>NC_138997.1:24797956-25108248 GCF_964374135.1 Grampus griseus
CCAGCAATCCTTCCTGAGCCCGTCTTTCCCTGCTTCTTGCTCTTCCCCAACTTTTCCTCCTAGTGCCCCAAAATGCATCACCGTGCAAGGCCAGTTAGGCTGTTGCTTCCCGATAGGAAAGGATGGCTCTACACTACGTATATTATTTGGATACTGAAGCTGCTCTCTGCTTTAAGTTCTGGGTTGTCGGATGGACTTGAAGACGCTTATAATGAAATCCTTTGCAAGATCCTTTGCAATGGGCTTCATTTGCATTGCAATCTACCTTTCAACACGGAGCTCTGGGCATGGATTTGTGCAAGGGGCCGGGCTGTGCCTGCCTCTCCGTGAGGCCCATCCGCAGGTGGCTTACCTTCATGTGGGATTTGAGATTGTCCTTGCGAGCACACCGGAATGGACAGAGCGGACACTGATGGCTTTTTAAACCCGTGTGAATCACCATGTGCCGCTTCCAGTAACTCTTCCTTTTTATAACCAAACCACATATGGGGCACTGGAAAGGTTTTCCGCTTTCCTCTTCTGAAGCTTGGAAGAAGGAGAAAGACAGGAAAATTAAGGAAAACAAACAGGCACATTGCGTCCAGCGCTAATTCACATGCATTGCTCTATAAAGAACACTAAGAAGGAACTGGGGGGCTTGAGGGGGTTTTTTGTTTGGTTTTGGGGTATTTTGGGTTTTTTGGGTTTTGGGGTTCTGTGGGGTTTTGGGTTTTTTTGTTTGTTTGTTTTTGCTTCGTTTTGTTTTGTTTTTTGCCATTCCAAGACTTTATATCTATGAGGAAGCTTTATTACTGCTTTTCTTCAGGTAGAAACCCACGTTCACCTCATTACGTCCATCTGGGTTCCATTTTTTTAGAATCTGATCAACCTGCCTGGGGAAAGCCCTGCTTCCAGAGGCCATCCCACACTTCGGAGGGCATCTGTCCCAGCTCAGCCCAGAGAAGACTGGCTTCAGAGCCTTTGTTTCCTGAAGGAAACTGCCAGACTCAAGTTCACATCTGAATTCCTGAACTTGGAGAAGGGTAAGAAATAAAGACAAGTCAAATGGGACGGAGAACAACACCACAGTGAAAACCAAACAGCCGTCATAAACCTCACAAGCCCAGCTCCAGTGGAGACAAATTTCAGGCTCCTACTGCTGACTTGTTTAGTTTCGGCTCCAGCAGATGCTGCTGCCAATTTGGCCATCAGGGGGTCTTAAGGTCAGGGGTTGTCACCCTCTTATTTCTGTCCCTCGGGTGGCCACTAAGATGCACTGCCCTCCTCTGCACAGAGACTGGGCCCCACCACTCACTTTGGGAAGAGCTACAACCGGGCAGCTGCCAATGCTTCCATTTTTCAGGAAATCCAACAAACCAACTACTTCCTCCAAGGAAAGCAGAGATCACTCTCTCCTCCACCAGCCCCCAAGGGGAGGGTGTCCATTGTGACACTGTGTTGCTACACATCTAGTCTATCAACTTATACTGCTCAGGGCCACACTAGCCTCTGCGATTTAGGGATATAGGAAAACGAGTAGAGTTAAGGACTCAGACTGTCTGTTCTTAATCATGAGGAATCAGGAATATTTCCAAACTGATTAAATAAGTTGTAATACGCCCATGAAATAGAACATGAGAAACCATTTTTTAAAATGAACTAGATCTATAGATGCTAATATAGAAACATGTCCAAGCTATTACACTTAGTGGATAAAGCAAGAATTGAAACTATGTATCTAGGGAGATTCTATTTTTATTTTCTAAAAAATGGGAATCAATTGCTTCTCAGACCATTAGGTGAAAGGTTGGTAGGGGACTTTCTAAAGGATGAATCAAGCTGACAACACCTAAAACCATTCATCTCAACAGCACTAAAAATGGGACAGACATTGTGTGCCCTCTGATAATCTATCTATGAAATATTCTTACAAAATATTTAATCAAGCTTCGACATAACTAGTAAATTTACTGGAAATACAGGTTGTTTTTTAGAAATGTTAAACACACCAAGAGGGATGGAATCAGACAAATTCAGAATGTGGGACGTTCTGTAGGACAGATGACCCAGTTTCTTCAACAAGTAACTGGCATTTTAAGAAGGGAAGAGGTTATAGATGAAAAGACACTTAAGAGACATATAAAGCAAATGCAAGGTGTGAAGCTTATCTTGCTCCTGATTTGAACAAAGCATTATAAAAAGACACTTTTGAGATAATTAAGAAAATACTGATTATAGCCCGGGTGTTCCATAATATCATGTAGCAATTGTTGATCCTCTTAAATGTTGTAATAGTTATCGAGGCTATTTGTTTTTAAAGCCCTTATATATATGTAAATATTTACAAGCAAATGAATATGAGGTCTGGGATTTGCTTTTAAATACTTGAGCACAAAAAGAAAAAAAAGAGGGGAATAGGAAGAATGGGATGAATAAATGAAACGAAAGAAATGATATCTTATTTTTAAAAAATGATATTTTATTTGTATGAGAATTGTCTAGAAGCGTACCCAGGAAAACATTAAGCAGTTCATTTTAAAGGACTGTGGATTAAAGGGAAGGGGTCATGGCGGGAAACTTTTGTTTTCGTTGTATATTCGTCTGTACCATTTGAATTTTTTAATCTACACATTACTTTCATAATTTTAAAAGGAAATATTCCCAAGTGTAAACTTTAAAATAATCATATAATGTATTCATGGTCAACTGAATCTCCACATGCAAAGAGCCACTTAAAATGGATGGAATCAGAAGAGTTCTGGAATAAAGTCGGGGCATCCCAAGATGCCGTTTTTACAGGTGTAAGCAATATTGGTTAGCTCAACCAAGCACCTGGAAAGAGAATCCTCTACCTGAAAATATACCCTTCAAGTCTGGAAATTCTCCTTGTGATGTGTTCCATCACAAGTATTTCCTTTTTTTGATTGGGGGATGGGGTGGGGACTGAGGATTTCCTTTTACTTTAGGAGAAGCACACTTTGCAGAGGTCTATAAACACGCTTTTTATAAACCCACACGAGCTTTCCTGCTGTGTCTCGTTGTTGGTGGCCTCTGCTGACCTCTCCTGACCTATCCCTAATTCGGCCTCTCACTTTCTATCCTGCATTGTCATTCCCTCCACTCTGATATCCTGATCACAAAGATGACATGTTGACCAACAGATTTGAGAGAAAAGACTGAATCAGGCCCCTAGGTGAGATTAGTGTCATAAGCCAGAGGGGGGGAAAATGATGACGATGTCTACTTGGGGTTGTAAGAACATCAAAGTAGGCTTCCACTAATTCCCATCTTCAGGAAGTATTTCCTACCGTCTAAACCCTAAATGGCCTAATTTTACACGATTGTCTGGGAGAGGAGAGAAAAACTGAGATGTCCTCCACTGACCTGAGATTTCCTTGCACATCATAGGAAGGCCATCAAAAGCCATTTACTGACAAGAGGAACACTGCTGGCTTCCCCCAGACAACTTGCTTTGCCTAATGTGATCTATAGGCTTCCTATTTTTTCTGATGCCCTCCCAGCCCCTACCCTAATCACCTATTCGACATAGCAAATGGATCACAGACTACATACACTACATTGAACCCTGCATATTCATATTTCATATAAATATATTTTATTTGGGAGCTATGCTTCCTGAGCTTTAATTAATATCAAAATATATATGCATCGTGCACAAATTAGGGTGTCCTTGGATTGACTGGGAAAAAAGAATTCAAATACTCATACTGAAGAGAAACTAACAGCAAGATAGGTGGTCAAATAGCTACACTACTGTAACTGTTTGACATTTTTAACTGATCGCTGCGGGAAAGGAAGACAGAAGCCAATGATCAAAGTAACCAGAATACAAAGATCGAGTTTAAAAATTGGCCAGTAACTTCCCCTGGTAATATTTGCATTTTTATTTATTAAAAAGATTCATATTTTAGTAGGATGCCCTCCACACATATACGATGTTGTTAACTACTTTAGAGAAAGGCGAAGTAAGGATGGACTCTATTTTGTATGCCAAAATATTTTCAAGGAACGGATAGCTGTAAATTTCACTCAAATTTCGAGCCTAAGGAAATAGCACCACTTCCTCAGAATGAACCACACATGCTCGAGGCGACAGGATTGAAGTGTTCATAATTTTACCTAGTTCACAACTGTCCGATGAACAACTTCCCCCAGATACACCACAAGTTAGTACCACTGCAAACAAAACTAAATTCCACCAAATGCTACTAGACCTGGTGGGAGGGATAGCTGCTAATTTGCTCCCTTGGAGAAAACATTTTCTCTTTATAAGCAATAATATTATTGGAATAAAAAGCAATACTAAATGTGTGTAAAAGGCCTGTCATGCAGTAAATGGAGGCTATTCGTAGTAGCTATGGTAAGAATAGTAGTGACAATAAACTCTTCCCTCCAAAGCAGAACGCTTACCACCACAACAGATGTAAATTTTTTTTAATTAATTAATTTAATTTTGGCTGTGCTGGGTCTTCGTTGCTGCGCGCGGGCTCTCTCTAGTTGTGGCAAGCGGGGGCTACTCTTTGTTGCAGTGAGCGGGCTTCTCAATGCGATGGCTTCTCTTGTTGCAGAGCACAGGCTCTAGGGCTCACGGGCTTCAGTAGTTGTGGTGCAAGGGCTCAGTAGTTGTGGCACACGGGCTTAGTTGCTCCGCGGCATGTGGGATCTTCCCAGACCAGGGCTCAAACCCGTGTCCCCTGCATTGGCAGGCGGATTCTTAACCACTGCGCCACCAGGGAAGCCCCCAAGCAGATGTAAATTTAAGCAATTAACATCACATGAGAAATATGTAGCTCAGGGCTTGGCCCAACATGGCAGATTATTCCTGGAGCCAAGAGGAAGTAAAATTCAGCAGCAATCCACTGTGCTATTCAGGGAGGTCCAGCTCAGCCTGTGCAGAACTCTGATGGCCAAATTCAGCTCAGCAGGGGAAACAGAAAGATGGAAAAGATGGAAGGAGAAAAGAAGAAGGGAGTGGAGGCAGGAACTGGCTAGGGCAGAGCTGGAAGTCCTTACCTAGTGTCTCTAGCATCCAAAACAATGCTGGGGACCAAGTACAATTCAGTCATTGTGTGTTGGGCCATAATGAACTTAAGTGGAAGGGGCTGGGTCGAGAGAGTATCAGAAAATGAAACATGGGCTGGAAATGGAAGAAAAAGGTCCAGGAAGCTGCCAGTAAGTCCCAGCGGAAGTATGTTAACCTGAGAGCGCATGCTTTTCACAGAGTATGCCCATACACATCTTGAAAGAATGAGTATATAAACCATGATGATCACATACTTATAGAGATGTTCACATGCTCATAGCTCACTTATTTTCAAAATGAATTATGGAGCAACTAATGTTAACAATGCATGGAGTGTGACTACCTCATTAATAAAGTACAATGATATGTGTCATCTATTTACAATGGACAGGATCTGTCCAAGGCAGAGAGACAATCTTGCAGAAGGTTTGACAGGGAATTTTAAGAAGCAACATATTTCATTCAAAAACAGAAAAAGTTTTATTTTGAGTTGATAGACAAATAAAGAAAGTAAGAGCAAGGAATTTTAAAGCGGGGAACAGTCTTGGAGGATAAATTCCGAGCAGTTCAGTGTACAGTTGAGGAAACTGAACTGAGATTTATGCTTAGTATGGTCCCTCTGCTCATTAGTGGAAGGGTGGGGATGACAGCCAATCTCTTCATGTCCGGTTGGTGCTCTGCCCTATTGTCTATACATAAAAACTTCATTGGGTTAAAAAAAAAAAAATCATGGAGGGTTTTAACTAAATCGCTGTAACTCAAGGTAGGTAATTTTTTAAACAAATGTAATTGTTTTGTAGGCTTTGAAATCAAACTTTGCCTTGTTACATCCTAAGTGGCAAGATAATTTGCAAGTGGGTCGTTTCCGCAAACAGACCTTTCCATACACATCGAAGGAGTTTAAGACGCCAGGTGGCCCTGGGTGTGTTTAATCCCTGCACCATCCGTCCCCACTCTAGGCCCACTAACCTACTAGTGCGTATCTCCGTAGGATGAGCCATCATCCTCCTTCCTAGCAATATACATGGATTTAACATCTTTCCATGGAGTTTCTTGGGCATGTCTCTCAACTCCTATTTCAGGGAAACAAAACCTATGTTGGCAATGGATGTCACTGGGTCTTTCTGCTGTTACTGACATCAAGATAATCGATGCACATTTTAACAACTGGTAAGCATTCAGTAAAACTAAGAGAGAAGTCTGATATCTTGAAGCAGTCTAAGTTTAAATCACTGGGGAAATATAAGTGAGATCGGTGACAGATAGTTCTGAATCTTGATTAAAAAGTGAATTTTCTAAGGAAGTCCCTCTATGCCATCATCCCCAGATTACGGCTCTAATAACGATGGACCTAAGGGGAGTATCAGAAGAGGTGACCTGACTTTCTGGACTTTCTCTGCTTTTGCAATAATGTTAATAACATCTCATAAACAGGGATAAAAACAGCAGCCAGAAAACCGTATCTATTGACCCAGGAAATATTCTTAGCTCTCAGCTATATGAGACCAGCTTGCTTCTAAGCATATTTAAATTTTACTCAGGAAAATAAGATGCTTTGGAGACACTCTCTCGGAAACTCGCCTAATGATTTCTTTTAACCAGGAGCCTGGCATCCTGGGAATCTTGTCGGGCTTCTACAAGAAACTTTGTCTTTAAAATAAAAACCATTTATTTTGTTCTGAGCTGCAACAGAACAGTAGCTTCAAAGAGAATTGAGTCAATGTGTGACATTTATCTTTAGAGCAAATGGACATGATCTTCTGTCTATCGTGTCCCCTTTCAGAGGAGCAGTGTCACATGTGCCGGGGCACAGGGTCACATGAAAGAAACCTCCTCCTCCAGTGTCACCTCTCCTTGCAGGGGGAAAGGCTATCGAGTGGTGGACTCTTTAAGGAATTAAATACACCATGACCTGGCAACAACTGAATCCTGTTCAAAAAAGACAAATAAGGGCAGACCTAAAAGACACTTTCTTTTTTTCATGGTTTGGACTTCCCTTGACCTAAAGAAGGTCAAAGAAATGCTAGTGTCTAAATGACTCAAGACAGGACTGGCTTTTCTAGCACATCTCCCTTTGTAACTCCAGAATCAACTTTATGCGCCCTTTCTGCAAATTTTGAGAAACAGCTTTAAAATGTAAAGCCCCACTTGAAATCGGAATGGTGTGTAACTTATTTCTATGGTTATTATTTGTTTATTTAAGTAGTAGGCAACAGAAACCCTTTCCCTGCTGTGAGGAGTCGGTCCACCTGCCTATTTTGAATTAAACTAAGATTTCTTTCTGAAGTAAAGGAAAAAAATAATCACGAGAACTGTTTAGAAGCATGGGTGACAGCTCTCACTGCATTCCCATAATGCTTTTTAGGTAAAGTCAAGTCACATCCAAATCCAGCCCCCAGGTGGCCCTGAAACCAACAGTGCCGTGTGGAGAAAGGGAGAGGAGGCGGCAGACAGAGAAGACCCACCTTCCCTTCCACTCCTCAGATTCAAAAACCAGTGATTCAAGTGACCCCAGCCAAATTATCTCTCCATGGTACAAAGTAAATAACAAAATCAGATATTCTATCAACTTCTTAACCCATAATCCAGTTAAGATGCTGGGAGGCGATGACATTCACTTTAAGTGAAAAGTGCACAGAGGCACCCCCTCTCCTATTTCCAGTCCATGCAATAAGGAACAGAACTTGTCCACCAACCTAAATGTCCATCAACTGATGAATGGATAAAGAAGATGTGGTGTATGTATATATATATATATATATATATACACACACACACACACACACACACACACACACACATACACACACACACACACACACACAATGGAATATTACTCAGCCATTAAAAAGAACGAAATAATGCCATTGGCAGCAACATGGGTGGACCTAGAGATTATCATACTAGGTAAAGAAAGTCAGACAGAAAGACAAGTATCACATGATATCGCTTATATGTGGAATCTAACTTATTTACAAAACAAATAGACTCACAGACATAGAAAACAAACTTATGGTTACCAAAGGGGAAAGGAATGGAAGGATTAATTAGGAGTAAAGGATTTATAGATACACATCACTATATATAAAATAGATAAACGACAGGGATTTACTGTATAGCACAGGGAACTATATTCAACATCTTGTAATAACCTATAATGGAAAAGAATCTGAAGCTGTACACCTGAAACTAACACAATATTGTAAAGCAACTATGGTTTAATAAATAAAAGTTTTAAAGAAACATAACTTGAATTTAGGATGCGCCCACATGGACACACAGGGGATCATTTCAAGAGCCCTCGTGTTTCTCTTTGCAGCGATCTTTTCTCTTGCGTGAGTTTTACAAAATGAATGTTTTGTTTTGTTTTGTTTTTTAATGCAATCACTCAGTCAATGGAGCCACTTTGCCAAGTCTTGGACTGTGAACAGAGGCGTGTGGAAAACAGGGGACACAGGTCCCTGTCCATCAGCAAAAGGGGTGGCAGAGCCCCATTCTGAGAAGTTCTTTTCCCTCCTCTTTCAGTTGGAACATGTTCATTGATTCAAATATTAAGTGTTTCAGCAACAGAATAAATTCAGTAAAGAAAAAAGAAAAAATCAATTTCGTATAGATCTCCATATTCAATTCCGCTGAGAAGCCTGTGGAGGTATGGGCATGGATTAAGTGCATTTAAACCAAAAAGGGAGCACATCTCATCCCTAGAGTGTAGATCCTACAATGAAACAGGCAAACAGTCTATCGCCCACCCTGGAAGCTCATGACCTTTCTTCCATCTTCACGTGCATCTAGTCACTTGAGTGAAAAGATCACACTTCATAACTATTGCTGGTTACACCCAAGACACTTGAAAATGACAAAGCCATTAGAGTCTGCCGTCAGGAGACAGTTTTATCAGTTCCCTCTTTCCAAGCCTTTAGCCAACTAAAGTTTATTACTAAATTTGTGTAAGCTTTTCCTAGTAACTAATGTCCAGGTGAATTTACAGGAGAAACATCATTAATGCAGTTATTTAATAACCAGATGGAGAATACTTATAAAGTGACATTTTACACAGATAGCCATACCTCTCTTTCTGCTGCTACCCCTAAATGAAATTTCTATAAACCAGGAGTGATTTATTCCCTTGCAAAATTACCCCACTCCCTCTGCTTGTCCCCCTTTTCCTAATTTTAGCCATTTTTCTCTTTATTTCCCCAGATGGCGAGTGAGAAGTGAAGAGTAGGGAAACTCAGAATTGATCAACATTCCAGGATTTTACTGACACTTCAGAAACCCTGGACTGAGCAGTTTGGATCACTGAAAGAGTCATAAAAGTTCCACATATCCATTTGCCTAGTTCTGTTCTGCTGTTTACACAAGTTTTCCAGTAATTATAATGAGTGCATATAGCTCACTCAGCAATTTAAATGGAAATTTGTCATAAATGCATCAAACTGATGTTAGCTGTGATTGTTCAGTCAATTATTTGCCATTCTAAGCCCCTGTCATCAACATGGCTGCAAATAATCAAAAGTTGGCTAGACGCACACAATGGCAGCGTTTCTACTGATGAGGACACACATGGCCCACTTCCTGTTCCAGTCTGGCAGGATATCCTCAAGAGACATCCGAAACTCCATATATCCATCTCTGGGGCCCTGTACTTACCATGGGCATAATTTAGAAACAAAGCAGTACAAGAAATGATGTTTCCACTGTGAGGACTCAAGTGACTAAGTTTCTCCCTCAGATGAATAACTGTGAATGTCAAGGCTCTATAAAACGGCCACTTCTCCTTTGGAAAGACCGTCTCCACAAGAAAAACCCATGATTCACATTTTCCACATGCACATTCCTTCAGAATCTGATTGGACTGGAATAAAATAAAGCATTTGCAGGAAATGCTTTGATTACATCTGAATGACAATACTCTTTAGAGTTCTTGTGTGACAAGATATTATGGAAGAACACGATAAGTAAAGGCTTACGTTCCACGAAAAATTAATATAAATACTAACATGAAAGTATACAGTGTGGTAAATTAGGGCAGAATAGCTACTGATGATACAAAAGTCCATTTGTCATGGAGGCAGTAGGACGGTAAGCTCTCTCTTGTCAACTGTTTCAAAAGCAGTGAGTTTTTCTTCTCCCCTCTGTCAGGGATGCCATGCACTCCATGACAAAGGTGCTTTGATCTTCCCCTATTAAATACATCTTGTGTGGACCTAGCCTGAACTTGGTAAGAAAAAAAAAAAATCATTTCTATGCAACGGAGGAGTACCGTATGTCTCTAAGATTATTCATTACCTTTCAAAACTAAAGCTATTGGTGAAGTTTTTTGTGTCACACATACATGAAAGAACCCCCTAGGCTGCTTACTTAAAGTATTCCTGCTTTTTTCTTCCTGCCTCAGATCCGATGGGGAACCCAAGTGAAGAAGGCAATGAATTAGACGTTGCAACTGACAGGTAAAAAAAAAAAAAGACTTACAAGATGATGGAAATGAAAGCATCCATACCTGAGTTGGAGGGTTTAGACACTCTTCCCTTAGGAACTGGGAGTAACAATAATTCCAAGGATTGTGGCGGAGGTGGCGGCGGGGTCACTTTGTCTTGCTTCTTCTCTGAAGGCGGTGGCGGGAGAGGGTCCTCAGGCACCAGTGATGATTTCTCAGCCAGAAGGGTCCCGGCAGCCCTTGCTGCGACCTCTTTCAGAAGGGCCGCCGAGGAGGTCATGGAAGCCAGGGAAAGGAAAGAGCTGGCCGGGGGCGGGTGTTCCTGGCCAGGAGTCAAGCTTCTCTCGCTGACTTTCTTGGATAAAGCTGCCAAGGTGGAGCTGGCAGACTGGGAGCTGAAAGGGGAGGAAAAGGACTCAAATCGCATGGTCTCCTCCGTCCTGGTCAGCGATTTGTCCTGCAGGACAGCATTGGCTGCAGCTTTCAGTTTGAGGATGGCTGAATCCGGGGACAAGCCGCAGGTGGTGGTTGAGTTTGGCAACCACTTACCTTGATTCCATATGAAACGGTTACTTGGAGTGTATTGGTCATTCTGTTCCTGCTTCTCTGCCAACTTCCTGGCCAGCACGCTGAGCTGTTGGGCATGGTGGGACGGTGGGGAAAAGGAGAGATTCGAGCCGACGTTGACAGGGGACTCCACCCTGCCGTTGGCCGTGGCCGTGGCATCGAGTTTGAGGGACCCGGCCTCTAGCAGCCGCCTCAAGTTGCTGCTCAAGGGCTTGGTGGAGCCCACGGGATCGTCATCACACAAAGAAGACACGCCGGGGGAGAGGTGATCCGGACACTGCAGTGGGTCTCGCAGGACCTCACCGTCAAGGGCCACCAGCTCCAACGTGTGACTGCTGGGGGTCCCGCTTCCCAAGGAGGTGTCGGGGGAAGTGGACTGCTCCTGGATCCGGTCCTCCAGGGACAGCTTATAGTTCTCCTGGACTTCTCCATAGGATGCTTCCGACGGCGTCTCTGAAGAGTTCCCATACCAGTGTTCTCCTTCACTGAGTTCTCCCTCCGCCTCGTCCTGCCTACTAATATCTGGGGGAATTAAGAAGATCAGGTTTACTCCCAAAGCGAGCAACAAGCAAGCCTGAAGACACTCACACGGAGTCGTGGACATGCTTCCTCTGCCCTTCCACCCACGAACCACACGAAAGACAGACACAATTTTAGAGCACGTCAGGTGCTGGGTCAGACCGTCTCGGCCTAAGCCTGAAAGGATGCTGAACAGGCCAAGGTAAAAACACACCCACCTTCTACATGTGTTCATCGTTCTCATAATTATTCCAGATAAAGTGAAATGGAAACGGAGGAAAGAGAAAAATGGATCTGGTAAAGAAGAAACCGCTGCTTTCAATGATGGGGGAAATGGGAAGAAGCTTGTACCCTGGTGAAAAATCCCAGCATGACATCTTTAGGATTGCGTGGGAATGAAAGAGGCAGACTGGCAGAAGGAGAAACACAGTGTGATGAGACCCAAGGCAGTGGGAAGCCGCTTCTCCACTTTCTAACTACGAATCACTTCGCTGGCTTGATACAGTAAAATGCAATTAACTTTAAGTTGATCAAATCATGTAAATAAAAACCTGCCTATTAGCTATTATACCAACTTCACATAGTTGTTCTGAAGCCTCCATCATAATAAACATGTGACCATGTTTTGAAAACAGTCAAGTACTATATAAAGATGAGATCTCATTAGCAAACACTATTCACATTCCTGATTTCTTAAAAGGGACAATCTCTCCCTGATTTCTTAAAGGGACAACGCATGCTGCTTGTTTGAGATGCCAACTCCCGACTCGCCTGCCCTCTCAACATGGACAGTGATTAGTAATTTGTTCCCTCACTCCACCCAGAGTCCCCTTTCGTTATTCTTCTATCCATTAGTTTATCTGTCCACCTGTCCACCCTTACTGCTCTCACTGGCCCCCGGCACCGGTCACTTGGGACTCTTTGCCGTTCCAGGAGCACAGGTGAGCTCTGCCACTTTTCTGCCTTTGCTCAAAATATGCCTTTGATCTGGAATGTCTTTCCCCAGAAAACCCGACGGTCCAACTCTGCCCATCCTTCAACAGCCACCTCAAAGGATTCTTCCTCATGATTCTGCCTAGAACTCTCAGTCAGCATTAGTCTCTCCTTCTCATTCATTCACTCACTCATTCAACAAATAATGAGGGAGTGCCTGCTGCATGTCAGGCGTTGTTCTAGATTGTTCTAGACTGAACAATGTTGAACTAAACAAAGATCCTGCCTTCTTGGAGCTTACATTCTAGTGGAGAAAGACAGATGTTAAACAAAATGAATAAATGAGTAAATCCTACAGTAAGCCAGAGGGTGGTAAGTGTTATGGGAAAAGATACAGAGCAGAACAAGGAGGGTTGGAGGTAAGGGGCAGGAGGTGAGTTGTCGTGTTAAATAAGGTAGTTGGGGTGAGGCTTCACTGAGGCGGTGGTGACATTTGAGCAAAGACTTGAAAGACGCCAGCAGCTGGTCAGGCAGCCATCTCTGGGAGAGGGGCCCAGGCAGAGGGGGTCACTGTAAACGCCCTGATGTGGGAACTTGCCTGGTATGTGCATGGACCAGCAAGGAAGCCAGCGTGGGGAGAGTGGAGTGAGTGAGTGAGTGTCAGAGCAGTAGGATAGAAAGAGAAATAATGAGAGAGAGAGAGACAGAGACAGAGACACACAGAGAGAGAGAGAGAGAGAGAGAGAGTGTGTGTAAGTTATAAAGGAGGGAGGCCATGCCTATCAATCAGTAGGACATTGTAAACAACTGAAAGGTCTTTTGCATCTGGTGCAACTGGGAACCACTGGAGGGGGAGGGGCAGGGCAGTGACATGCTGTGACTCAGGTTTTCAAAGGTTTGTTCTGGCCGCATGTGGAAGAGAGCGCAGGTACAAGGTGGGAACGGGGAGGCCAGCTCAAGGTGATCCCAGGTGGGGAGAAGTAGCCGTATTCTGTGCATATTTTGAATGCAGACCCAACACTCCCATTTTTAAAATATTGGTGTTATATTACTCTAAATGAACTGTCTGCTACGGACCTATCTTCTAAAAAATTAAGGGGTGGTGTTCCTTGAAGGCGGGGATTTTCTTATTATGTACAGATCCCACCTATGCCTAGCACAGTGCCTGGTCCCTAGCAGAGTTCCGTGAAGGTTTAGGGATCGAGGCAAAATGCCCCACTGTGCCAAGCTTTGCTGTATAACATGCTGTTTCCTTTCCCAATAGAAATAGCTGCAACTACAAGCTAATACACTGATCTTCCCCTGCTCTTTAGAGGAGAAATGTCACAAATGACAAATTCTCTTTCACTAAGTTAAAGTTCTGCAACTCCTTCCTGAGATTCCTTATTAAGTTATCAAGAAGATATAAAATATCAAATGGAATTTGCTGGAAAAAAGCAGACAAAATTGAGTTTTCTCTGTTAAGAACAGTCCGGCTCCTTGTGATTTGCCACATTTCCTTCTTCCCATTTGATTTCAACATTTTTTATCTTTCCTGGAAGCGGCGGGACACAGAACGACCCATCTCCCCCACGGCTTCTCGTAGGGACGCTTTTACCAAACAGTCAACATCCATTTCAACAACAGGGCTAATTTTACGTTCCTTTGGCAAAGCCCCTGTCTTGATTTCCGATTAAATACCTCATCCTTCATAAAAATCACATGGGAACCATCTTATAAATAGTAAGAGAGCTAAAAGATTTAAACATCACTCCAGTAAGAATCGTTGAAGATCTTGTTCAAGGATCTCTCCTTTGATCTTTATTAACACTCACTATATGAACTAACATAGGAAAATGTATGTTTCAAAAGGCAATACTTGTAGATTACGTTTTTTGTCAAACTAGAGTAGCTACAGATGGTCAAGACTGGTCCAGAACTTTGTAGTATGAGGCAATTAACAAGGTACAGAAAATCGGGGTTTTGAGAACCACAAAGAATTACAACCACATCCGTGTCCAGTCTTGTCATTTTACTGAGACTATTAAATACTGTAAAGGTTACCTGGTTGCATCAAAGGCACACAGCTAACCTACTGCTAACACTGGAACCCAAAACCCAAATCTCTCAACACCCGGCCCAAGGCTCCTTTTCAAAGCCCCTGCCAGATGCCCTCTGAATAGCAACTTCTAGAAAGCTCTGAGCAGCTGTCCTCCCACCCCCAGCCAGCTATCCTTCCACCCTCTGGAAACAGAAATCAGCAAGAGAATTCTCAGTGATAAGGACTGTATTTACTCTTTATTTTAAGATAAACCATTAAGAGGTAAATATCCATTATTCCTATACTCTGATCTCTCCATTCCCTCTCTGCCTCTTCTCTGTTGCTGTCGTCAAAAATTGACTTCGAACGCCTGAAGAATTCAACACATCTATTGGCAAAGCCCCAAAGGCAAAGTTTAATTTCCTGCCCCCTCCAGACCCTAACTGAGTAAGAATATTCCCCCTCCAAACGTGCTGAAGCCAGTGAGTGGGTCAAAAACTAAAGAATTCAGGCTCTAATCCCATCAAGCAGTGATAAGGAGATCCAAACGTTCAAGAGTGTTAAAAAAACAACAACAAGGACCTACTGTATAGCACAGGGAGCTCTGCTCAATGTTATGTGGCAGCCTGGATAGGAGGGGAGTTTGGGGGAGAATGGATACCTGTATACGTATGGCTGAGTCCCTCTGCTGTGCACCTGAAACTATCACAGCATTGTTAATCAGCTTTACTCCAACATAAACTAAAAAGTAAAAAAAAAAAAAAAAAAAAAGAGTGATACAAACAGTTGATATCCACTTTTAAAGCAACTTCCTCAACCTCACCAAAACACAGCTCAGAAAAAGCAAACAATCAAACAAAGCATTTCTTAAACAGACCAATTTATGTCCTTTAAAACCCCGGGATATTTCTTAACCATTCATTTCTCCCTGCTTTGCAGACACGCTCACTGAGATACATACACTCTCTTGTGCACTGCAAGGAAACTCGGCTACCTAAAGAATATTTTAAAACTCGTAATATCTATTAATCACTTTTCCAAAAATGCTGCTCCTGAAATCGAGGTTATTCAAGTAATAAACCAGCAAACAATTGTAAGGCATGACCTAGAAGAAGCCAGACCAGAGACCCGAGGAGAAACATCTCCGAAATTATTCTGTCATCACCTGAGTTCAAGCAAAAGGTGGGAGATGCACGCAGAGAAATGAATGCAAGAGAAGTTGGGACCTGCAGAGGTTTAGAGAAAAATCCTGACAGGCTTCGATAAATAGGCTTTCAGTTCATAAAACGGCGGCAACAAGGATTTTTCTCCCACAAATATTAATTTTGTTTCCCTTCTTCTGGGCTGTTGTTCTATTTTCACATTCAGTTTCATTCTCCCTGGTCCAGTTGCGGGGAGCTCCGCTTCAGCGGGGTCTGCACGGCCACCCCCTAGCCCCCCACCCCCACCCCCCGCCCCAAGCCTTTCACACCGCATGATGAGAAAAGGTTCTCTCGCTGGGATGCTCCAATAGCATTCCTGCAATCTAGGGGATTAATCTGCCGGACATCACGAACTTCAGAACAAGTGAGGCTTGACTTTTGACGCTCTTTCCCAACCTGAGGCTCCCCCCACGCACACACCCCATCCCCCAGCCCCACCCGGGGCCGCGAGGCTGTTCTGTTTCCTGGTCTGTCACCAGCAGGGAACAGTGGCACGTAATCACAGGGCAGCGTACAGGCCACTCTCCTGCAGACGCTCCCCGCACATCCAGCCTCCACCGTGGATCTCACAGCTCTCCTGACTGAGGCTCCTGGGGAAGCCTCCGAACTGCCCGTGTAAATAACTCCCTCCTAGATCCATTATTTTTAACCTCCAGAACAGGAAGCTATTTCCATTGCTATGTCTCTGACAGCCAGGTTCACACTCATTCCTGTCAATTTTACACAACAGTCTGTTTGGGTGTTTTTCCCTTTAAATCAGAAACTCGAAGAATTAAGAATAGAAACGGTGCAATTACAGAATGAGATTATGCTGAATACATTTTGTTTCCATGTGGCAAATACTTCTCCTTTGGGGAAAACAAAACCAAATTTCACTACCTAACACATTTATTTACAATTCAGTCCTCAAGCTGAGAAACTGGGGAACTTGAGAGCCACAACTCTCGCTGCATTTTTTTCAACTCACTTCCCTTTCAGTTGACAATTTTAATCAGATGCATTTAATTGGACTGATAGTCAACTCAGAAGGTCCTCATTCAGAAAGATCGGTAGGAGAGAGAAAAAAATATATAAGGAGTCGCCTATTAATTTTCACGCCTTTTGGCTGAGGTGAAAGCAAAGTGGAGATGGAAGCCAAAAAGCCTCACTTCTAAATCTACCCACAAACCATTCCCACCAGTCGGTCCACATGAATCTCACCAGCAGGTATTGAAGAGAACGAGGATTAAGCTCTCAGGACTCGCCTGGATGGAGCTGACTCATGGTCAGTCCTCTGGCAGCCAACACCCTCTTCTTGTGACCACAGGTGTGTTCACCTGGTCCCTGACCTTCTGGTTCATTTTCATCTACAAATCTTCCATGTTTTCACTTTCTACCAGGCCACACATCACTATCACTATTATCAGTTATACCTGGAATACAAACCTTAAACCATACAACTGACTTTTCCTTGTAACTGTATACAAAAGCAGTTTGCAAAGTTTATGGAGCCGTGTACAAAAGTTATTAATAAAACCAATGCTGATAATTGGTTTAATTCAACATTTACTGAGCATTTACCATGTTCAGGGAACTGTTCTCTGCAACAGGGCGCCTCGAATTTCTAGGCCAACAGTTTGTAATCAACAGGGAAGCCAGGAATGCACAATCCTATGAAACACAATGACTAGTACCATCAAGCAAGAGTCGTGTGTGCGTAAGAGAGCAAATCATTCCAATTGCGCAGGTGGCTTTGGAAATGGACCTCAGAGGATGAAAAGGATTTCAACAGACGATGCTGGAAATTCACTCATAAGAGGGCCCACTCCTCTGCCAGCTATCAAACAGGAAACAGCCCAGTTGTGGAGTAAGCTAATATTCTGGTGACCAACGTTAGATAAACTCACCTAAGGAAAATGTTTCCAGATTCTTCACATTTTAAAAACTCACCATCTATTGATTTGATAAGGGCAGATTTGACCAACTACCTTACCCTACTCACTACTTTGGGGGTTTTTTGTTTTATTTATTTATTTACTTACTTACTTGTTTATTTATTTTTGGCTGCATTGGGTCTTCGTTGCTAGATGTGGGTTTTCTCTAGCTGTGGCAAGCGGGGGCTACTCTTTGCGGCGCACTGGCTTCTCATTGTGGTGGCTTCTCTCGCTGCGGAGCACGGGCTCTAGAGCGCAGGCTCAGTAGCTGTGGCGCACCAGCTTGGTTGCTTGGCAGCATGTGGGATCTTCCCGGACCAGGGATCGAACCCGAGTTCCCTGCATCGGCAGGCGGATTCTTAACCACTGCACCATCAGGGAAGTCCCCACTACTTTTGAAATCAAACTGTTAGGTTGTACATTCCTGGGGCAGGACTGTGATCAAGTCACTTTTGTATTTCCCCTCAAAGCCCTGCCCGTAGTAGGGGTAGGTAGTAGGGCTTCTCTGGTTGTGAATGACAACCGGGACTGCAGGAAGCCATAGGTAATATTCTTGGTCCCTACATCACGGAGAGGGACACAATGTTGCTAGCACCAGAGAGGGTGTGGAAATGAGAGGGAGGGCTCCCTCTCACTGGCCTCTAGTCTCTTCTCGGAGATTAACATCCTCCTCTCGGGCCACCTTTCCCAGGAGGCTAAAACCCTGGCCGCGCAGGTTCTGGGTTCTCACTCTCAATGACGTACCATGGGAGAAAGGTCTTTCCTCCTCTGATTGACTGCTGCAGGTCATGTGCCACTCCCTGGACCTATCGCTGAAGCTAGAGGGCAGGCTTAACAATGGCTCAATGTGGGTCACAGAAGAAACGAGAGGAAAGAGGCACCAGGAGGACAAACGCAGTGACCTCTCTAATGTTTCATAAAGGTTTAGTATGCTGCACGTCAGGCGGTTTGGAACCCGTTTTGTGATTCTGAGCATAAACTATATCCTCCTTTAGGCCGATTTACTTGCCAATTTTTCAGTTGTCCCTTTGTAGCCTGAAAGCCTCAGCACATCCCCCCACACCGGTTCTGCCCTCAACGGAGAGATCTTTCAGGGGTTCGGGGCTCCAAGTCCACAGTCTGAGTGACAGGCATGGACAGGTAATCGGCTCTGCAGGGCCAAGCCGCGGAGACTGTAGTTACAGGACACCGATGCCCGGGGGCACCCATCCGCTGTCAGCGTGGCCAAGAATAAAATGTAAGAATTGCTAGTTATTTTAAACTGCCAGGGTGGAGAAGACAACCAGATCCCTGTCACCAGTCCAGCTGAGGAAAAGGTGACGTGAGGGCATGGGGAAGTGAGAGGAAGTCTGGAGAGGATAAGCGTCCGCAGACTGAGATAGCAGAGCGGCCTCCTGGGTCAAAATGAGCATTTTGCCCACAGCCGTGTTTGCAAATTGTTGTTGGAAGTGTCCACGAGGAAAACAAAGGTATCACAAATTAACACATCGCTCCTTATCTTCACAGTGAGTTCCAAACAGTATCTAAGCCAGTTTCAATATTCTCATATAAAGTGGCCAGGTCTTCCAGTGACCGAGGAACTACCCAATCTCCTCCATCAAACTGCTCATCTCAACGTGAATGGCAACTACTCCATCCCTGCAGCTGCTTAGACCAAAACGCCACAGCCAGTCTCCTCTATCCTCTTTCTCTCACCACCACCCCCCATCTAATTCATTTGTGGATTCTCTTGGTTCTACTTTCAACATACATCCCAAATTTTGCCACTTTTCACCATTACTACAACTCCCACCCTCGTATACAGCCCTGCGCCCTTTGCCTGGACTATGGAAGTAGCCTTTTTTTTTTCTTTATACGTCTTTATTGGAGTATAATTGCTTTATAATGGTGTGTTAGTTTTTGCTGTATAACAAAGTGAATCAGCTATACATATACATATATCCCCATATCCCCTCCCTCTTGGGTCTCTCTCCCACCCTCCCTATCCCACCCCTCTAGGTGGTCACAAAGCACCAAGCTGATCTCCCTGTGCTATGCAGCAGCTTCCCACCAGCCATCCATTTTACATTTGGTAGTGTATGTATGTCCATGCTACTCTCTCACTACATCCTAGCCTCCCCTTCACCCGTGTCCTCAAGTCCATTCTCAACGTCTGCATCTTTATTCCTGCCCTACCACTAGGTTCATCAGTACCATTTTTCTAGATTCCATAGATATGCTTTAGCATTCAGTATTTGTTTTTCTCTTTCTGACTTACTTCACTCTGTATGACAGACTCTAGGTCCATCTACCTCACTACAAATAACTCAATTTCGTTTCTTTTTATGGCTGAGTAATCTTCCATTGTATATATGTACCACATCTTCTTTATCCATTCGTCTGTCGATGGACATTTAGGTTGCTTCCATGTCCTGCTATTGTAAATAGAGCTGCAATAAACATTGTGGTACATGACTCTTTTTGAATTATGGTTTTCTCAGGGTATATGCCCAGTAGAGGGATTGCTGGGTCGAATGGTAGTTCTACTTTTAGTTTTTTAAGGAACCTCCATACTGTTCCTGTTCTCCATAGTGGCTGTATCAATTTACATTCCCACCAGCAGTGCAGGAGGGTTCCCTTTTCTCCACACCCTCTCCAGCATTTATTGTTTCTAGATTTTTTGACGATGGCCATTCTGACTGGTGTGAGAATTGTAGTTTTGATTTGCATTTCTCTAATGATTAGTGATATTGAGCATTTTTTCATGTGTTTGTTGGCAGTCTGTATATCTTCTTTGGAGAAATGTCTATTTAGGTCTTCCTCCCATTTTTGGATTGGGTTGTTTGTTTTTTTGATACTGAGCTGCATGAGCTGCTTGTATATTTTGGAGATTGGCAGTAGCCTTCTGACTGGTTGCCTTACTTCCAATTCTTGCCCCACTATTCTTAGCCAGCAGCCAGAGTTAAGCTTTTAAAAATATCTCCAATTCCACTACTCCATCCACAAAGCCTCCACAATGGCCTCTCACATTTCTCAGAATAAAATCCAAAACCCTTACCTTGACCTCAAGGCCCTACATAATCTGTATGCCTCTGGCTTCATCTGCTACCACTCTGCCTTGTTAATAAAGTAGGCTCCTGCCTCAGGGCCTTTGCACTTGCTATTCTCTTTGCCTGAAAGCCTTTTCCCCCCAAAAGAGCCACATGGATGATTCCCTTACTTCCTCAGGTCTCCCCTCAAACATAACTGTTTATTAGAATAGAAGTTCCATAAGGGAGAAGGCTTTGTTTTGCTTGCTGCTGTACCCTCAGCACTTAGAATGGTACTCACTGGAGCACATGTTCAAATATTTGCCACATGTATGAATGAGAAAGAAGAATGGGCTTGGGACTTCCCTGGTGGCGCAGTGGTTAAGAATCCACCTGCCAATGCAGGGGACACAGGTTCGAACCCTGGTCTGGGAAGATCCCACATGCCGTGGAGCACCTAAGCCCGTGTACCACAACTACTGAGCCTGTGCTCTAGAGCCCGTGAGCCACAACTACTGAAGCCTGCGCACCTAGAGCCCATGCTCCGCAACAAGAGAAGCCACCACAACGAGAAGCCCACGCACCACAGCGAAGACTAGCCCCCACTCACCACAACTAGAGAAAGCCCGTGAGCAGCAATGAAGACCCAACGCAGCCAAAAATAAATAAATAAATATTTTAAAAAAGAAGAAAGAATGGGCTTAATAATCAGAAAGGTAGCCCATGTCTGTACTGGAAATGAGAACTGTTTTCCAAATTACAAATGACAATTCTATTTTTCTCATGTGAGTCAAACACAGAATAGGGAAAAGAGCCTGTTTTGCAAACTTTTCCACCAGAGCCTCCCTGGTGGCCAAGAAAAGACAACAGTAGCCTAGGGAAACGTGGGACTGAAGCTGATGCCCCCCCCAGGAAGCCCCAAATTTCTTTGAGTTTTAGCTTAACATTTCAAGTGAATTCTGCACTCTATACTATGGCTGTGCTTGTCCTTACTTAATAATATGGGGGTATTTCTCACAAACCATCCAGAAACATTTATTCTCCTGGAAGGTGCACCATTTCCCTCTGGATACCCACCTGCTTTGGAGAAACATGTACCCTATTTGGAGAAGCAAGAATGTATGAAAAGTATGTAGCACACTGTCAAGAGCTCAGTAAGGGGTGGCTGTCAGTGTTACTATTATTGCTATCAGAAAACAGCACTCATCCTGG
This sequence comes from Grampus griseus, assembly GCF_964374135.1. NCBI lineage: Eukaryota > Metazoa > Chordata > Mammalia > Artiodactyla > Delphinidae > Grampus > Grampus griseus. The sequence continues at coordinate 24,819,791 of NC_138997.1, forward strand.
TACGCCCCACTTCAGAGAGCAAAGCAGAAGCCCAGAAGGTAACTTCCCGGGATGATACAATGGACCCGTAGGATATCAAGAACTACAACTCTATTTGTTGAAACTGAATTTTGTTATAGGTATTATTTTAGAGATGGAAAAGCCTTGGAGATGGAGTTCATAGGTCTAGCCTCTAGGCAGAGGCCTAGAGAGAGCTGGTGATATGTCCGAGGTCCCATACTGATTCACAAAAAAGACGGGACTTGAGCTCAGATGTCTCAATGCAGAGGTCAGTGCCTCTACTACTAAATCGCTAAGTGATCATCGCTGAGTGACTGAATGAATCCTAGAATGAAGCCTGGAACACTGCAGGTTCCCAATAAACATTTGTTGAACGAGTAAACAACCATGTATAAAGCACTGGAAAGGTACCTGTTTCTATATCGGGTGTTTTCATATTCACCAGCAAATTTGATTCTCAAAGTAATTTTACGTGGTAGACTGTACTCTCTTCGCTTTACAGACCAGGAAACCAAGTTTCCAAAAGGCTTACTTAATATACACACTTAGTGACAAAGCGAGGTTCAAACTCATACCTTCAGAATATGAGTAACCTGACAAAAAAGTCATATTTCAGGTAATCAAAAAGTACCGAAGTACCTTGATGTAGTCAGCATATTTTTATTTTGTTTTGATGGGATTTAAAAATGCATACATCCTCAAACAGGATGTGTGAAACATAATCACTATGTTTGTAACATGATTATTATGTTCTGAGATGTGTCTCAGAAACTCAGAAACTTTCAGCAGCTTGCCTCCATATTATATAGCCCCAAGCAATGGTATTTTAAGTTACTATTCCTACTTTAATAGTCTTTTGACTTCTTTTTTTTTTTCTGTTATGCCCTACACAGAGTCCCTTCCTTCTAAATTTGAAGCTTTTTTGTCTGCCATAACTGAAAAAACAATCACCAGGCTTATTAAAACTGTGCACACTGAAGATGAAAACCAAGTGTCATAGGTTGAATTGTATCCCCCCAAAAGACCCCCAGTACCTGTGAATGTCATCCATTTTAGAAATAGGATCTTTGTAGGTGATCAAGTTGAGATGAGGTCATTAGGGTGGGCCCTAATCCAATATGACTGGTGTCCTTACAAAAAGGGGAAATTTGCACACAGAGACAGACAAGCCATGTGAAGACTGTAGTTGTGCTGCCACAAGTCAAGAAACTACCAGAAGCTGGGAGAGAGACCCACAACAGATACTTCCCTAGCACCTTCAGAAGGAGCATGGCCCTGCTGACACCCTGATCTTGGACTTTTGGCCTCCAGAACAGTGAGACAATACATTACTTTCGTTTGACCTTCTTTTGAATCATGGGAATACACTATCTATTTGCTTTGCTTGTATTAAATTATTGCATATAATTGTCATAGGAGTTTATCGATGAAGAATAATTATTAGAAGAAATTTTTTTCTGTCATTGAAGCCATCCAATTGGTGGTACTTTGTAATGGCAGCTCTAGAAAACAAATACACTTACGTTTGAATGAAGGCCTGAGACTTTTTTCTGGGGTCATTCACCTCTGGATTCTAAACCATAGCCTCAGCTGGTACTGTAGTTTTTGTACAAGCTGGGTTTATCGCACAAAACTGACCACCCTGCCACTCAGTGTGAAGTCGCCTGAGGCTGCAGAGATTATAGACTAAAAGGTTATTTTTGCTTCTCTCTAAACTTTAGCCAAATTTCTGTCAAATGTAAGATTTTGAAAAAGACATTAAGCAAGAGAAGTCTTTTATTATTAGAGCAACTTAGAAATCTCCAAACAAACAAACAAATCTATCTATCTATCCTATCTATCTATCTATCTATCATCTATCATCTATCTATCTATCTATGTGTGTCTATATGTACTCATCACCACATATGTTGTAGCAAATTAAAAAAGAGGGGATACTTGAAAATAGAGTATGAACCCACTGGCCAGGAAGCCAATCGAGAGACCCAAACAGGACTGGTTAGTCCACAGATTGATTCCTTGATGGTTAACCCTTTCAGGCACCTCCATGTATAGAATTTGTCCCCTCAAGCAATCAGTAGTAAATTTACCATGGCTACCATGGTGTTACCAGAAAAATTGTCTGCTAAGGCTGATAAATAGGTTGATCATCTGCTTCCTTGACTTTTATTTCCTCTTGCATAAATGTTTTCATCCCAACATTACCAATAACTGTTCTAAGATGAACGATAAATTACCAAACTACTGAAATCACCAGGAAATTCTTAATAGATCAAAAAAGAACTTAATAACAACAAAAAGCCGTAATAACATAATAATGCACTCTGTAGTCTAAGAACAGCCCTCTATAGAGAGATAAATGGCTACTTAGTAAAATCTTAGCTTATACATAAAATGATACATTTCTTTGTGGGCACATTTACCAAGTGTTGACAGCAGGCACCTTGGAATGAAACATATCACAGTCATAATTGTTCTGACTGCCACAGAAAAGTTCACACAGTAAGCCCTTTATTGACTAAAAATACATGTATATCCAGAAGGAAAAGAGCCTTAGGGGATAAGAGATTTAGCAAGGGAGAGGAAATTGCTTTTTATTTAGTGATTAAATGCACATAAAACAAAAGCTGCAGAGGAAGCAGCTCCTAGCTCCCACATACTCACAAAAGGAGATGGTGCTATGGAACTGTGGGAGAATAGTTCTTTGGGTTATGCATGAGAATCCATGACACCAAAGAACACCACTCACAAGGACAACCCTAACTCAAAAGTCAACTTTAAACACTGATTTAGGCCAACAATTTTAACCTTTACTGGAACCAGGCTTTGTGCCAGGGCTGCTATCTAGGGGTCAAATGTTCTCTTATTTGTTCTCTCCCTTTCTTTTCCCTGCCCACCTTCTGGCATACACATACGAAGTCAATGATAGAAGGGCAAAAGACAGTGGATACAACAAAATCTACAAGCAACCAACAAACCAGGGCAATTCCAAGGGCCAGAATACCCTGGAGCTGGATTAAAAGCCCCTTAACAACCCGGAGTCCACCGGTTTCGTCCACTTAATTCTGTTTGAAGAATTCCAGGGGTGATTTCCTTTCTTCCCGGGCTTTCCTCAGGCATGCCCACTCAGGGTTTCACTAAGAAAACTTTGCTAAGTCTTTCATCTGAAAGAAACCTGGCACTGTTTTCTAGTTGTCTGTCACCAGGAGCAATGCTCCAGAGAAGAAAACATCCATTCCACTTCCCAACAAAGCTCAGTCCTTCTGGAAATGCATCGAGTGATAAGGCTGAGGTCAGGGAATATGTCTACTGTTGCTTCAGATGAAGGTTCAACCCCAAGGTAAGTGCTCAACAACAGTAATAAACCCCTCTGACGCACAGATGTATGGCCCCAAAATGAGCCTGGCCGTTTCCCGGGAGTGACCTCTGACATTATTCGTATGTCAGCTCCTCTCGTTGTTAAACTTTTGGGAGTCTGTAAGATGCCCCAATTCTCTATTTGAATAACCACACCACTTCTTTTTCATCTTCTAGAACTTAGAACTCTCTGCAGCCCTCTGGCTGCAATATTCTCCCACATGTTATAAGAACTTAGTTACCTAGCTTATCCTCCACCAATAACTGGTATTTGAAAAGGAGGATGAAAAGCTATAGGGCCATTTAAAGCTTTCATTTGAAAAGCTTTTTGATATAAATATTCTCAACGACTCAGGCTTTGTTTTCAATCTACGTGGTTTGAAGCTCCTTAGAAGAAAGCCAAATTCTTTTGGTATTTCCACACTAACGTCAATAGTAGTGAATCCTGTAAAGCAGGGTCAGCAATCTTTTTCTGTGAACGGCCAGACAGTAAATATTTTAGGCTTTGTGGTGCACATACGGTCTCTGTCCCATATTCTTTTTTTTTTTTTTTTTTTTTGCCATTGCTTATTTTTTTTAAACAACGCTTTAAAACGTAAAACCATTCTTAGCTCAAGGGGCTGCAGAGAAACAGGCAGAAAAATAGGTAATTTTCTTTATAGTCAAAGCAGAATGGTGCTTAAAACAATACTGGAAATTCGGACAGATGGCAACAAGTTTCATCACCATCTTCCTGATTCAGCCACTTCTGTGAGTCACTAAGGACCTTGGTGCCTCAGTTTCTTCATCTATAAGGGGGTTTAGAATAGATCAGTGATTTATAAACCATATCCTCAAAAACCCTAGGACTCCAGGGAAGGTCACGGTTGTGTGGATCCATTTATCTTTCACCTCAGCACACGGCTAACCTGCAGCCCAACTTTGATCTTATCTATACGGGAGTGCTCTCCTTAAAGACAAGGGTCCACTAATTTTTTTTCTTTTTAGTTTTAAAAACACTGCCTTAGATGATCTCGGGGATCTTCCTGGTATGCATCCTCCACGAGTCTATTATTGGATAATCGATCCTTTTCCAATCATTGTACTGAGAAATGTCAGGTAGATAGGAAATGATTTTTTTTAAATATCTTTATTGGAGTATAATTGCTTTACAGTGGTGTGTTAGTTTCTGCTTTATTACAAAGTGAATCAGCCATACATATACATATATCACCATATCTCCTCCCTCTTGCGTCTCCCTCCCACCCTCCCTACCCCACGCCTCTAGGTGGTCACAAAGCACCGAGCTGATCTCCCTGTGCTATGTGGCTGCTTCCCACTAGCTATCTATTTTACACTTGGAAGTGTTATATATGTCCATGCCACTCTCTCACTTCGTCCCAGCTTACCCTTTGCCCTCCCGTGTCCTCAAATCCATTCTCTACGTCTGCGTCTTTATTCCTGTCCTGCCCCTACGTTCTTCAGAACAATATTTTATTTTTTTTTAGATTCCATATACATGTGTGAGCACACAGTATTTGTTTTTCTCTTTCTGACTTACTTCACTCTGTAGGACAGACTCTAGGTCTATACACCTCACTACATATAACTCAATTTCATTTCTTTTTATGGCTGAGTAATATTCCATTCTATATATGTGCCACATCTTCTTTATCTATTCATCTGTTGATGGACACTTTAGGTTGCTTCCATGTCCTGGCTATTGTAAATAGAGCTGCAATGAACATTGTGGTACATGACTCTTTTTGAATTATGGTTTTATCTGGGTATATGCCCAGTAGTGGGATTGCTGGGTCATATGGTAGTTCTATTTGTAGTTTTTTAAGGAACCTCCATACTGTTCTCCATAGTGGCTGTATCAATTTACATTCCCACCAACAGTGCAAGAGGGTTCCCTTTTCTCCACACCCTCTCCAGAATTTATTGTTTGTATATTTTTTGATGATGGCTATTCTGACCAGTGTGAGGTGATACCTCATTGTAGTTTTCATTTGCATTTCTCTAATGATTAGTGATGTTGAGCATCCTTTCATGTGTTTGTTGGCCATCTGTATATCTTCTTTGGAGAAATGTCTATTTAGGTCTTCTGCCCATTTTGGATTGGGTTGTTTGTTTTTTTGATATTGAGCTGCTTGTAAATTTTGGAGATTAATCCTTTGTCAGTTGCTTCACTTGCAAATATTTTCTCCCATTCTGAAGGCTGTCTTTTCGTCTTGTTTATGGTTTCCTCTGCTGTGCAAAAACTTTTAAATTTCATTAGGTCCTATTTGTTTATTTTTGGTTTTATTTCCATTTCTCTAGGAGGTGGGTCAAAAAAGGATCTTCCTGTGATTTACATCATAGAGTGTTCTGCCTATGTTATCCTCTAAGAGTTTTACAGCCTTACATTTAGGTCTTTAATCTATTTTGAGTTTATTTTTGTGTATGGTGTTAGGGAGTGTTCTAATTTCATTCTTTTACATGTAGCTGTCCAGTTTTGCCAGCACCACTTATTGAAGAGGCTGTCTTTTCTCCATTGTATATTCTTGCCTCCTTTGTCAAAAATAAAGTGACCATATGTGCATGGGTTTACCTCTGGGCTTTCTATCCTGTACCATTGACCTATATTTCTGTTTTTGTGCCAGTACCATACTGTCTTGATTACTGTAGCTTTGTAGTATAGTCTGAAGTCCGGGCATCTGTTTCCTCCAGCTCCGTTTTTCTTTCTCAAGATTGCTTTGGCTATTCCAGATCTTTTGTGTTTCCATACAAATTGTGAAATTTTTTGTTCTAGTTCTGTGAAACATGCCAGTGGTAGTTTGATAGGGATTGCATTGAATCTGTAGATTGCTTTGGGTAGTATAGTCATTTTCACAATGTTGATTCTTCCAATCCAAGAACATGGTATATCTCTCCATCTGTTTGTGTCATCTTTAACTTCTTTCATCAGTGTCTTATAGTTTTCTGCGTACAGGTCTTTTGTCTCCTTAGGTAGGTTTATTCCTAGGTATTTTATTCTTTTTGTTGCAATGGTAAATGGGAGTGTTTCCTTAATTTCTCTTTCAGATATTTCATCATTAGTGTATAAGAATGCAAGAGATTTCTGTGCATTAATTTTGTATCCTGCTACTTTACCAAATTCATGATAGGAAATGATTTAAAACCCTATATTGAAGTATTTAAAGGAAAAGCAACAAAAACAAGAAAGAGATCTTATTCTAAGGGGCCAGATGTGCTTATTTAGATTTGTGGAAATCCACCAGATAGCCTTATCAGAGGGTTTCCAAATGCCACGCAGGCCAATGAGAGTTCACTCTTGTATCTCTCTGCTTAGGGCTCTGGGAAAAAGCAGGATGGTTTAGCAGCGGACAGAGCACTGAGCTCAGATCCGGGGACCTGGGTTCCAGGCTGAATTTGGAACTTACCAGGTATGTAACTCCTGATGTTTATTTAACAAAAACTGGACGGCCTACTAAATACCAATCCATAGACTGGATGTTATGACCACAGAGATGAACCAGACAGTTATGGGACACTCCCTCCCATTACTCAGATCCCTTGTCTGTAAAGTAGGATAATAACACCTGCTCCCTCTCCCAGGCCCCGTGGTCCTGCAGAGATGGCAAGGCTTGTGCAAACCGCCAAGCACAGACAACACTGAACTAGACAACTACAGATTCTCCTCCTTTTAAGTACATAACATATATGAAACTTCAAGAATTCACCCAGTTGATAAAATGAGGTGACAATAGGTTTTGCCTAACCAAAAAAACCACATTTCTAGAACATGAAGCAGCATGGCAAAACAGAAAGGGCACAAGCCTTGGCACCAGAAAATGCCACTCGAATCCCACTGTGCCTCCTACTAGACCCTACCAACATCTACAGGCCCACTGTCTCATGTGTAGAACAGGATATTAATACCTGCAATTTCATAGGGTCATTGTCAAGGTAAATCAGAATTATGTAAGTAAAGTATTTATATAGAGTTAGCACGTAGTGAATATAGTTTTCCCTTTCTCTCCCTCCCAGGCACCTAGAAATCTCAGATGACAGAACAGTGTATTTTAAATAGCAGAGCTTACCTCAAAATTGTTGCTATTGCTACCCAGCTCTATATCATAATCACCTCAACCAAAAAGGGCAGGAAACTTCTGGTTGTTATGACCATGGAATCCAGATGCAGAATATGCCCCGTCATCAGGAAAATCTTACAGTCTTGGCACAGATTGAGGACAGACATGGAGAGCAGCAGCCAGTAACAGAGGGGAGACTCTACAGTCTGGAATGCCACAAACTTCCAACCACAAAAGTGCTCTCTGGCACTCAGATTGTGGTACCCCCCTGTGGTGCAGGCCATGGCCCCTGTTCTTGTCGGCAAGTCTCCTCCAGAAGCACATGACTTTCTCCAGTCATCGCTAGGCCACATCCATGGGAAGGTTCGTGGCACTGTTCATCACCTCCACCCAGCCCAGTTAAACAATTCAGGCGAATCGTTTTCTCATTTCTGAGAGAGGAAGATAGCAGGAGATAGTCCCCCAAGTCCTTTCTACCCTATAACCCTTTGATTCTGTGACCCGTTCTTAACTTCTCCATTCGTTCATTCAACAATGTTGATGGAACACCTCCTATGTCTTGGATTCTGTGACCCATTCTTTCATTCATTCATGCATTCATTCACTCATTCATATATTCAATAATGTATATAGAACACCTCTTATCTTTGATTCTGTGACCTGTTCTTAACCTCTCCTTTCATTCACTTATTCAACAATATTCACTGACCACTTACTATATACCAAGTACTGTTATGTGCAAGGATGTACAAAAACGAGTAAGAAATAATCCATGCCCCAAGCTTATAGTCAATAAGGACATAGACGAATAAGCAATTATAATGTGACATGGGAGGTATTATGAGAGATCCATGGGAAACATGGGAGGGGATGCCTAATATGCCTAATTCTGGCTGGGAGGTGGGACAATGATGGGGGGAGGGGAGGCAGGGAAGGTTTCTCAGAGGACTGAGTGTTGAAGGATAAGAAGAAGGTTATCAGGCCAATCAGATGGGTTGAAGACATCCCAGAAGTAGGGAAAAGAATATGCCAAGGTAAGGAGATAGAAGCATGGCGGTCTGCAAAAGAGATCACTCGATATGACTGAAATAAGGGATATACAGGAGGGCATACAGGAGGGATATACAGGAGGGCAGAAGAAAGGGGGCTCAAAAGATGAAGCATCTTCTATACTTTGCTAAGAATAGCAAACTTTATCCTTTCAGGGAATGCCTAAAAGATCCTAAATGAGGATTATCTGGATTACATGAGTCTTTTAGAAAGTCTACAGTGTAAAGACTGGATTATACAGAGGCTGGGGTGGGGGAAGAGGAGATGAGACTGAGGCAAAAAAGATCTTAATTCTTAGGGGAGAAAATAACAACATAAATGAAAGCAGTGGTGGGGAGGGTGCGTGATGAATGCTAGAGATATTTTGGAAGTAGAATTAAAAGACTTGGTGGTCCATTTGATGTGGGAGGAAAGGAAATGGGTCGCATGTAGGATTACACCCAGGTTTCTGACTTGGGTCGGTGGGTTCATGAATGGTGGGGACAGCAGCCCAGAAAGGGATCACAAGAAGACCAGAAATCCTCCCAGCTCCCCAGGCCTGAAAATCTCAGGCATCTCCGTACGCAACAATACACTCTCCACAATAAATCATGCTGAACCCGTGGTATCCACAGGAGTTCTCCTTCTCTAAGGGGGTACCAGGAGGTCACAGGATGAACATGGACATCTTCATAGATCAACGTTTGGACATATGTATTTGTGGGGAAGAAAAGTAATTTAACTGCTAAGTTTATTTAAAACATTATTTTAAAACAACACATGTTATAGAGTAAAATGCCTATTTTCATCCAAATTTGCAGATGGAACAAAAGACTTTGAAGATACTTCAAAGAAACCTCCTAGAGGCTGAGAACCCTTGCGAGAGAAGGGTCCCCTGCCTTTGGGGTTCTTCAGTGCAAACAGCCACAAAGTGCTACATTGTAACATTATCAAGCAAAGCTGAGGAAGCAGAAACACGGAGACTTGGCATTCCCGTTCCCGTGCAGGCACCTTGGAGAGGTGGTTCTCAAAGTGTGGTCTGTGGACCCCCAGGAGTCTCTGAGACCCTCTCAGGGATCCTCAAGATCAAAACTGTTTTCATAGCAATACTAAGATATTATCTGCCCTTTTCACTCTGTTAACATTTGCGCTGATGACACAAAAGCAATGGTGGGTAAAATGCTGCCACCTTAGCTCGAATAGAGGCAGTGGCACCAAAGCATCCTAATAATCACTGCCCTCTTCACCACCACACACTCACAGTAAACACACACACACACACACACACACACACACGCACACACACAGAAAACAAAACAACCCTGCCAGTTTCACTTAAGAATGTCTTTGGTGGGGGACTTCCCTGGCGGTCCAGTGGTTAAGACTCTGAGCTTCCAATGCAGGGGGTGTGGGTTTGATCCCTGCTCATGGAACTAGGATCTCACAAGCCGTGCAGAGTGGTCAAAAAGAAAAAAATTAGGGCTTCCCTGGTGGCGCAGTGGTTGAGAGTCCGCCTGCCGATGCAGGGAACACGGGTTCGTGCCCCGGTCCGGGAAGATCCCACATGCCGCGGAGCGGCTGGGCCCGTGAGCCATGGCCGCTTAGCCTGCGCGTCCGGAGCCTGTGCTCCACAACGGGAGAGGCCACAGCAGTGAGAGGCCCGCATACCGCAAAAAAAAAAAAAAATTATATATATAAAAAAAGAGTATCTTTGATGAAGCAGCAGTAGAAATTATTAATTTTATTAAAGATTGACCCTTGAGTAAACTTTTAAAAAATATTAAATGTAATGAAATGTGTGCAAAAAGCACTTCTGCCACGACTGAAGTACGATGGCTGTATCTAGGAAAAGTACGTGTGTGATTGAGTTGGGAGCAGAACCAGCAACTTTTTTCTTGGAATATCACTTTTTTTTTTTTTTTTTGCGGTACGCGGGCCTCTCACTGCTGTGGCCTCTCCCGTTGCGGAGCACAGGCTCCGGACGCGCAGGCTCAGCGGCCATGGCTCACGGGCCCAGCCGCTCCGCGGCATGTGGGATCTTCCCGGACAGGGGCATGAACCCGTCTCCCCTGCATCGGCAGGCGGACTCTCAACCACTGCGCCACCAGGGAAGCCCTGGAATATCACTTTTAACTGACAAACTTTGCTCATTCAAATTTGGGTATGTGGCAGGCAGTTTCTTGGAAATGAATGAAGTAAGGTTGATACTTCAAGGAAAAGCTGACAGCATTTGTAGCCAACGATAAAATTCAAGCTTTCAAGCAAGAATTAAAATTTTGGAAAACCCGTACCCTACACTGTGAACTTGACAGTTTCCCAAAAGACTTTTCAAATAAGACCAGTGTTGACATTAATAAATTTTTTATACTGTATAATGAAATGTTTCAACATTTGGTAGATCTACAGAACTTAGTGAAACAATCCTTTCCAAATAACTCACGTGTGATGGTACATACATGATGATCCATTCAAACTGCAGTATAGACCAGTAGGTTTTAATGAAACTGAATACAAAAAATTCATGGAAATGGTTTCAGATTCCACATTACAATGAACTAAGCTAAGGGATAGCTTTAAGAAGCTCCCTCTTTTTGAGTCTTGGCAAAGTACCAAAGAATAGCCGTAATTATCTGAAAAGGCTATTACACATCTGTGTGAAGCCAGATTTTCTTCCTATATTCCATCCAAAACAACACGCTGCAATTGACTGAATGCAGCAGCAGATATGATCATCTTGTCAGACGTTAAAGAGATTTGTAAAATTATGAAATGATACCACTCTTCTCACTAAAGTTTTTTGGAAAAAGGTATTTTTCATAAAAATATCCTATTTATAATGAACAGATAATGGGTTATAACCATTATTTTTAACAATAAAAATATTTAATTTCTTTTTTTTTTTTTTTTTCGGTACGCGAGCCTCTCACTGTTGCGGCCTCTCCCGTTGCGGAGCACAGGCTCCGGATGCGCAGGCTCAGCGGCCATGGCTCACGGGCCTAGCCGCTCCGCAGCATGTGGGATCTTCCCGGACCGGGGCACGAACCCGTGTCCCCTGCCCCGGCAGGTGGACTCTCAACCACTGCGCCACCACGGAAGCCCTAATTTCTCAATTTTAATCTCTGTTATGCTATATAGAGATGGATACAATGCATATACACAAAAGCTCTTCGAAGTCCTCAATAACTTTTAGGAGGTCCCAAGACCAAAATATTTGAGAACCAGCGTCTTAGAGAAATTTTCACTCAGGCCAAAGAGATATATACTTGTATGCTCACAGCAGCACTCTTCTAACAGCAAAAAGTAGAAACAAACCACACACCCTGTGGTATGTTTCTACAGTACAATACTAGGGAGCAGTGAAAATGAATGCACCACGGCTAAATGCATCAACATGAATACATCGCACAAAGGTAACAGTTGGATGAAAATCCAAGGTGCGGAATGCGTGTTATTTGCCAACTTTTTAATACATTTATATTTTATAAATTTCAAAGACAAGCGAAACTAAATATGGTAAAGCTATAGAGAAAAAGCTAGAGGAATGATCAACAGAAAATTTAGGAAAATGGGAACAGGTAGCGGGAGAAATTTGCTAGCGTTGAAATCTGTTAGATTGGGCAGTAGGTTTATTAATGTTCGTTTAACCATAATGCTTCATTATAGATGTATGAATGTTAGATACATTATTTTTTGTAAATGGCACATACTTTGCAACCTCCAAAGGGAGACGCTGCATTAGAGCTTTCTTTGCCAAAGGAAACCAAAGACGTACGGAAGGGGTGGTTGGAGGAGGGGCAGGGACTAAGCCCTGGCGGAGGGTCTGCAGCACCGGCCCCAGAGAACCCCATCACTGGGGCAGGTCTCTTCTCGGGCACCTTCAGTGGTCACAGCCACTGCCATCCATCTACTTTGGTTTTTCAATAGCCCTCCCTACTTAAAAAGGCCATTTCTTCCTTCAGGCCATCATCCTCCATCTCCATCTACAGCACAATGAAAAACTACCAAATTTCACTGTTGATTTTGTGCTGTATCCAAAACACTAAACGTAACCAGCAGAATCTCTTATCACCTGGGCCAGCTCCTACTACATTTTTCCTACTTCCTATCCTTACATCACCAATATGCCCGCTCTGGCTGAACGAAGTTCCTTAGTGTCTCCTGCCTACTTCTGGTTTATTTCAACCTCTTTTGGCTAATGTTATTTCTTCTGCTTGGAACGTTCTTCTCTCGTCTCAAGATCTAAATCCATCACATCCTTGAGGATGCTTTAGGTACCAATCCTCTCCAAGAATCTTCTACCCATCACTCTTCCTCTGAGTTTCCTCAAACATTTACACACCTAATTCATATATTATTGTCTTGTACCTGTTGGCATATTGATTTGTACTTATCCTCTGTGATTGTTTCGTGTCAACATTTGAAAGAACTGTCAGCACAGACTGCATTCTAGACAACTTTTATGAGCCGGGTAAATGCTCAAAACTTTTTCTTAATGAATGAGCACCAAGTAGGGACTCCAACCCTCAGCTGAACAAATCCTCGCTGCTCTAATGTGTGTCGACATCCACGTATCCTTATTCCCAAAAGGCTTTCAACTCACCATACTGAAAGATGTTCTCTCCCCGCTGTAGGAGCAGATTTCCTGTTTTATAAGAGAAACCAAGCAAAGAAGCATTTGCTCGATAGAATTCTCAACATTTCTGCACCCCGTCTCACCCCCTCTTTACTTGCAGTCCTTAAAAACATCACCCTTGACAGCTGGTGGAACCAGCTTCTTTGTAAACACAAGATCTTCTGTTTCATTTGTGGGCAGTTTTATTTATTCAACAGGCCCTTATCTTAAGAAACCAAAGTTATCTTCCCTATAACTTCTACCCTGTGGGTCCTAGTCTCTGTTTTCTGCTCAGCATTTCAGAAATCTATGAAAATACTTTTCAAGCTGAATTTTAGTTATTTGTTTCCATCTCCTTCTCTGCCTGCTTGGCTCTGAGATCCTTGTGAGCCGGGACCATGCTCTGTTCAGCTCCACAGATCCTTAATCCCTGGCACAGAAACACTCAGTTACTGCTGCCTGAATGAATGAATGGATGGATGGATGGGTGGATGGATGAATCAAGTATCAGTTAGCAGACACAAGGTGAGAATTTAGGATGAGTGACAATTCAGAGTAAGTTTACTCCCTTTTTCACTTGACAGAACTTCATATATTTCAATGTAGCTACCATGCACAATTTTTATCCACCCTCACTTTTTTCTTCGAATTAAGTACTCCCAATTGCCTCAATAGTAAATTCCTCACATGATGATTTCAAGAGCCTGCAACATTCTAGTTGCCTCCCTTCTGGTGAGCAGTTTATCAATGTCCCCCTTTAAATCAGGGCACTCAATCTGGGATTCACTATTATGCATGTGATCTAATCAGTTCACAAGGCCAATGTTATCACCCTTGTCCTGAATTCAGTACTTACATTAATGTAGCCAACTCTGCTGAAATGCATCCATTTTTCAAATGATGGCTGAATTTTAAATATTGTTTGTTGATTAATAGCAGTTATCTCTGGGGGTGTAAGTTGGGAAACGAGACTTTCACATCTTACTATAAATATTCCTGCATTGCTTTAATTATTTATACTAAACATGCACTCCTTTTGTCATTAAAAGCCAATATGGATTTTTAAGAATAAATTAATAAACAGTTAATATCTGTGATTTCCATGGTTCCAGTCTCATGGAGTACACAAGTCATATTTAAAATACGTGTACTCTCTACTACGTATAAAATAGATGACTAATAAGAACCTACTGTATAGCACAGGGAACTCTACTCAATGCTCTGTGGTGACCTAAATGGGAAGGAAACCCAAAAAACGAGGGGATATATGTATACGTATAGCTGATGCACTTTAATGTACAGCAGAAACTAACACAACATTGTAAAGCAACTATACTCCAATAAAAATTAATAAAAAAAGAAAGGAAAAAAAATAAAATAAAATACATGTATTTTTTTCTTCTCTTTTGTATATATTTCTCATCTATCAACATGTATTTGAGTAGCCACTGGTACACAGCACTTCTAACTGTGATCTAGCCATCCAGCCAACCCAAGCCCTACTTCTAGATTATGAAATTCCTCTCTTCCTATAAATGTCAGAAAGCAGTTCACTATAATTTGATTTCCCTCTTTCTTAAGGTCAGATTAAAACCCAGTAAGTTATTATTGGAGTTTTGCTTTCCCCTAGAAGGGAGAAATCCTATAGCACATTTCCGGAAAATTTCCTGAAGCATAGGGTGTCCCACACTCTGTTTCCTTCCAAATACAGCTGTGTTTCATGCTCCAGAGAGGATTGTTGGGTTAACAAGTAGGGCCAAACAAGCACAGAATAGAAAACAACTCACAATTCTAGGCCATTACATGAAGGCAATGTTCTCCACGTGGAGCACATAATTCAGACCCCAGAAAGTACATCGCTGCATGTGACTCTATTCTATGACCCTCTGCTTAGTCTAAGGTCAAAATAAATCTCTGAGGAAAGAAATATGATTGGTGGCACAAGTTTTTGTGAATCACAGGGCAACGTATGTGTTCCATCAGCACCTAGGGGGCCTCCTGCAGTGGAGGGTCTGAGAGGAGGTGCAGGTGGTGAAGGTATATCCTTCAAGCTTGAGACCCCGTGAAGGTTTCACAGACCTCAGAGCAGCTCTGAGCCCAGAGACCCGCCCTTCACAGGGCTCCAGCCTTTCATAGTACTCGCGCCGGTGACCTCTCAAGCTGGTTTCTTCCTCCCTGTGGCCCAGTTTCCAGGTCTGTCCAATTGGTAAGAGGAGGGGCTCTTCCCTGCCTGCCTCACAGGCAGATGGTATCGACGAAAATGTTTATATAAGCATTATATAAAAAGAAGGTGTGGCTAATGTACTGTTACCCATTTTACAAGACGGCACTCCGCCAAGTACAGAGAGGCCAAGTGACTTACCCAAGGTCACAACGCTAGTGAGAAACCCTGGTGATTGTGGTGGGAGAAGGTGACAGAGAAGACTAGAATCTGTGTCTCCTGCTTAGTACAGGTCCTTCCCTGAACCTCTGGTTTCTGATCCGGAGGAGTTGGAGTCAATTATTCAGATCCATGAGCTATTTTTAAAGGTTTTAAGAGTTTAACAGATTCTCATCAATAAGCTGCCCAGACTCAAAATCATGCCTTTATTTTTGGCTGACATGGCATCAGCCCAGAGTGGGAGTTCTGGTTAGTTCAAGGGTCCTCAACTCTTGCTACCCATTTGTATCACCTGGGGAGCTTTTAAAGGATGTCCATGCCCAGACTCCACTCTGGGCCAATTAAGTTTAAATATCTGGGGGGTGTTTGCATTTTTAAAATCTCCCAGGTGATTATAATGGGCTACCAGGGTAGAGAACCACTGGGTTGGCAGATTATGATCAGAAACTGAGAGGCAACAATAGTTGTCACTGACTGATTACACAGCACAGTTAAAGCAATCGTACTGGGATCCTTAGTTGAAAAAAATTCCCCAAAAAAAAAAGAAAAGAAAGAAATTCACACCTCGGGTGTCTTCACGTGGCCAGCATTTACTGTGCATATACTATGTGCCAGACACGAATCAAAATATCTACACGTATGAACTCACTTTGTCCCCATAGGACCTACGACGTTTTCCCAATTTACAGATGAGAAAACAGGCAAACTGTAGAAACGTGCAAAGGTCACAGCCAAAATGTGGGACAGCCAGGATCGAACTCACGTGTCTAGCACCAGGATCTTAATCCCGACCGCAGACAGATTCCTGATACTGTCATAGGATGTGGTTTATAGTGCCCTAGCTTCAGTGATGAATTAAAAGATTACAGAATATTGGGGAATATAGAACAGTTTCTAATCCAAACGCCTGTGGGGGCTGGGAGATAAGACACTTCACGGGGGTGGACAGATGTACATGCAGACGGGGACACGGCAGCCCAGTGGCAGGAACTGTGGCAGACTGACGAGCACATGCCAGGGAAGGGAGACAGCCGCCACCGACGGCAGCAGATTGTTGCCATGTGGGGAGGTGGCCTGGTGCTGCTTGCTCGTCCAAGTTTTCAGAAGAAGCTGGAAATCTGGATTTGTATGTGAAACCGACCACTTCCAAATGCTGTCTCGAGTTTTTAAACATACTGTATGGGGCAAAACATATCAGTGGGCCACTAGCTTGTGACTTCTAATATCATCCATAACACACACACAACACACACATACAACACACACATACCCCAATCCTTCTTTTAAAATTCTTGAAAAATAGATACATGTATATGTATACCGGAATCACTTTGCTGTACACCTGAACCTAACACAACACTGTTAATCAACTATGCTCCAATATAAAATTAAAATTAAAAAGAACCCTAAATCAGCTAATGTTCTCTTGGTTTGGTCCTCTGCAATTAGAAACAGCAGACCCTGTCTTTCCTTCTTTCTGTGCAAAATGTGAACTATTACCTATGGAACACATAGAAAACCCAATGGAAATTTCCCCTGGGTAATTTTAGTCAGTGGACTGACTGGTAAATCAATGAATAAATAAACTTTTATTAAACACTTATTTTCTCCTTTGAATCTCAGTGAAAGTCTGGGAATGTGGATTTACTATCATCACTTTACAGTAAAACCCAGTCAAAATTCATATGATTATTACACAATTTAGATATAATTCAGTCAAATCATACACACAGAGGAACTTGTTCCTCTAGTAAAAGTCTAAAGTAATATTGTTGGCCTATGAAACAAGTACTTGTCAAGCCCTATTATATAGCCTTATAAAAGAATTTTACCATATCGTATTATTACTCTATGAGATACATGGAAATTCTTTTTAAATAATAATAAACACAGACATCACCAAAAAGTTCTGAGGCAGATATGCCTACAGTGTAATCACAAACTAAGCAAATGGAAACATTTCATATACTTAATAATAGCTAATCTTTCTTGAGCTCTTTCTACAAAGCAGCCACTAATTAGGTATGGCTTTGTGTGTGTACATAATATTGACATTTATATAGGTATTCAATTAATACGTACAATATCCCTATGATATAGGGACTGTTATCACTATTGAAAGATGAGGAAACCAGAGAACAGGGAAGTTAAGTAATTTGCCCAAGGTCACACAGCTAGTTAGTGTCAGAGCTCAGATCTAAACAGCTTGGCAGCAGAGCCTGTACACTGGACCACTACTCTATGACCTTAAAAAGCATGTACGGTCTCCATTTTTTACTTAAGATGTACTGTATACAGTAGACATAGTGAAAAGAGGGCAAAAATCACATGATATTTTCTCTCTCTCGTTACAAAACAACAACAAAAACTTTTAAAAATACACCACCAAAGGAAACCATAAGCAAGACAAAAAGACGACCCTCAGAAAGGGAGAAAATATTTGCAAATAAAGCAACGGACAAAGGATTAATCTCCAAAATATACAAACAGCTCATGGAGCTCAATATCAAAAAAACACAAAAATCTCAATTAAAACACGGGTGGAAGACCTAAATAGACATTCCACCAAAGAAGACATACAGATGGCCAAGAGGCACATGAAAGGATGCTCAACATCACTAATCATTAGAGAAATGCAAATCAAAACTACAACGAGGTATCACCTCACACTGGTCAGAATGGCCATCATCAAAAAATCTACAAACAGTAAATGCTGGAGAGGGTGTGGAGAAAAGGGAACCCTCTTGCACTGTTGTGGGAATGTAAACTGATACAGCCTCAGTGGAGAACAGTATGGAGGTTCCTTAAAAAACTAAAAATAGAACTACCATATGACCCAGCAATCCCACTACTGGGCATATACCCAGATAAAACCATAATTCAAAAAGAGTCATGTACCAAAATGTTCATTGCAGCACTATTTACAATAGCCAGGACATGGAAACAACCTAAATGTCCAACGACAGATGAATGGATAAAGAAGATGTGGCACATATATACAATAGAATATTACTCAGCCATAAAAAGGGACGAAATTGGGTCATTTGTACAGATGTGGAGGGACCTAGAGTCTGTCATACAGAGTGAAGTAAGTCAGAAAGAGAAAAACAAATATCATATATTGACACATATATGTGGAATCTAGAAAAATGGTACAGATGAACCTATTTGTAGGGCAGGAACAGAGACACAGACGTAGAGAACGGACCTGTGGACACAGAGTGGGGAAGGGGAGGGTGGGACGAATTGGGAGATTAGGAATGACGTATATACACTACCATGCGTAAAATAGCTAGTGGGAACATGCTATAAAGCACAGGAAGCTCAGCCCGGTGCTCTGTGACCACCTAGATGGGTGGGATGGGGGGTGGATAGGAGGGAGGTCCAAGAGGGAGGGGATATAGGTATCCATATAACTGATTCACTTTACTGTACCGCAGAAACTCACACAAAATTGTAAAGCAATTATACTCCAATAATAATAAAAACAAGTCAATAAATAAAATATACCACCAGACAACCCAAGACACTGGCACTACGTAACTTTAGAAAAATCTCTCCCCCTCCTCAAGTACAGCAGCTTGTTTCAAAAGCACAGATAAGCAGGCTGCTGCTGATCTGTCGTGGAAAAGACCATCTTCCCTGGGCTTCTCCGTTCCCCTTTGAAAGCCAACCTCTTCAGAGCACTCCAAACGATTCATCCCGAGACGCACATTTCTCTCACCCTTCGTCTTTTTCCCTTCACAGCTCACTTCTAATGGGGCTCTAACCACTTTTCTGACCCATGGAGAAATTACAGGAAAGAGGGAGAGAGAGAGAGAGGGATTATTTTGGGGTTGGCTTTTTCAGGCGCAAGCCTCGGAGAAGGTCCACACATTCCTTCCTTGCTGGGAGATAGAACTTGGCTGAATTTGGAATTTCTTAAAAACAGAAGCAAGAGTACCTAAGCCTTAGTCACTTAAGAACTCAAGGGAGCTTCAGTGGTAGAAGTTTTTTAACAAGAAGGGAAGGGAAGGCTGGAAACAATATCCTTTTTAGGCACACAGAATCTGCTGCATTTACTATAACTCTGGGTCAGTCTGTGAAAAACAGAGTGGCTAAAGGCCTCATGCTGATTTCAGACCGTGGGCGTGTATCACTGTACATTTTATAAAATTAGCTACAGGGCAGCTTCTGTGTATGTGTGTGTGTGTGTCTGTGTGTGTGTGTGTACACAGGCAGTGAGGCTGACTTTTATAAAATAAACAACGATATGCACCCATGCAGCTAAAGATTAGTATCAAGCCAGTCTGATTTTAATTTATGAAACTACCTTGTAGCTAGAGTGATTCTATCCCAAGGTGGGTCCTTGGGGAATGATAAAGCCGTCTGAGAGGCCCCTGCTTCAGCACGTAGACATATATACTATTCTCTAATATCATAAAAATGTAATGTACAGATGGAGGAGAGAAATACAAAACTTGCTCCTAAACAGAAGGGGGAAAGCAGCTAGAAACTTCAGCCCATGAAATCTCTTACCTATTTCTAAGGTTTGTGCTTTGCACATTAGTTTCTTATAAAATATGACGAAAGACATTTCAGCTACCATAAACCATAAAGTATTTTGTACACATGGCCCTAGATGGTGTGCATTACTGAGCTACACCTAGAAAGTAGGAAATAGAAAAGAGCCCATCAGAAACAGGACACAGCATCTTCCCTGACAATCTGCATCTCTAAAATGTGACTCTAGAGTGCCTTTACTGAGGCCAAAGCAGTAACGAAATCTGATGGATAAAAAACCAAAAAACAACCCCCCCCACCACATGTCTTCCCATCACTAGGCCTGGTCTGGATTTCTTTCAGATAAGAGGAAACTCAAAATCTACTCCTTCACCACAAAGCTCATGGTCTTGTAAAAACCTTCTGCTAGAAAGCCTTTCACGCCCCCAAAAGTCCTATTTTGTAGGTCACACTCTCATTATCTTGTTCTGCGATCAGTCTGATTAAATTATAGAAAATTACTAACACATCACTCAGAATAGAGAGATAAGCTCCAGCCTGTTGTGTTTGTTTTTCGGTCCTCCTGTCCTAATACTCCAGCAGATATTTAAAAAGGAAGCGTGGAGGAGAGACGAGGCAACTTCAAACGAGGAAAGCGAAAGGATATATTAACCTCCTCCCAGGACTAAGCTGCCCTCAGCTTTCACAGAGGGCATTACTGACCAGTCACGGAAACCAAGAGAGCTTGTTCCACTCTGACAATCTGGGCTCCACCATCATTTCCTTCGCACCTTACCAACTTTTGAGTCCAAAGACACCACTTTGCACGAAGTGACCAGGGTTAGTGCTACCGGATGAGTTTTTCTCTTCCGGGGAAACGAAGTCATTCAGACACAATCTGAACTACTGGGATTACTAAATAAACTGCTTTACCTACACATTTCGAATCTGGTCTTTCCTACAAGGACATCTTGACATTAATTAATTAATCCTTGTATTGTAAACCAACTTGTGACCCCAGGAGAAGCCTGCCTGGTTACTCCATCAGTACAACAAGATCCCTTGGCTGTTTCCACAGCCTTTTTGTCCATCTAATTTTATAAGCCTCGCGAGATCAAGACTTTCCACACCTCCCTAGGAACTCTCCTAACAGGCCATTCAAAGACTCTGAAAACTCAAATGCACAGCAAGCTCTAACACTGGCCGAAAGCTGTCCAATTTCTACTTCCCCAACGTGATTTATTAACACCTGGTGCAGGAGACTCGTCAGTTCACACCAGCTGTGTCATCCCCAGAGCGAGATGGCAACACGTAGACAAATTAAAAATCAATTTTTTTATTACAAACTATTTTGCAGCATTAGAAGGAAGGCGATTTTGAGCTATCTTCCTTATTTTAACAGCAAAGCTCAGTGGACCCTACTTACTGTATTAGGAATACATGGATTTCTTTCAGGAGAACAGATAGACACTTCTGCCCAGCATCAAGCTTTGTGGTAGCCCAGAACCATCCGAAGTGAAATACTTTTCTATTTCAGATTTTAAAAACTTCCCCATGGTTCCTGTCCTAGTCAGGAGGTACTGTCTGGTCACTGAAAAACTTTAATAAGAATAAGTAAGGGAAAGGGTTCAATCTTCTACCTTCTATCTTTCAATAGACATAGAAAGACCCATAAGAATATAAAAATAAGGGATCCTGTCACTTTTCAGTCATCTTGTTTCCCAATTTTACTAGAAAGCAAGAAAGAATTTTTAAAGTTTTGTTCATGACGAACACAATAACCTGTTCTGGTCTTGACCCACAACTGAGTAAACAGTGAAAATACTGGAATAACAAAACAACTGTTTTATGAACTTTTCCTTTGTGCTCCCCCTCGGGAATAGGCATCGGGCAGCTTTCCAATGATAAACAGAAGCGAATCTAAACTCATACCCGTTTAGGGGTAAGTTGAAGCTAATGAGGAAATCTTAAAAGTGCTGATGGTACCGATGGTCAAAGGTTTTACAGATGCAACAAACACACCCCTTTCCCTCTCCAGTCTGTGATCCCAAATGGAACGATGTTCACAAAGGGCCGAGCCCCGGGCCTGGCAAACAGTCACCGTATCAGTTTCCCTCTCTTCCTCTTTCTCAGGCTGACAAACATTTTTAAACTCTGCAGTTCGGGATTCTGCTAAAGATAAGCACATTGTATAGCTCCAAGGACCTCTAGGACATTTTTTTGGAACATGGTATCGGACCCCGTTAGTGGAAAGAACTTTTGTAAAAGAGCCATCAATTGCAGCAGAGTCGTATTTAAATCCCAAAATGATAATTACTGCTCTAGGCCAAGAAATAAAGGCTTTAGTTCGAATAATAATTTTGAAATCCACTTCTCAAAAATAGTTTAGGTTTAACACCCTTGGTTGGGGGTCACCTCCGAAAGCTAGCGCCGCTCGCCTTTTTGATTGGCAGCCAGTAGGATCACCATTCAATTGTATAGGACAGTCCATTTGTTTTTCTGCATATGTATGAGGCCCACATAACAAAAACAAACACACACACACTTACTTCAGAGGCCCAGGAGGAAAGGACTGTGTAGAATTTTAAATCAGAAATCTAACGCTTAGGTTAGTAGTGTCAGGTTAAAGGCTCGCCCATCCCCAAAGCTAATTCGGTTCTGAACAGTCCCATGGGTGTCTAGTTGAACAGAAGGAGCTAGGAAACCTTAGCAGAACGAAGCCCAGCCTGGGGAATTGCTGGGACTCCGTGCCAGGGGCTGAGGCTCACCCCAGACTTGGTATCAGATAATACCAAGTGCTAGTCTGGATTTCCAGGACTAATCTACTGGAGGGTGGAACTTCCAGGTTCCCTGGTGTCTGTGCTATAGGGTGGGAGGACTGTGGGCTTTGGAGGTTCCCCACTGTGGCTGGCTAGTATCATATTTAATAACACATAGAGTTTATTAGTAGCAATGGTTTATGGGGGGAGGGGTACACAGGCAAGGGGGGGGACCTAAGAGGAAGTGGAAAGCATCCTAAATTTTCTAGAGATGCAGTTATCACAAGTTTCTTTTCTTGTATTCTAATTTGAACTTCTTAAATGGGTTTACAGGTTCTCTAAATTCTAAAAACGTTACATCAATAGTGGCTCTTAAGTACTTGTGTTTACTCAGAAGGCTTTTTGGTTTCAAAAGCAATGCTCCCCATCTCATTCCCCCTCCCACCTTTCCCACCCTGAAACCCACGCATATCACTCCTTTCTTTTATGGAGAAATGTTAAGTCGGCCCCTATATAACTTTTTAAAAACTCAGGATGACAGTCTATCAGAGCAATCAACTCCCAACGCTCTATATTTTAACTTTGATACAAAACGGTTCTCCAGGGAAAGAAAAATCCGGCCGCCCCCCCCCACCGCACACAAATAAACAAACAAATAAACAAAGAACTTAGCATTAAAACTGGAATTTAGGGCTACAATTATATTCTACATTAAATACAAATTACCACTAATTTGACCAAAGTCCACCCCACTGCAAGTTCTTTCAAGACTCACTCAGCACTTAGCAAGCCTTGGGTTACTATGTCTGAATTGCAAAATACACCATTTGCCCAGAAATTGCTCTTAGCTCAAATGCAAACTGCTCACAAAACATGTGTAAACTATGCTTAAAACAGGCAGCACACATCCACAAAAATCCATTCAAACCAAAGGTAAGTGGAGAAAGCTTCACAAATTAGGCTTCTCTTTAAAAACCGGAGGGACTTTTACGGTGTTTCCAAAAGGTTATTGCTTTTTACTTCAGTAAAAGTGGCTTTATGTGACTGAGAGAAGGAGTTGATTTTTTCTTTCTCTTTTTTTTTTAACTTGAGTGGATAACAGTATTCAATTAGAGAACAGGGTGGGAGAGACCACTCTCAAAATATAACTTAATCACCAGGCCCCAGCGCACTGGAGAGGCCCACCAAAACACACGAGCTAAAATGGAGCCTGAATTTCCTCTCAGACGGAGAGGGTAGTCGCACGAGGTCAGGGTCAAGGTCAGCAGCAGGGCAGGCTGCAGCTGCCCGACTGCACTACCCACAACGGGAGGGAAGGCGTTCCATCTCCGTCACAACCGAGCAGATAAATCCCTTCTCCCCTCCTACCCTCCCTCTCACCCCGCCAAGATTTTTTTTTAAGAAGAAAGGAAAATGACCAAATAACCTCACCGCCCTGGTTTTCGCACACAAGCTCATCAGCGCCCAAAGTTGCCATCTAAGGGCAAGTTCGCAGAGAACACTGAAGCCCATTTTGTCCGAGCAGGGCAAGCCTCCCCCGACGCCCCCCCAGGATTCCTGCCTCCTCTCCCTGCCCCCAAACGCCCCCGAAAAGAGCTGGGAACTGCGGCCGGCCGGCCATGTGCACGCACACACTTCCACCAACTGCTGCGAGTTTTCTGTGAATCGCAGCGCGGAGCCTCCCAACTCGCCCTCCCCGACTCCGCCGCCTTCTCCTTCCTCGCACAAAATTTCCCTACACACCCAGGCGCCTGCGAATGATTTTATGTGCATATATATTACATATGTGATATTATCCTCAGAACCTCTAGCGGGCAGGCGAAGAAAGGACTGCACAGGGGCATTTTTTTTTTTTTTTTAAAGGAAGGGGAAAAAAAGCACAACCCAAGCCCTGTGCGTCGACTCCTGCGTACCGGGAAGGGGAAAGAAAGAGGAATGTTTGCGGAGCGGGCTGCCTGCGAGTGCCCTTGCTCGCCACTTCGGCCGCGGCCCGGGTGACACGGAGGCACGGGGGCGCCCGGCCCGAGCCACCCGCGCCCCCTGCCCGTCCCCCGGGCAGGCACCGCCGCGGAGATTTCGCGAGGGGGAGATCGATCGCGCTGCCTGTCTGCAGCGGAAACGCACACGCTCACACACAACCCCAGCCCGAGACACCATAACCTTAACCCTTCCCCCACCCTCCGTGAACTTCAGGTGACCGACCACGTCGGCCTGACACCCGGGCGGGCGGGCGCTCCGGCTCCGCTCCCGCCCCCAGCCCGGGTTTTGCAGGATCGGGCTCCAAGCAGCGCCAAACCGCCGGGAGAGAGGAGCAGTGCGGGGGGAGAGAAGAGAAATTGACCCTCCGTCTCCCCCGACCCCTCCCTCCGGCGCCTCCGGCGTCCCCTCCTCCCCGTCACCCCGCCCCACGCCTTCTCCCCTGCCCCCTCCTCCCTGCATTCAAGGAGCCGGGCGGCCCCGGGGGATATTTTTAGTTGCTTCTTTCTCCTTCACTTTTAGCTTTAGCAGCATCTCGGAACACTCAAAGCGGAGAAAGATTGGGGGGGGGGGTGTGAGCTGGAGAGGGAGTGGGGGAAAAGTTAAGAGTCTCGCAAAGAAAAGCCGGAGGGAGGGCGGAGAGGGACCAGGGGCGCGGGTGGAGGAGGGGAAGGGGACCGGGCCGTGCCGGCGGTGTGTGTCTCCAGTTGGTGTGTGGCTGCAGCCGGGGAAGGCTGTGATGCACTTTAGTCCTGGACTCTGCTCAGGCTCGCCGGGGAGGGGGGTCTGAGAGCCCGAGTCTCGCCCGGCTCCGTCTGCTCCGACTGACCCCGCATTTTATTGCGGCCAGGAGCCCTGCTCCTCCCTCCCCTCGGCTCTGCAGGGACCTCGCGCGCCGCGAGCCGCCCTGCCTCCTGCCTCCGCCTCGGCGCAGCTCCCGCACCCCACATCCGCCCGCCGCTGCCGGGCCTCGCCCCCAGCCCGGCCGCCCCGCGCCCCCGCGCCCCGGCGCGCCCCCTCGCCCCGGCGCCCCGGGAGCAGCCGCCCGGCGGCGCGTGTGTACCCGTGTGTTTGTGTGCGGTGCCCCCACACCCTCCCAGCCGCTCCCGCCTCGCCCGCCCCCGACTCCCCTCCTCCGCCGCCGCCTCCTCCACCTCCGCCTCCTGCTCCTGCCGCCGCCGCTGCCGCCGGCGGCTCCGGGCCCGACCAGCCCCGGCGCAACCTTTAGCCGGAGACGGACCTCTCCCTGGATCCCGTACTCGGCAGGCGGCCGCGCGCCCTCGCCCCGACACCCCCAAACGCCATGTCACGGCCCCCAGCCCTCCGCGCGCCCCGACCCCCGCACCCTCAGGCACCGGGATCCGCAAGGAATTTCTTGTTTAAAAAGATTCCAACCTCTCCCACCTCCCCTCCACCCCCGATTAAAAAAACCCCGGCATCCACACTACTCCCCTCCTCCCTTCTTTTGCCCCCTCCCCCCAGCAACCCGGAGTGAGGAGGGGGAGGGGCAGGGAAAAGGGAAAAAAGCCCGATCTCAAGGAAAAAAAGGGTGGGGGGGTGAGAGAAAGAAAGAAAAAGAGAGAGAGAATAGAAAGGGCACGGGGCTGATCATCACCAACATGGCTGCCTCAGCATAGACCTAAACGAGGAGTAACCCGGGCTGTGTCTTTGTCAGTTTCACCTCTGTAACCCTAAACTAATGCAGAAAACAACGGAGGAGGCTGCGGAGGGGAAAGAGGAGAGGGAGGGCGAGAAAATGGCACGAGAGGAGGTGGAGAAGGGATGACTTACGTGAGGGAAGGCGCTTGGGCTGCTCCTGCTTCCTCCTGGGCATTTTCCCCCTTTTCTCACATTCTCCTCCTTGGTTAATGTGAGATCAAATAAACCCCCGTGGGGGCAGAGAGGCAGACACTGGCAGGAGCGGGGAGGTAGTTGGGGGGCGCGCGGGCGGGCAGGGGGAAACCCCTTCTCTCCGGTGTGTGCAATGGGTTGAAGCTTGTTTCCTGGAGCCAGAAGAGGGGTTTTCTTCTTTTCTTTCCTTTCTTTTTTTTTTTTCCTTTTTTTTTTTTAATTTTTTGGTCGTGCACCTGGCTTGTCCCCGAGCGTAATATTCTTCAATGGAAACGGATCTAATAGGTGTGAGTGTGTGTGTGTCCTATGCTCGCGTGTGTGATGGGAGGTATAAATAAATGAGTGCCGGTGCGTCGGTGTCTATGGCCGCGCTCTGTGTCTCCGAGCCCCTAACACTAATGTCGGGATCAAAGGGCAGCGGCGGCGGCAGCACAGCTCACAGCTCGCTCTCTTGCTCTCTCGCTCTCTCTCTCTCTCTCTCTCTCTCTCTCGCTCTCTTTCTCGCTCTCTCCTCTCGCGCTCTCTCTCTCTCTCTCTCTCTCTCTCTCTGTCACACACACACACACACAGAGGCACAGACTGAAGGAAAGAGCGAGAGCTAGACACACACACACACACACACACACACACACACACACACACACACCCACACACAGCAAAGAGGAAGGTGCCCTAAGGCTCCCAGGGCGGACTCAGGCTGGGATTTGCAACCGCTCTGTCTGGAAAGAATGGGGGGCGCGCGTGCGGGGGTGGGATGGACTTATTCAAATTTATCCCGCTATTCGCCAGATCTAGGGGGAAAAAAAGTTTTTCCCACTCTTGAAACAACGATTATTTCATTATTCTTACTGATTTTTCGAGAGAAAATAGGTTTCTCTCGTAACTTTCTTTTGTTGATTAAACTACATAAATTCTTCAGGGTTTTGGCACTCAGAGAATTACTCTCTCACACATTCACCTTAAGTCTGTGGAGGTGACAGTCTTCCACGCACTCTCCAAAAACATTACAATAAAAATAACAAAAATAAAAATTAAAAAATAACATATGGTGACATCAATAACTAGGTTGATGGAATAAGTGCCCCGTTTTGGAGTGTCCAGTGGAGTTAAAACTGGAAAAGGCTGCCTAAATGAAAATTACAGCTCCTTGACAAAGGGGGAAAAATAAGATTAGGTCACTCCTGATGGTCGATTTAACTGCTACGTGATACTCCTTCGGCAATCTTGACTTCTGAAATTTACTTTTTTCCCTGCTTTAATGCAGGTATGTGAAGCTTACCCTGAAGCAATTCCAGTTTGCATTGTGAGTTCAATATAGCAGTTTTCATTAACTGATACATACTTTCATTACTTTACAAATCACACATCTTTCTTCAAAGAGAGACATAAAGGGGAAAAATAGAAAAGGACGGGTCTCACTCCAGCACAAAAGGTACTTGGTGAAAGAGGACTGTTCTCTTTGTGACTTGCAGTCATTTGGATAAAAGTTCACTCAGAGGTTGTTAATGATTTAAACTCCAAAACCTGCTACTATAATTGAAGTAAAAACCAGTCTGAAGAAGAGTTGTTTCATAAAACTCTCTTTGTAAGACAAAACTTTGAACTTAGCCGCATACATTATATGTCATGAGTCAGATGTAGCTAAAAAATAAAAAAGGTGCATTATTTAACTACATCTTCCCTTTTTAGCTTTTTCAGACCTCTGACTCATCATCTTATTATGTTAAATATTTTCTTAGAAATTTTAAAATAGACTTTTTCATCAAAGAAGGTGGAGGCACGGCAGAGATACAGAACATTAAAATGACACTCCGTACGCTTACACGGGTAGCTAATGCCTCTTTGAGGTTCTGACTGAATTATCACACCTGGAGTGGTGTTCAAGACAGTCATGGGGGTTAAATCCCTACACACCCCCTTCAAAAATAACAAGAAGCTTTCGCATTGCACACTTTCATTGGAGAAGCTTAAAGAGTGTTATATCTCCCAAAAGATGTTTTTCATTGATAGTGAAATCTCAGGGTGAAACCCTCTGTGCCACTCCCCGGAAGGATCTAGCTTCCCAGTGACAGGTAATGCTATCTGACGCAGGTTTTGAAACACCTGCTTGAATTCAATCTAAAACCAAACAGAGAGTAGTCAAGTTTGAAATGGAGCATCACGCTTAAACCAACTCTTCCTTGAAAATTGGCTTAAGTAAACTGGTAGTTAAGTTTCCCCGAGTTCTAATTTGAAATAGAACCACCTTCCAACTCAGATCAAACTCAACTGGTGGCATGATTTTGACTACTGTCAGTAGCATTGGACGTGAAATTAGTGTATGAATGATAAATCAGAGCCTACCATTCTAAACAGAGTCATTGCCCTGAGTGTGTAGCATCTTTAAACCTAACACAAGGTCAACAGAACGGCCACAACACTTCGCCATCGCTCCCTCAGAGCCTTTAGCTGGGATATGGAGAACTATTACTCTGCACAGATACACCACTACCTTTTCCTGAATTGCTGACTCTTTCCAGTGCTTAGTACACTATAATTGAAAACACACTTTAAGGCTTTCTTCGAAGTAGAGTACATTTCCTGAAACCTTTTAAAGGCATGCAGGCAAATGCTGTCGACGTTTAATTATACAGGTGTTCTATCGACAGCCAAAAGCATTTTTAATTGAATTTGTTCATACCTCTACGTCTTTCCAAAAATTATTTGAAGTAGTACACAACAAGAGAAAATGGAAATAAGGACAGAACAACTTCTGTTTCAATCTCAGCTTGGTATCTCTCTCTGCTACAAAGCACTCTTCGAGGGCACTGGCATCTCACCCTTGATGCCTAGAAGTTTAGGGAACACAAGCTAATTTTAATGCTAGACTAACCTAAAATATTAGGAAGATAAATAGCTGGAGGTTGCTACAATGGATTTCAAAATCGAGTGGATAAATGATTTGGGGAATGCGTGCCATTTGGATGCACGTACCCATGAACTTGGATTACTGTTGACCGTAGTCATTATTGTGGAATATTCTATTTGATTCACCCCCATGGCCCAAGCTTTTGAAAGCATATTTTATCTTAATAATTATAGTACTCTCTCCACCTCCATCTCCGTCACCTCTCAAATGTAAGATTAAGATAGATTTTCTCAAAATTATATATTCTAAGACCATGTGTCATAAACCCTCACTCTCACAGGATTAATTCTATCCTTTCCCAAGTACCACTAAGGGTGGTAGACAGGGGAGCCCCGCCTCCCCTAGAATCGTGTGGGCTCTAGAGGGGTCCTTGAGGTCAAAGTCTTTTCAAAATATTATTTGCTCTTTTATCTGTGTTGACACTGCACTGATGATTAAAAGCAATGGGAATAAAATGGTGGCAACTTAGCAGCTCAGATCAAGGCAATGACACCAAAAAAAAAAGTATTAGTAGTCATTCTCATCTTCGCTTAAAGAAAGAAAGATTCATTTAAGGATATCCTTGATGGAGCAGTAAAAATTATTAATTTTATTAAATCTCTACCCTTGAGTGCAAGACTTTTAAATATTCTTCGTGACAAAATGTTAGGTACATAGAAAGTACTTCTGCTGCATACTGAAGTACTTCGTTATCTTAAGGAAAATCTCTCGTGAGATGGTTTGATATAGCTGCTTTTTCCATGGCATATTATTTTTACTTGAAAGAAAGACTGACACGCAAACTATGATTATTCAGACTTGGGTATTTCTCCAAAAATGAATGAAGTGAGCCTGTAACTTCCAAGAAAACAATTGGTGGTATTTTTTGGCAATGATAATATTTGTAGTTAGAAGTGAAAATTAGAATTTTAGATAACTTGTATCCATCACTTGTGACTTTAACAGCGTCCTGATACTTACATATGTTTCTGATGAGATTCATAGTGATATTAATGAATGTGACTTTTTGATATTGTGCTGACGTTTTGGAAGAACTATGGAGCTCAATATTTTCCAAATGACCAATACATGATGTTACAAAATCATGCTGTAGTAAAGATCTACTTAAAGTACAAGATAAACCAGTGGATTTTAATGTAAGAGTGTAAAAAGTCATTGACGTGGTTTCAAATTCCACACTGTCAGTAACTTTTAAGAAATTAGCACTCACCAAGTTTTGGTGGTATGTCAAAGAAAAATATCTACAATTATCTGAAAAGGCTACTAAAATGTTCCTCCCTTCTTCCAGCTACATATCTGTGTGAGGCTTGATTTTCTTTCTGTATGTCTTTAACCAAAGCAACATATCACAACAGATGGAAAACAGAAGCAGGTATGAGAATCCAGCCTGTCTTCTAGTAAGCCAGACATCGTAGAGGTTTGCAGAAATGTAACCCAATGCCACTCTTTTCACTAAAGTTTTTGTTTTGAAAAATATAATTATTTTTCATAAAAATGTGTTAACTTGTATTCATTATTGTTATTTATATAGGAATTAGTAAATAAATATTTTAGAAATTCCACAGTTGTAAGGTGTAATGCAGTAAACATCAAGTCGTAACCCACATAAACAAAAGTTCTTTGGGGACTTCAATAATTTTAAGAGTATAAGGAGTCCTGATTCCAAAAAGCTTGAGAACCACACTGCCCTAGAAATAAAGAGAAAAAAGAACTTCTATGGGTGTCTTACTAGTCTCGAAACCCATTGTAAATATTGGTACACTTCTCAAAAAATGAAGCCCACTTATCTCCAGGAACGGAGAGTTGGTTTTGTGTGTCCCAAGATTGGCTTCTCTGATGAGATTCCTTATGAGATGCAGAGAGGATGTATATTCAGGGTTCTTCAGAGAAATAAATATTATTCATTCATTTATTTACTTATTTACTATAAGGATTGGCTCATCAGGGTATAGAGGCCAAGAAGTCCCATGACCTGCCAACTGTCAGACAGAGAACCAGGAAGGCCAAGAACGTAGTTCAGTCCAAGTCAAAAGGCCTGAGAACTGGGGGCGGCTAATGGTGTAAGTCCTGGTCTGAGTCCAAAAGCCCCAAAACCAGGAGCTCCAGTGTCCAAGGTCAGGAGAAGAGGAGAGTTCAAGGAGAGAGAGTGAATTTGCCCTTCCTCCACCTTTTCTATTCGGGCCCACTGTGGATTAGACAATGCCCACCTTCACTGGCGAGAACAATCTTCTCTACTCAGCCCACAGATTCAGATGCTCATCTCTTCTGGAAACACCCTTACAAACACACCCAGAAATAATACCAGCTATCTGGGCATCCCTTAGCCCAGTCATATTGACGCATAAAATGAACTGTCACAGAGGGCAAGTAGGATATTCACCAAGTGCTCTTGGTACAGGCTGTCCAGCCACGTGGAGAGGCTAGTTCCTCTGACCAGAGGGCCCAACCCTCTTCTGACCTCAGACCCCTTAGAACAATAAGACCAGCTCTCTCTCTTTCCCGGGGCCTGAGCTATTAGCCTCGAGAGTTAAAACAGGGACGCTCTTAACTCCCAAAGCCCTCCACGTCTGACATTTTAAATAATGAGTGCCTGTCCCAAGGCAGAGATATGGGTCTGCCATCTCTCCTGGCCTGGACCTCATGTGTTGTAAATCAGTATCTGATGACGATGACCAGCCATCATGTACGGAGGGGGGGAGGCTTTTGCTGTCATCTGTACATGTGTTCTTAGGAGGCCAGGGCCTGGCTGGGATCTGCAAGTTTTTTCACAACTTGGATTAACCATGATTTCAAAAGTTGCGGATGGACAAGCTTGTGACCTGACAGAGAACCTGGCAGAGGTAATGTTTCTGGGCATTTTGGAGGTCTTCCATCCAAACTCTTTTGCTTGGGATCTTTCCCTTAAATTTCTCCCCCATAGCTCTTCATCTCAACACCATCTCGGAGTACAGGTGGTATTTAGATTTGGTAAGTTCCTGATCTCCAATCTCTATGATCTATGTTTCCCTCACCTTCCTGTCAGCTGTAATGATTGGATCACTCAGTCCCTCCTTATTTATTCCAAACTCGAACCCCAACTGAGTCTTAAGCTCCTGTCTCCCAAGCCTCATTTGCTGGTATTCTTAACATCTCTATCAGTGTAGCTTCCCCGGGCCTTGTTTTTTTATCTACATGGATGAAAAACTCCCCTAAGCGGCAGCTCCCACTTTCATGCATTTTTCCAACTGATTTTGTCTGGTCTCTTAATGTACTTCTTTGCTGCCTGACTCAGTCACCCTCTGACCTGCCTCAAATCATACTGCTCTCTTCTTGCAAGACCCCTCATGCCTTGTGGCTTCTCTCACGGCCCCTCTCTGGCTCTGATTCAGTGTCTCTACAATGTCTGTCTTTCCCTTTCTTGATTCTGCTCCCCATCTTCTTCTCCCACTATGGGACACCCACCCGGGGCATCTTGGTAAGGTTGTTTATCCAACTCACAGGTCAAGCAACTCCCTCTTTAGATTATAGCGCTGTGTGGCTACAAGAATTACCAAAAACAGAATGATAACAACACACCCCGATTCATGACTACTGGTGATCAGCAAATAAAATAGGAACAGAAACCTATCAAAAAGCTTTCTGTGGATTTCCCTATACTCTTTCCTCCATGATTCCT
This sequence comes from Grampus griseus, assembly GCF_964374135.1. Taxonomy (NCBI): domain Eukaryota; kingdom Metazoa; phylum Chordata; class Mammalia; order Artiodactyla; family Delphinidae; genus Grampus; species Grampus griseus. The sequence goes on from NC_138997.1 coordinate 24,852,856, forward strand.
ATCTCTGTGGTCTGTAGTCACACCAATCTGCCTCCATCCATTTTTTTTTTCCAGATTTTATGTAGTTAGATAGCTCATGAGAGGAAAGACCAAGTTACCCTAAGCTCCAACTGTGTCTTCATGGTTATTGAGCAGTTGGCTATGCCTTTTCATTGGATTACAAGTCCTTTTATATAAAACAGCAAATGATAATGCCATGGGAATTAGCTATTGTATGCTCCCCCTCTTACATCACTTAATCTTGTACTTTAATATTTTTAATAAAGAGGGAAAAATAGAGCTTCAAATTAGAATCACAGGACTTTATGGTCAGAAGGTACCTTGCAGATCACTTAGTTTAGTCCTGGTATTTCACAGACGAAGAACTAGAGGGACTGAAACGTTGGGTGATTCTTCTAGCTGAGTTCTCACTAGTGACTGCTATTCCAGAAAATTAGAGCTCAAACATAGGATAATGTGAAGGTATATTTGTGCATTCTATTGGATTTAAGTAAACCTACCAGAACTTAGAAACATTTGATTTAGCAACATACAAAATGAGAGCACTGAGTGCCTTTAAATATTGGACCTGGAAAACTCAGCGTAGGTTTGATATTATTTTACTAGCTTCTGGAAGGTTCTTTTAAATATGAATAAAGGGTAGTTATGGGGACTACAAGAAACTTTTTTAAATTACAAAGAAAAATTCACAAATTGTAGAGATAGACTCCATTGAGAATATACTGTTGATAAAAAATTGGAAATCTTCAAAATAAAAGCAGAGCATAAGAAGTATTACACTTCTAAGCAGAAACATTGCAGACATTTCAAAATCAAATGTTTATACCTTCATGAAAAGAGTGCTTATGAAGCCCAACTTCAGATCCCATTCCAGTGTTAGCCCGTGGAACACTTGGCCTTGGCTAATTGTCTTACAGAAGTCTTTCAGTGAGGGTCACAGGTATCTTGGAAGGAGGTCAGTGTACCAGTGCAAATCTATTACCCTAAAAGCAGAAACCATGAGTCACCAACCCAGCACCCTAACGGCAGGTCAAAGGGTCGCTTTCACATTGGAAGAACAGGTTCTCTTACAGCAGCAGCTTCTGAAACCTCATCCTCCCTCCACGTTGCATTCAAGGACAATGGGGAAAGTGGAACTTCAGGACCAGAAAAATACCTACTAATTGCTCAAAACAACAGGAAGAAACAGAAAGCCTAAACCACAATACACACACTTGTCCTGGCATCTGAAGCTCAACTGGTTCAGCAAGTGTCCTCTCAGTAAACAGACTCTGGTGAATGGATTAACAAGTTCGTGTGGAGTTACACTCTGACGGAGGAGCTGCACCGGGACATTGTATTGTGGGAAAGCCAGGGACTCAGGGAACTGGCTGCCATACAGCTCCTGGCAAAGATGTCCTGAAAAACAGACTACAGGCATCGCAGGAATTACTGAATTTCCAAAGGTCATGTCTCTAGAAATTTGCACCCCAGGAGGTGCAAGCTCTGTTTGTGCCAGGTTGTTTGAGAGAAAGGTTAGGTTGTTGATGGCTTTTTTTTTTTTTTAACAGATTCCAACTCCTTGGAGAATTTGCTTCTTTTTAGGGTGTCCATGAGAAGATTTGTTGTGCATTTTGCATAATGTAAATGTTCTGTCCAGCAGTATTTCTGTCTGAGATCAACACAGTGACATATGGCGAGGTCTTTGACCCACTTCTTTTTTCACTTAATGGCTGGGGAAACTGAGGCACACCCAGTTAAGACCCTGCTCAAGGCCCCTTTCACCTGGGGCTATGGACATTATAATTCGATGACTAGTGTTCTCCTTCAGCCCCAGTTATCTCCCTCCATCAATCCAGCAGAAACCCGAGGAACAGATGGGCTAGGCGTCATGCCCTAGAAGCCAAGAGACTCAGGCTTTTTTTTTTTTTTAATTGAAGTATAGTTGATTTACGATGTTGTGTTAATTTCTGCTGTACAGCAAAGTGACTCAGTTATACATATATATACATTATTCTTTATATTCTTTTCCATTATGCTTTATCCTAGGATATTGAATATAGTTCCCTGTGCTCTACAGGAGCACCTTGTTGTCCATCCATTCTATATGTAAGAGACTCTGCTTTTTGTCTAGGAGAGAAGGGGTAAAACAGATGCCCTGGTACTCTCTCCAGGAAATGTTGCTTCCGGTTTCCTGAAAGACAAGTATGAGCTCCCACGTAGACATCCATTGTTACATTATTAAAGAGAGCAAAGTCATCTCTGCAAGTAACCAGAATGGAGACAAGCAGTGCCTTCACTGTGCCTTGTTGAGGTCTCACTGCGCTGGCTCTTCCACCTTTGCCTCCTGCATTCTCCTCCCTCCCTGCCCTATTCTGAGCCCTAAGAACTGACCTCTAGTGACTGCATCAGCCAAGCTCTCTGGCTGGCTTGATGTACAGCTGGGCCAACCAACAGGAGGTACTTGTGGGAGGGAAAAGAGTAGGAGGGCAGAGGGGTAGGGATATTTCTTCGTTCCCCCTCCCTGCTTTGATGCTTTGTCTCTGGCTGTGACTCTGTCCCTCCATGAATACAGCTTCTGAGCATAGCTCAGACATCACCGGACTTGGGATACACTATTTCCTCCCCTTGTTTTTTCAGCCTTAGATGTGGTAATGGCTTTCCATCATTGCCAGTCTCCGGATGCCTCATCAGCCCTCATTTATTCCCATGACCTCACCCACACCCCAATAAGTAGTCCCTTGGTTAAGGGCTCTTCATTTGAATCATCTGAGGTGAATTTTGCTCACGGCCCAAACGTAGACTGATCCAAGCTCCTTTCATTCATTCGCCAAATATTTAATGAGCGCTTCTCTGTGCCAGACACTGAACAAGCCACTGGGAATGCCATAGTGAGCAAACAGAGATATTATCCTTGACAGTGTAGAGTTTGCAGAACTCCAGGGCTTATTTTAGTTAACACTTCTTTGTTATTTCCCATGAAACTAGGAGGAGTTTTTTTTCCTTTAAAGTATAGAAATTCTCCAGGCCAGCCAAGAACTCTGAGAACAGGGAACAAAGCTATGTGAGAGGTAATAATAAGCCTTGACCCAATATTAGACACATAATTAGTAAATGCTATGGACTGAATTTTGTCTGCCTGAAGTTCCTATGTTGAAGCCCTAACACACAATGTGATGATATTGGGAGATGGTGCCTTTAGGAGGTAATTAGATTTATATAAGTTCAGGAGGGTGGGGTACTCATGATGGGATTAGTGCCCTTATAAGAAGAGACACCAAAAAGCTCTCATTTTCTCTCTCTGTCTCTCTCTCTTTCCTTCTTAGGAAAGGCCATGTGAGGACACAGCAAGATGACAGCCTTCTGCAAGCCAGGAAGAGAGTCCTCACCAGAACCTGAGCATGCTGGCATCCTCATCTCAGACTTCCCAGCCTCAAGAACTGTGAGAAAATAAACTGTTGTTGAAGCCACCCGGTGTATGGTATGTTGTTATGGCCATCTCAGCTGACTAATATAGTAGATGGAAAAAAAAAAAAAAAAAAAAAGAAAGCAGAATCAGTTGCCCAAAGAAAAGTCTTTTGCCCTCACGCTCTAAGACCATCTCAGTTCCACTCTCTGAATAAATTTGGGGTGACCTAAACAAAACTGCCAAGTGGGTGATGTTTTTCTCCAGGACCCATTCCTTACATCTTCTGTCTTTTCTCCCACCCCCATTTCCACATATTTAGTGCCCATTTACCCTCTCAGCAGTGCTGCTCCCTTTAGCACCCAGGAGTACCGATTGCACTGCCCACCAAACCTACCCTCTACTTTTTTTGTTTTTTTGGCCACCCAATGAGCATTCCAGATCTTAGATCCCTGACCAGGGATTGAACCCGTGCCCCTTGCAGTGGAAGCACAGAGTCCTAACCACTGGACTGCCAGAGAAGTCCCAAAACCTACCCTCCCCTGACAGGTGGAGCCCATAGTCTTTCCTCATTCAAAATATACCTGCTCCTTTTTTCCCCCACCTCCCAAGGTGTCTTCATGTTTTTATTCCCCCCAAAATGATAGCCAATGGAATAATGAGAGCTGTTCATTTTTTTCTTTTTTACTGTCTGCATGATTAAAATATATTGTCATAATTAAAGATTTTTTTGAATTTAAAATTTAAAAATTTTGAACAGTTAAGTATATTAGCTACTCTATGCCAGTGTCTTCAGCAGTACAAATAGCTTTTACTTGTGTTTTTTCCGATAGGGATACACATAAAGTAGTCTGAAAGTACAAGATAGCACAGAATAAACATGTCTGTCTTTCTGGAATGCTCCTTTCACTCAAATATTTGTTGGCAGAGAGTTATGTAATTTAACTTTTAAATAATTTAAAGCATACTTTTATTAAGATATATTTGGATATACCAGGTGCCTTGGTTTTTCTCCTGGAAAGTGGGGGTAATGAGAGCATTGTCCTTACCCTAGGACATTGGGATTTAAATGAATCCAGTGTGTGAAGCCCTAAGCACAGTAACTGTTCCTGATGGCACAGATTATGCTATGAGGTCCAAACTCTAAGTGCATTTTAAGTGAAAATGCAAGGTCTCAAAGAAATGTTTCCCGGAAACCTCTTCAGGCTCTATCCCTAGATTCCCGGAGGATGAGTTTTCATTTTCTTTGGCTACTAGAGGAAAAGTTTGAATATATTACCTCTGCTTTCTAGACTCCCCATGCTTTATCCCAGAGCAGCAACTTTAATAGCAGGAATTTTAGGCATTGTGGCATTCATTCAGTTATAAATTTCACTTATAAAACATTTATTGAGGAAAAAAAAATTTATTGAGGTTTTCAATAAAAGATTTGATTTGTTTTAAACCAACCTATTCTCCCTCTTCCACCCCCATCATTGTGCCCGAAACAAAATAAATGACCCAGTATTATTTGGCATTCATCTGACATAAATCATAACCCACATTGGATTACTTACAAGTCTATGTTATAGTCCTATGGAAAAAGTATATTTCTGAATGAGGACTACCCTTTCCCTTTTAACACTTCTCTTTGTCTAAAACAGGTAGGCAAACAAAATCTAAAAATATAATATCAAAAATAAAATTTATTTTATAAACCTGGACTTTCTCTGAATTCAGAGAAGGAATGTTATACCAGAAAACCTTCCCAAACCCAAACAAAACAAAGCCCACATATACAAAGTTTGATAATGTTTAACCAAGTCTTAGGTTGGAATCTTATTCTTGAAAGAACTAAGGTCACAAGACAAGTCCAGTTGTCTCCATGTGCTTTGAATGAATGAATGCTTTTAATTATACACTATTTCAAGTACCTGTGTCACTCTATTAGTTACAAAGGATTCAACTCGCCACAAAACATATGCAATAATTAATAATAATAACATTGAATGCAGAGTAATGGCTAATATCAGCCTAGGCCACCTATGCTTTGGGTATACAGTATGATAAAGGAACCATGGTCCCTGCTGTCATGAAACAAATATAATGACAAGTTACTGTCCTTTTAATAAAAAAGCTCTAATGGTAACACCTTAGGTTTTAATCCAGTTACTTTTGTTTAAAAATCAACAAAACAGGGCTTCCCTGGTGGTGCAGTGGTTGAGAGTCCGCCTGCCGATGCAGGGGAAACGGGTTCGTGCCCCGGTCCGGGAAGATCCCACATGCCGCGGAGCGGCTGGGCCCGTGAGCCATGGCCGCTGAGCCTGCGCGTCCGGAGCCTGTGCTCCGCAACGGGAGAGGCCACGACAGTGAGAGGCCCGCGTACCGCAAAAAAAAAAAAAAAAAAAAAAAAAAAAAAAAAAATCAACAAAACAAAATAATTGAATTATGAACCTCAGGAAAAATGATAAATGTGATAAAATCTCTTATTTCAGATGCTTTGGTCAAAGAGCTTGTATCTTATTGAAAGTTCTTTACATAAATCACCTAAATTCACAGTCCATTTATAATTGAGAGGTTGTCTAAACGAACAGCAGGGTCTGGGGATGGGGAGTGGGTTGCACACAGTTGAACAGAGCAGTGAGGCCACCTCCTGTTTCTCCACTCCAGGGACTGTGGACCCTCTCTCACATGCCTTCACATCTTTTAAGAGAAGCAGGAAATCTAAATTTTGTTGTGAAATCTCTAAGCAGGGGGACATATATACCAAACAAATTACATCGTAGGTCAAATCTGTGAATCACCAGTTTTCAATCTCCCCTTTATACATACATAACTCTCAATAAATCATTGCAGCTCATACATTGTTCTTATCTTGTGTACATCAGACCAAAAAATAAATAAGGCCCTCAAATACCATGGTGGATCACAGATTTATACACTCTCCACATGGGGAGTGGGTTAGCACTTACCTAGCCTAACTTCTGATTTGATCATCCCAAATAATGAGGAAGACTCTATCTAACTGACAAAACTTACTGTGAGATAGTTCTTTTGTAGAGTCAGTCAAAATCTAGCATTTCGCTCACACTCATTAGGATGGTTATTATCAAACAAACAAAATAATAAGTAATGGTGAGGAAGTGGAGAAATTGGAACTCTGGTGTGAACGTGCAGCCACTGTGAAAAACAATATGGCGGTTCCTCAGATAATTAAATATAGAATTGGCATTTGATCCAGCAATCCCACTCCTGGGTACATACCCCGAACAATTGAAAGCAGAGACTCAGCTATTTGTACACACAGGTTCATAGCAACATTATTCACAGTGGCCAAAAAGTGGAAACAATCCAAATTTCCCCTGATGGTTAAATGGCAGTGTATACATACAAATGGCATATTACTCAGCCTTAAAGAGGAAGGACACTCTGACACATGCTACAACATGGAAGAACCTTAAAGACATTATGCTAAGTGAAATAAGCCTGACACAAAGGGGTATATATCGTATGCTTCTCCTCATATGGGATTCCTAGAGTAATCAATTCATAGATACAGAAAACAGAAGAGTGAATGCCAGGGATTGTGGGGAGGATATTGTTTCCTGGGTACAGCCTTTCAATTTGGGAGGATGAAAAATTTCTGGAGATGGATCATGGACGATATGCACAACAAAGTGAATGTACTTAATGCCACTGAACTGTACACCTAAAATCGGTTACGATGGTAAATTTTATGTTGTATACATTTTACTACAGTAAAAAATGTGAAAAGAAACCTAGCATTTCCACTCTCTGTTCTTTCTTCTGCTCTCTGAAGCCATACTGCACAGGTCTGCCCTTTTACATGACTATTCTCCAAATATTGGCAGAGAGCGGCCCTGGTACTTCCCAGATTCCCTTTTTACATCTTTGCTACTTTCCCCTGGAGCCCTTCCAGTCTCTCTGGGCCCTGTACCCAGGCCAGAACCTAGTGCGTGTGTAAAAGGTGGAGCGGGGAGGGGACGGGGGGCAGGAAGATTACCACCCCTGATCTATTGCAGTCTCTGGGAGGCTGCCTCTGATTACATGACTCAAGTGATTTAGGTTTTATTTCATTTTCTTTTGGGCCTTGGAAGTTGGCTCACTTATTTGCAGATGCTGGCTAACCTCGAAGGGAAGAAGCAGAGAAAAGGAGACATCCAGGACTGTTATTCCCTGATCAGACATTTTCAAAGCCCATGTATAAGCAATACTTTAATTTGTTTCTGAATTCTGGGACTGCAGCTTGGATGGATTTGCATTTTCACTGCAAATTAACTTGCAGTTGAAAAAGGCCCCAAAGGGGGCTTTCTGGGTCATCCGTGGACTTTGCTTTCTAGAAGCTGTGTCCATCAGCGACCAGATGAGCCTCCAAGAGGAGGGACACTGAAAGATGCCACAACAAAATTTGTTTTTCCCTCTAGACCTTGCCACCCCCTTTCCTGGCACTTTCAGTACTGAAAGATAAAGGCAGTCTTGCACGTTTAAAAGTTGAAATTTCCAACAGGCCTCCTCCTCCCCTTCGGTCTCAATAAAACCAATTGTCATCCTTCCAGTAAAACCCTCCCTAACCATAGAATACAGCGACTTTTAAAATATTATTTCTAATTTGCTATTTGCCCATCCAGGAGAACGTAATAAAAAGTGACTTTCTAAAGACACTCTGACAAAATCCGTGAGCCCTTTTGACCTCACAGACTTTAAGGCATCTCAATGTATTTCCTTCTAAGAAGAAAGGCGGAAAAAAGGCTTCCTCGCTCACACACAGCCCGCTTTGCAAAGGACCTTGAAAGGTCTGGGGGATGCTGGGAGTTCCCAGCTGGCCAGCTCAGGCTCCGGTTCCACTAGGTCATGTTCAATGTGAGTGTGCACACGAGAGAAGGGAGGTGACCTCAATTGTCTCAACAGGATGTAGGACAGCACAGGGGCGAGGCAGCGAGTGGCCCAGGCCTTTGCTATGAAGAGCTTTAAATATCACTGGTATTAGTAAATGAGCAGCTACAAGCAGTGTCATAAACTTTATGGGTTCACAACACACTGTGACAAATCCTTCTTGAAATATTGGTTGTGGCTGAGGGATTCCTGAATGTGCTGGGTACGGACGCAACGCAGATGAACCAGCAAGAAAGGTCATTTGTCTCTCAGCCAAAGTCCATCCCTGGGCAGAGGCATTATTACTTCTTATTATTCACTCTAATGACAGCAAGACACGTCTTTATGGCATTTGAATATTGCAAAGTACTTCAACGTCATTCTAAGTTATTCTACCCCACAATGAAGTCGGTACAAGGGCAGAAGGAAAATACCAAGCTTAGACGTAGCAGAGGCTGATCTCAAGATTCAGGTGGAGTTGGTAGCCCACAAGAAGTCGTTGGTGAAAAGTTAAAAAGTCAATGAGAGCAGCTTGCTTGAAATGGCCAGAAATGTTCAATGTTGCAATTGCAGACTTCAACAAAGTGTCAAAAATTTGAGCGTTGGGGTTTTTGCTTTGCCTCTCCTTTCCCTTTTAGCCATTCACTCTGCAACTCCCAACTTCAAGCCAGGACTCGAAACTCTCCCTGCCTATTGACCTAACCTACCTCTCTGAACTCACTTCTGGTCCCCCTCCCTCCGCTCAGACATGTCTGGTCACATAGTCTTGCTTCTCTTCCAACAAGCCCAGCTCTTTCCTTCTTCAGGGCCTAAGGTTGCATCATGACTTTTGCGGGCACGTTCTTCCATTAAAAAAAATTCAGATTATATTTTATGACTGTGTTGGTAGAAGGATGAATGTATAATGTTATACATTAAAATAGTTCCTTTGATCTGAAAGTTTATTTTTTCCTTCTGATTTTAAAAGGAATTAAGACATTTTCACGGACCCCTAAAATTATTGTGTCCCTGTGTCTACTGGGTCTGATGGAGAAGTCATCCTTGTCAAGGTCTTTGCATTTGCTGTTCCCTCTGCTTGAAATGCTGTTCCTCTGGACGGTCACACAGCATATTATCTCAATTACATTCATGTTTCTGCAAAAATGACATTTTTTCAGAGAGGCTTTCTCTCATCACCTCATCTAGAACAGACCCCACACCTCAACTTCTGCCGATCATCTCCATGCTTCAACTCTGCTCTACTTTTCTTATAAGCATCTGACAACATATTAGATATTTATTTATGTTTTACTTGTTTGTGGTCTGTATCTCCCACTAGAATGTAAATTGTGTGACACTAGGTATTCTGTTCCCAGGGCCTAGCACCGTGCCAGGCACACAGCCAATGCCCAGAAATGTTTGTCTATGTTGAATGAATTTGTGCCTTCTTGATTTCAAACACTTTGTCGTCCAATACAGAAAGAAAATTAATAGTGAGCATGAAAGGAGAAGGAAAAGGCTTTCTTGATCAGATATCCAACCTTACAGAAGATCTTAGAAAAGCTGGGCACGTGCTGGGATCGCCCAGCTCTTCCACGCAGGCCCTCTGCTCTGGGCTCTCCATAGCCTTGTACATTTCCCTCTCCCGATCACACCACCTTGTTCTGTAATTATGCATGGTTGCTGAAGCTGAGGTTTTCATCCCTCATGCCGCCTCCTCCTCCCCTCCTCCCCCTCCTGCTCTCCTTCCTCTTCTTCTTCTTCTTCTTCTTCTCCTTCTCCTCCTTCTCCTTCCTCTTCCTCTCCTTCTCCTTCTCCTTCTTCTTCTTCTTCTTCCTCTTCTTCTTCCTCTTCCTCTTCCCCTTCTCCTCCTTCTCCTCCTCCTTATTCAATTGCATTTTATTGTGGTAAAAATACTTAACATGAGATCTACCCTCAATGAATTTTCAAGTGTATAATACAGTATTATTAACTATAAGTGCAATGTTGTACAGCAGGTTTCTAGAACTTATTCATCTTTCTTAACTGAAAATTTATGCCCATGGATTAGTCATTCCCCATTTCTGTCCTTCCTCCACTCCCAGATTCTAGCAACCACCATTCCACCATCTATACATTTGCCTATTTTAGACCCTCATATAAGTAGAATCATGCAATATTTGTCCTTCTGTGACTGGTTTATTTCACTCAGCATAATAACCTCAAGGTTCATCTGTGTTGTTGCATATTGCAGAATTTCCTTCTCTCTGTTTTTTTTTTTGGCCACACCATTTGGTTTGTGGGATCTTAGTTCCCTGACCAGGGATTGAACCCAGCCACGGCAGTGAAAGCACTGAGACCTAACCACTGGACTGCCAGGGAATTCCCCAGAATTTCTTTCTTCTTTTAAGACTGAATAATATTCCATTGCATGTGTATACACACTTGCTTTATCCATTCATCTGTTGATGGGCATTTAGTTTGCTCCCACGTCTTGGCTATTATAAATCACGCTGCAATGAACATGAGTGTGTACAAATACTTCTCTGAGATATTATTTTCAATTCTTTTGGATATATACCTAGAAGTGGGGTTGCTGGATCATATGGTAGTTCTATTTTTAATTTCGTGAGGAAATGCCATACTATTTGCCATTCTGGCAACACCATTTTGCAATCCCACCACCAGCTTTCAGGGGTTCCAGTTTCTCTACATCCTTGCCAACACTTGTCATCTTCTGCTTTTTTTTGAAAACAGCCCTCCTGAAAGGTGTGAGATGATAGCTCATGGTGGTTTGGATTTGCATTTCCCAGATAATTAGTGACAATGAAAGTCTTTACATGTATCTGCTGGCCATTTTTATGTTTTTTTGGAGAAGTGTCTGTTTAAGTATTCAGTTTATTTTTTATCTGGGCTATTGGTTTTTTTGCTCCTGAGTTGTAGGAATTCTTTATATATTTTGGACATTAATCCCTTTCGGACAGTTGGAAAATATTTTCTCTCATTCCATTGGTTGCTTTTTCACTTTGTTGCTTACTCCCTTTGCTGGGCACCTTATGACTTCTTCTTCTTCTTCTCAGTACTCAATTTATTGAGTACTAAGCAGTCAATAAACTGTTGCTGAATTAAAAGTGAATGAACACAAAGGAGAGAAAGATACAGAAGATTCTGTAAAAGTGTAAAGAGCTTATGCTTTATGCTTATGTTTATGCTTATGCTGTAACATTAGATTGCACAGAATTAACGAAGATGGCTTCAAAAAAATGGGGACATTTGTTGGCGGATGTGAGAATCATTTAGTGTGCAAAAAAAAGAGAGCTTATAAATATCACAGATATCTAGAAACAGGTCTCTGGAATGATGCTCAGAGTAGCAGGTATGACTCTTTTGGTTGCAAAATTCTCTCTTAAGTAAAAAGGAGACTTCGTGGTTCTTTGAAAAGTCCGAGGATAGGTTTACTTCCGGCTTCCTGGATTCTGAGGTCTGCCAGTTCGCTGGGCTGTGCTGCTGTCTTTTCCCAGCCCCTCCTCCTACTGGAGTGGTTTCATGGCAGCCTCCAGATTGTAGTAAAATGGAGGCACTGCTCCAAGCTTTTTGTCCTCTCAAATCCAGCATGGGAAGTAGGAGGGACTCTTTCTCAGAAGTTATCCCCGAGGTCTCACTGTATTTCATTGCCTTTGGTTTGGCCATTTACTTACCTTTGGCCAATCACAGTGCCTTGGAGGAGTGTGCTGATGTCCTTAGGCCTGGGTCACCTTGTGGAGTGACCCGTGGTGTGGGGGAGGGTGGTAGGAGTGCCCCTGGAGCCACAGGGAGCAGGGATGAGTGCACTGGGGCTCCCCAAACCGCAGTTACAGGAAGTAGGGTGTATGGACGCTGAGTGGCCAAAAAACAAATGTCCACTACTCTTGGCTCCAGAAAGAAAGTGTAATGGATTGGTTTGGCATCAAAGGTCAGGACTTGAACTAAGAAGTTGCAGGGAAGTATTCGAAGTATTGGAATCCCCTGGGACAATGAGAAAAGATCATTAGCAATTGTGGAGGAAAAGTAGATTCCCTTCCTCACAATTCCTGCACCCTGTTATATAAACAATTCTTATGATCTAAGGAATGAAGAGGTAGAAGTTCATTTTACTGAAACATTTCACACACACACACACACACACACACACACAAGACATTAATTTTGTTTTAACCCGGCTTCGACCTTGAGACTTGGGTGTGGGTGTGAATGGGGAGTGAATTACCTTTCTTCATGGAAGGGAAGGAATCTTTCCCCGGGAAAAGCTGCTGTATAGACCGAGTAGTTGGTTTTTCTACAGCTGCTTCTGACCGGATTATCTTAAGTAAGTCATATCCATGCCTTAGAGAGGCTGGGTCAATGCCAGATAACTTTCTGCCTAGGCTTAAGTGTTAGGCAAGAGAGTTTGGTAGATGTCTTATTTTATTTATTTTTTTGAAATTGAAATATAGTTGTTCCAGGTGTACAGCAAAGTGATTCAGTTTTACCTATCTATCTTTTTTCAGATTCTTTTCCTTTATAGGTTATTATAAATATTGAATAGAGTTTCCTGTGCTATACCATAGGACCTTATTGTTTATCTATTTTATATATAGTAGTGTGTATATGTTAATCCTAAACTCCTAATTTATCCCTCCCTCCCTTTCCCCTTTGGTAACTGGAAGTTTGTTTTCTATGTCTGTGGGTCTATTTCCGTTTTATATATAAGGTCATTTGTATCATTTTTTTTTTTAGATTCCACATATGAGTGAGAGCATATGATATTTGTCTTTCTCTGTCTGACTTACTTCACTTAGTATGATAATCTCTAAATCCATCTGTGTTGCTGCAAATGGCATATTTCATTTCTTTTTATGGCTGAGTAATATTCCATTGTATATATGTACCACATCTTCCTTATCCATTCAGACGTCTTATTTTATTACGTCTTATTTAGTAAAGAGAGGAGACAGATGTTCACCTAGGCCCCCTCGTAGCCACAGCCCACTCACACAAGCAAACCCGCCTTCTTCCAGTTTTATGGTGTTGGAACCAGAGGGGCAAGAATGTTCATGTTTCTGGGAAGTACGTCAGATCATAGGCTGCACAGAATTGAGAGGTCCACTCACCTCTCTGCCTGCTCTAAGGCAGAAGGCCACTGAAGACCAGATTGAGCAGATAGACGTGCCCATGTTCTTCTCTTCAACACTGTGAATCGTTGTTCCCACTGAGTAACAAGTTCTATTGAACCATAATTGGTGTATTTTGCCTCTTAGGAGGAGAAAGAAAAACACAAAACAAAATAAATAAGAAAATATTTAATTCAATTCAGATTGCAACCACCCTATTTCCTTGCCGTCCTCTTTTTTTCCTAATGAAAAAGAAAAGTGTACTTTCTGTTCCAAAGTTAAAATATTGTAAAAGCAGCAAAAACTAAAAATCAGTAAGTGTGTTCCTTTTAGAGAGTGGGGTGGGGGTGAGGTACCAGGTTAGGAGCTGTGCTTTCTGCTGACCTATGTCATAGAGTAAGAGAGCTGAGTGTGTGTAAAATACTTGGTAATCCTTGGGCTCAGGTGTGTAACCCAAACAAACAAACGAACCCGTAAATCTCTGAAATAACACGGTGTTAGTTCTGTTTTGTTTTGGCCAACAAAAATGTCGCAGAATGTCTTACTTCTTATACCTCCTTCCTTTACTTAAAAGAGAGAGAGTGAGCGAGCATGGTTGCACCACGCGGCATGCAGGATCTTCCTTCCCCGACCAGGGATTGAACCTGTGCCCCCTACAGTGGAAGCTGAGAGTCCTAACTACTGGACCACCAAGGAAGTCCCCCAGGATGTAAAATCTTGACACCAATCTGGATCAGATAACATCCACCATCTCTCCCCCCTTGAGTGGATGAATGCAAGCAAGAGCAATAGTTCCATCTTACTTGCTAATGTTCAACTTCTTCCCTCCTGGTATCCCTCTTATATCGCCCTAGACAACACTCTCCCAGCAAATCTCTATTCCCACCTCCATTAGCAGGATTTCAGTACTACTGTTTACCCAACGGCATCTTTCTGCCATCTGCCTTTTGCCATGGGGAATCCCTCTATTTTGTTTACATTTTTAATTTGGTCCCTTATTCATCAATGCAACCAAAACCTGGGTTTCTGTCATGATGCAATTCTCTTACTAAATTTCTCCAGCTGAAGCCACTCTTCTTGCTCATGGGCTGAGAAGAGGGGATCCCCTCCCTGAACTCTGCTAATTGCACTCAGTTCCACTGCTTTCTCTTCTGAAGTCTACCATTCACTTATGCCAGCCTCTCTCCATCCTTTCTGCCATCATGTCTCATCTTAGAGAAAGCTTCCTTCTTCCCCAGCGACTTCAGATCTGTGTTCCATGGAATACCAACATCCATTGGCATTCTGGTATTCGCGTTAATGAAGACAAAACCCTTCAGGCTCTTGACCTCTTAGGCTCTGGGGATGATAATCTCCACTCGGCCACTGATGTGGTCTCACCTTAACCTTGGACTTCATTGTCATGTAGGATGTTCCTTTCTAAGCCTTCATGATAGCTAGCCTCCAAAAATGGCTCCCAATAAGCTTCTCTTCCCCGTAGGTTCAGGCTGACTTACACACAAGAAGTATAATTTAGTTCTCCTTCCCTGGAATCTGAGGTGGCATTGAAACTCATTTTGGTAAATAGAGTGTGGCCGAGGAGACATCGGTATCTTCTAAACCCAGGCCTTAAGACACCTGGCAGCTACTACTTCCTCCCTTCAGGGAATCAGCAAGAAGTCTGATTACTCTGAGACAACTATGTTGTGGGGGAGCTCAAGCTAACTATGTGAGAGCCCATGTGGAGAGAGAGAGGCTGGGCCAGTCCCCAGCTGTTCCAGCCATCCCAGCTGAGGCTCCAGACATGTTGGTGAAGAAACCACCGTGGACACTTCCCCAACCCAAATTGCGGAAGCGTGAGAAATGATATACTGTTATGGTTAAAGCCACTAAAGTGGGGGATGTGCTAAAAAAACAAATTCGATGGAGTAAATTTTAAGGATTGAGTTGGGTTTTTTTTTGCACAATTCATGACTTGGGCAACACCCCATCTAGCAAGTAGAGAGGAGCTCCAAAGGGTTACAGAAAAGGAGAGGTTTTTAAAGGCAACACAAAGAAGTCCTAAACAAAAAAGATAATTTCAGGCTTAGGTAACTTACCTACAGGGAACAGAAGGGGACTATGTGGCAGATGACCTCATCCTCCTTTGGGGGCTGGAGAATGCCATGTGACAGATTACTTCATTGGTGCTGACCAGAAAATTCCTGACTGAGCAGTAAGACTGCATTTCTGGGGGGAGGTTGAAGTTTCAGTGAGGTTAGGTATGAAGCCCCAGTTTGGTGGCATGGCCGAGCATAACTGACTCCATTTTGGGCCTTTGGTTTTCTCTTTTTTTTTTGCGGTACGCGGGCCTCTCACTGTTGTGGTCTCTCTCGCGGAGCACAGGCTCCGGATGTGCAGGCTCAGCGGCCATGGCTCACGGGCTCAGCCGCTCCGCGGCATGTGGGATCTTCCCGGACCGGGGCACGAACCCGTGTCCCCTGCATCAGCAGGCGGACTCTCAACCACTGCGCCACCAGGGAAGCCCTGGTTTTCTTTTTAAGGAGTGATTTGTTATGTAGCAATAGACAACCCACACCATCTTGAATTGTGAAATTTCTCTCTAGTCATATTCTAACCCCCCAACTCTCCCTCAGTTTCATTCCTACGGAACATCTCAACTGCCAGTCCTTAGAGTCCTTCCTGAAACTCTATGACTGTTGTGGCTCCAACGTATCTCTCCTTTTCCCTCATCAACACATTTCTTGAAAGAGTTGTCTGTTTCCTAACATTATTTCCTCATCACATACTTCCTTTTTGTTTCAATCTTTCAAAAATACTTACTGAGCACCTACTACACACACTCTTTTAGGGATATAACAGCGAATAAAATAGATAGTATCTCTGCGCAGCCCTTATGAAGATTACATTCCTGAAGAGGGAGTCACAAGGAGACAGAAAATAACAACAATGAAAAAAAGAAAACTTATAATGACAGGTGGTGACTTGCGCTTTGTAAGAAAAGCAGAGTTAAGGCAGAGAGGTCAGGAGTTTGCCTCTGTGAGCCCTGAGTCTGTCTCCTCAGCTCAGTGTTTTGCTTGGGTTTCCCGCCAGAACCAGGGTCCAGTAAACATCTCCAGGCAGAAAGCTCGGGCTCCATTGGGCTTACTCCTCCTAGGGATGACAGTTGCCCAGTGTCCAACTGATGTTGATTCATACGATTCGTCCAGTTTTCTAGTTGTTTATGGTGGGAGGGCTAGTTTGGTGACCAGTTACCCCTTCATGCTCAAAAGTGGAAGTCTTGTGGCTTAAATTTTAGAGGATGGCTCTGACTGTTGTTCTCACTACCTGCTATTTTCTGCCCTGGCTGTGCTGGTTGAATCACTTTCTCATCAGCTCTAGCCACCAAATCCAGTGGGCTCCTCTTAGGCCTCAACCTTTCATTAGCGTTTGATTCTACTGGTCACCCTCCCCTTCCTGAAATCCTCTTTTCTTGTGGCTGTTGTAATGCTCAGAGTTATTTTTGTTTTGCCTTTTGTTTTTACAGTGACACTCCACTTCACGTGCTCATTTGAATACATACCAACTTCCCCGCCTTGACTGCAAGCCCCTTGCAGCAGCGACACCGAATGTTCATTTTTGTGTACCAGGGCTAGTGTAGTACTCTTGACTCCAGCAGGGCTCTCAAGGAATGTTTATTGAGTGAATCTGAAACCTAGTCATAAAAGACAGTGTATAAGAAACACTGTCGGTCTGAGGGGCACAGAGCCGGTTAGAGCTTTCTCAGAGTGGTTAACCTTCCCTGTAGGCCCAAGTGTCAAACTCTCAGTGCTAAAACTGGGCAAACCAGGGTGATGGGTCATCCTAGCACTTCCCAACCTTGTCAAGTCATGGCACGTGGAAAATGGTTACCTTTTTAAAGCATCCTGGAGTTGATGGGTGAGACCAGCCTTGGCAGGAGATGGCCTGGGGACTCTCAGCTTCTCAGGCTTGCAGGGCCCCTGGGAGGGTCACAGGGACCTACCAGCTGAGCAAGGAAAGCGTGTGTGTCCTCAACAGGCGGATAGCCCTGCTAATAGCAATTCCAAGGAGGAGGCGACTGGCTGGCAGGATGGGGCTGAAATTGGAAGGCTTCCATTAGAGTCCTTACTCAGCCACTCATCACTTGTGAGCGTGGGCAAGTCCCCTTACCTCTCAGAGATTTAAAAGTGGGAAAACAATAATACCTATTTTTTTAGATTGTAAGGATTCAAAGGAAATTATGTACACAAGAGCATTTTGTATACTAAAAATTCCATACCGATGTTATTTCTTATTGTTGCCTCTATTACAGAATATGAGTTTCTAGAGGGAAAGGAGCTAGTGGAAAGGACAGAGCCACAGAGAAAGTCTTCAGGATCAAGGGGGACGGGTGAGGCTGGAACACAGGAAAGGGCACCATCTTTCCTGAGATAGGGGGAAAAAAGAAGAGAGGAAAACATACTGAGGTGGGACACGTTAATGGGGGGCCGTTTAAATCTAACCACTTTGAAGTTCTCAGGAAAGTTAAAAAAAAGTGTTGTTTGTTCAAACTTAGGTGACACTGGGAACTGAAGGCCCCTGAAGAGGGTTTGCAAGGACTTCATTGTTCTTCTTTTTTTTTTTTTCGGACGCGAGGCATGTGGAATCCTAGTTCACCAACCAGGGGTCGAACCCGTGTCCCCGGTAATGGAATCACAGAGTCTTAACCACTGGACCACCAGGGAAGTCCCCTGGAATGACTTCGTTTTATTAACCCACGTGTGATGGTGGGTGGCAGAGGAGGGAACTGGGGCTGTTTGTGGGGTAGGTAGAAAAGGGAGACCCCCGCAGGCCTTCACATGTGGGCGGAGCAGGGAGCAGAGCCTGGGAAGAAAAGCCATGGACCGAATATAATCATCCTATTTTCTCTACTTTCGTTCATTTCCTCAACTTTCTCATGTCCCTTCTTTTTCCCTCCACTGACCATAATAGGGGCAGTTTTAAAGACATTAGTCTTATGACTTGTATTTATCGAACTCACTATTCCTTTAAAAGCTTGGAAGTTGAATGCTTTGTCTTCCTCTCTCTCAGAAAAAGAAATTAATAGTGATAGTGTTTTCATTTCCATGCAGCCAGTAATGATTTTTTTTAGTGGACCCTTTATTACTCTTGTAAGGGAAAAAAAAATCTCCCCACCTTGACTATTCCTATAATGGTTAAAGTATGTGGCATCAATGGTTCTTCTTTAATATTCATTTACCACATGGAGTGCCGTTTTCAACTTTTATTTCCTGGGCAGCATTCTTTCTGGAGAGGCAAAAAATCTCTCTTTTGACCATCTTTCCCTAGATGCTAAGGGCACACCATGGTTAGATCCTCCCAAAGGTCATCTGCCTTGTAGTCTGTCCTGTAGCCAGTGCTGTCCTAGGAAGAGGAGGGTTTAGGTTCAACAGCTGTTAAGCACCACTGTCCCAACTCTGAGTACACTTTGAGTGGTTGTGATGATTCTCATAAATACTAGATTTCCTAAAACTATTGCTTTGGTCCTCATGCTGTAATTTCATTTGTCCCTATTCTCCTGACCATGACTGCACCATTTATTTATTACGAATACCTTCACACAAGCACACTTTCTCATACGATTTCTGGAACAATCAGGACCGCATCGCTGTCTTTGGCCTCCAACAAGCAAAGGATTAACCCTCTGCCATCTCTCTGTTTATTGAAGTCTAAGCCTAGAGATCATTTCTGAAGTTGAGTTTACTTATTTGGCTTTGCTGTTTGAAGTTAATTTATGACATGGCCCAACTAACTTATCTCCTTACCAGCCCACAGTGGTTTAATTTTGCAAAGTGGCAAGGGAATAGTATGTAAGTACAGAATGGTCTTAGGCTTTCAAGTGCTACATTTATCTTTCTTCCTATGGCTTTAAATATCAACCATCAAGTCAATAAGCCACTATTTGGCATTATTATTCAATATGCAAATGTGTCTCCAATGAAATGGGCATTTCGATGGCCATAGATTAAGTCAAGCTACTGGGTTATTTGTTGAATTCCACATTTACACAGAAAATCAGTTCAAGACATTAATTGTATGGAGTTTCAAAATACCCAAATTCAGATATTTGCATAAGTCTATTCAGTTTAACCCATGATTCTCTATCAAGATCATATTCCATAGGAATCTCATTTGGTATCAAAATGAATGACTGTCAGAAAGTTAGACTAAACTTTTCTCGTTGCAGTGCATTTAGTCTACCATAATACAGACAGTTTTAAAACTTTCTCCTAAGAATTTGAAGATTCATAAAAAAATTTGTAACAACTTTGCCTCCTCTTCCCATTATTGTTTGGTGCAATCTTCCAATGTCCAAGTGAGCCTCCTGCTTTTGTGGAGCAATTGGAAGTACTATTTGCTGTTTTGCTCTCCATCCCAATTCCTGCCATCAGCATGGGTTACGTCATTGACCAGGTGAGGATCCATTAAACACCCTACCTCACAACTCCTTAATCTCTTGTAGGCCAGTGACCTTGGTCTCTCTCTCTCCAAATTTTTACTAAGACCATCTTCTGGACTTCGTTAGCGTCAAGGATCACCCCATCTCTGAAACACCACTGTTCTCTTTTTAGACTACAATCTCCTATTCTTTCAGCTCTAGTTCTCATTCTGTACCTTGCAAGGCTCTTTTCTCAGTCTAACTCACTAATGCCACTTTCTCTATTTCTTACCATGTTACTGAAAAAAGAGGATATTGATTGTAAAATACATCATCATTTTACAACCACTAGGGAAAATAACGATGCCAATTAAACAACAGCACAGTGAGTTCTTACGGCTTAGAAAAATTTTTAATATTTATTGAAAGAGCTTTTCTAGACTTAGGCATAGTTTTTATTATGTATCACTCTCGTGCATCTATTAGTAAGGGAACTTGACTACAATAGTGTCTGAATTTTCTGAATCACTTTTCAAAGCAGAGTCATTGATACCTATGGTTTGCCACACAAAATCTTCCTCTGTGTTATCCTCAGCATTGGTGATGTAGCAATTTTTAAGAGAGAGAGAGTGCCACTATTGTCTCTGTATTTTTTTCCAAGACAATGACAGCCACTCTGCAAGTTTCGATGCTGACATATTATTGATCTTACCAGAAAGTATCAATGGAAGGTTTTTTGACAATTCTAAGGGCTTGTATTTCTTCCTCAAATGGTCTTCAAATGATTTGTTGACTGAAATGTCAAGGAGATGCCATGTCCTGTCATGACACCAGAAATAACAATCATATCATTACTTTGTAGCAAGCTTCTCTTTAACTGTTAATATACAAGTCCACGAAATGCATCAAAAGCTAATTATTGGGTGGGTTATGTGAGGTTCATGGAGGGCTATTCCAGATGACGTTAATGATTTCTACTTCTTTCTTTCCCTGTGCCCTGGGGGGATCTCTTTTGGCCCAGGGAAATCCCCTTCCCTTAACTCTGAGAGGACCTCTTCTGTCTGTGAATTCCTTTCCCCTTTAAGTTAAGCCTGTATTTTACATTCCTCTTTTTCTTTCTCTTCCCTTCCCCTCTGTTCCTTTCTTTTCTATGCTCTTCTTTTCTCTTCCTTTGTTTTCCTGAACAATTTGGTCCTAAAGCTGTTAGGTGGGGCAGAACAAGGTAGGTGTCTGAACCTAAGGTAGGGGGTGTGTGTGTGCCCCAGAATGGGCTACAGGAGCCTGAGCAGGGTACTCATGGGGGCAGCCTGCAGCCAGTGTCATAGACTGAGCCAGGTGAGGAGGACACCCGTGCAGGGGAGGGGACAATAGGAGAGCTGGGGTTTGGGTTACACATGGTAGACTGACCAAAGGTAACCAGAGAGCCAGGTTTTTTACTTTTGGATAATGGACTTACAGATGTGGAAAAGGAGAAAATTAGAAGGAACCCAGTGCCATTACACTGGAATCAGCAGTATCAATATGTGTCAAAAAATGTGAATAGATTAACAAAGTAGAGATACAGAGAATTCCCTGGTGGTCCAGTGGTTAGGACTCAGAACTCTCACTGCCGTGGCGTGGGTTCAATCCCTGGTCGGGGAACTAAGATCCCACAAGTCACGTGGTGAGGCCAAAAATAAATAAAATTAAATAAAATAAAATTAAATTAAAAGTAGAGATACAAATGTGTGTGAGAATGTATATATGTTTGTGTGTGTGTGTGTAGACGGATATGCACAATGCACAAATATATTCCCTAGTTCTGTACACTGAGAGGGCCTAGAACACTCCAATAATATGAGCACATCTAGCTCCCAGGATGTAGCTTCTAAATATTATTCTCCACAAAAAGGGACCAAGGATCCTTAGAGAAATGACCGATTTCAGGGCTGGTAGGGAAAGTACAAGATTAGTCTGGGATATCTTAATTTATGCCAGAAATCAAGGAGGTGTTTCAAGAATGACACATCCTTGTCCAAAAGATACAGAAATTAGCCTGAAGGGGCTGCCACTGACCAAATCTGAGATGGTTTAAGCACATCCATAAATAATAACAGTAATGGATTATAACCAACTGGGTAAAGAAATCATGAATCCATTCTGATATAAACTAATGAATGAAGAAATTGAAAGTTTGATGAGAAATAGCAGGTGTACTTATTCATTACATAGGGGAAAAGAGTAACTTTAAAGTGAAGAAAACTGACAGATACCACCTTAATCAAGCGATCAAAGCAAACAACACCAGTAATGGGATAAACTGAAATCATGTACCACCTGATAAGATGCAATAAAAGAAGGTAACATCACAGTGATTTTCCCGCCAAAGACGCATAACCTGAATCTAATCACGAGGGAATAACAGACAAACCCAAATTGTGGGACATACAGCAAAATAACTAACCTGGAATCTTCAAAAGAGTCAAGGACAAGAAGTCCAGGAAAGAATGAGGCCCAGTTCCAGGCTGAAGGATGCCTGACAACTACATGTAGCCCAGGATTCTGGACAGGATTCTTTTGCTAAAAACGATTGATGGGACATTTGGCAAAACTTTGCTGCGAGTGGAGGAATAGATGGTAGTAGTGTTGCAAGTTAATTTCCTAATTTTGTGGTTATCCTCTGCTTATGTGGGAGAATGTTCCTGTTTGTAGGCAATACCTACTAAAGAATTATGTATTCTTTACATAAGGTGATGGGGCATCAGATCAGCCACTTAGACATCATTAGTAGGGTTAAAGGGGTAAAAGGATTTTTTCATTTGTACTGTAATTACAGCTTTTCTATATGTTTGGGATGTTTCAAAATTAAAACAATAAAGAGAGAGAAAGAAAAATATTGCCACCTGCTTCAACCCCAGGTATTTAAAATTGCATTTATCTCAAATAGAAATGACCACTCTTCCAGTTTGTTCCTTTCCTCAATTCTCAATTTTGGTTATGGGTATTTTTACTTAAGTATTTACTAAAGCTGGGAACCTTGGAATCATTCCTAACGTCTCCTTCTCTCTCACTCCCACATCCAAGCTTTATCTCTTCTGCCTCGGAAATATCCCTCAATTTGAACTGATCTTTTCCACCCCCATTACCATTACCTTGGCCTCCTTCTTTGTCCCTGACATCACCCACCAGTCTTCCTGCTTCCAGCCTGTCTCTTCCACAGCCCTGCTGGCAATGATCGTACTAAAAGGGAATCTTTTCATGTCATCCCACTGCTTAGAAACATCATCTGGCTGGCAAGGGCTTTCAGGATAAAACCTAACATTAGTAGAGTAGTTTTCCAAGCCTTTGTCAATCCCAACCAACCACAGTCATCTTCTCTCCTATCCCTCCTGAGACACTGCCGCCAGCTACCCATACTTCTGTACCTTCTCTAGACATACCTGCCCATCCTTGACTTTGTGTTTTTATGGATGTTGTCCCACTCCCTAAAATGCTTCCTGTGCCACCTTTAAAGTAGGGGGCATGAATTGGAAGGCCCACACACTGAACCTGGCCCCCAGAATATTTTGTCTGTCTCCCCGCTAAAAGGGGGAACGCGCATCCATTAGGTGGGGAACTTCGTCTGCAGCTCATCACGAAGCCATCCACGTGGACTTCACACCTTCACCTGAGTTGGATCTTTCAACACTCATCTCTTTTGAAGCCCTTCCTGACTTCTCCCTCTTCAAGCCTCCGTTCATCACCCGAAAATAGCACTAATCACATCATCCTGAGGTTTCTGCTGCGTGTTGCTCAATTCTATGGGCGTCTCAGCAAGAACTGTGGCACCAACCTAAATTCTACAGAGGGAAGTCTGCACAGATATTGGGAAACACTAGATAGGGGTTCAGAAGTGATTTGCTCCTTACCTGGAACATTGAGGAATTCCAAAAGTATAATACGGAACATCCCAGATCATACATCTTTTAGAGGAAACTTCCAGAGGGAAGACTACTTTGAAAATTTCTTTCATCTTCTTTGGGAAAGTGGTGATCCTAAACATTTGGCCTGGATGGCAGATTTTGCCTAATTATGCCTTTTGGTGAGTTGTGAAGGAGAATGTGAGCTTTTTCTTAATTTTGGTGTTGGCTAATTCCATTTCTGTTTCAGGTCTGCCGGCCTTTGGACAGAGAGAAAGCAGATGAAGAAGCATTATCTCTGTATATGATTATCCCCATCTGGCGGGGCAGCAAACATATTTCTGTTACAATAATTAAAAAGCCTTTTTGGTTATCTGAGTCAATATCAAACTTTGGCTCCCATAGAAATGAGCAAAAGGATTTGCATGATTCCACCAATCCTATGTGAATGTTTATTTTTTGCTAATTTTTTTGGATTTGAATTATGTTCTCTCACAACACATTTTTAGAGGGTTTGAGAAATTAACAAGCACAACAAGCAGACGGATAGAAATGCAGAAATGACAAAAGTACTCACCACGTGTATTCCCTGGATGCATTCATAGTTCTGTTTGCTCCCATCAGAAATTAGAACTCATAAAAGCCAGCCACCAGCACAGGGATGACAAACAGATGCCAGACACATGTGGTTCGCTTTAAGAACCGTCTTCTGTGGGGTGTTCTCTGTGCTTCTGACAGTCCTATCTGTGTGTCCAATTCTCAGATTCCTTAGACGAAAGCAGGCTCTTTTCCTTCCTGCAGTGGGTAAGAGGGAGATGGGCTGAAAAGAGGAAGGAGGCGTGAGAGACTGCGGCTTTTGTAGTCATCAGGGAGTGACACTCAATTCCTAAATCAGGTCCCTTGTCCATCTACGGAGAAAGCCGTAAGTTGCTAAGTCAAATTCTGGGGATGGTCAAAGTTAGCAAACTCTGTTTCTTCATTTCATTGTTTTCTATTGGATAGAGTTGGTAGAAAGTTTCAATTTCTCGAAATCTAGAAACAGGGTTTTAAAAAATTCATTATGTGTAATTAGGGATGGTGGTGTTAATCCCTAATTATGTTTCAGATGGGACAATCTGTATATAGACCTTTTGGTGACAAGTGGGCTTACTGGTTTAAAAATGTTGAACTCAGAAACATATAATAAGCCTTGTCTCCTAATTTGTTTTTTTTAAATTACCCCCAAATTTGAATTTGTTATATATACACACACACACACACACACACACACACACACACAGTCTACATGTCTAGCTGTCTAGATGTCTCTGCCTAGACCCATATATTAGGACCCTCTTAACCTGTGGACATGGGGGTAAATAGCATGCCTCTGGCCAACCTATCTGGTTGCCTTCATTGATGTTCTATAGACTCCAGTTCTGAGATGCCATCACATGCAAGATGTACCATCAATCTAGTAACTTTTCAAGGGGAAACACCCCCATTACATTTAATATGCATTGGATTTTATGATAAATCCTTATTTTAGAAATTTTGTTAAGTGGCAGGGAGAAGGAAGGAGAGATGCATCTTAAAATGGGGGTAGAAAAATCAATACTTGGAGAGAGTTTGTTCTTACCAAATTGGTTCAACTACAAAATAGCATAAATTTTAAGGACATAGAAAGATCTCCTAGAACCCGGTGGCAGGAAGTACAGGAAGACTTCATAAGAACCAGGCAGTCACCGGGCAGTAAGACTCAAGTGCTGGTGAGGTCTTCTCTCTGCATGTCTCTCTAGTTCTTTCTGCCGACCTTCCCATTTACCACTCCGAATTTCTGCCCGCCCATCATTTCAGCTTTGACTTTTCATGGTGCCAAATTTGGACTCCATCTGACTGATTCCTGCTGATCAGAGACTTATTCTTAAAGTGTTCCAATATTTAATAGGGGGAATCAGATTAGCTCAGCTTGGGTTCGGTATTCTCTCTTTGTCCAATCAGGTTTGGCCATGGAGTTGGGGTCACCTAATAAAAACAGAGGCACATAGACTTACTTCATCAAGGTATGGGTGGATCTAGGATCTCTAAATATGGGAGGGGAGATAATGATTATCATTGCATGAAAATCATGGATGTGTAAGGAAATTTTCAAATCCATAGATTTTGGAGATAAATGAAAGGTGGTCATAAGCACCTCGGTTTCTATGTAAAAATAACCCAAACAGTTCTGTTTACTGCTCACCTAACTAGTGCCTATGGTTTTAAAATGTGAAACTCCATCCTCTAGGCTACAAGCTAGATCCTCTGATATCTAAAGTGTCAGATATTTAAAACTACAGGACTCTGGGTTTATATAATATACAACTTGTGTGACACACTCTCTTTACTTAAGTTTGTCATTTTAATGCAAAACATAGAGTGAGACAGGAATTTTCTTCCAGTGCTTGTGGGAGTGCCAATTGTCTGAATCCTTTTAGAAAGCAATTTGGAAACGTGTATGTATCAAGAACCTTAATGGCCCATAACTTCATTTTGAATTTAATTTGAGTCTTCTTTGAGCTGGTCACACAGTTGGTACTCAATGAAAGCTTGTTGAGAAATTACACTTGGCCCTCTGTATCCACGGATTCAACCAACCAGGGATTCAAAGTATTTGAAAAAAATTCTGGAATGCTCCAAAAAGCAAAACTTGAATTTGCTGTGTGGACACTATTTACATTGCATTGGATATTATAAGTAACCTAGAGTTGATTTAAAGTATACAGGAGGATGTGTATAGGTTATGTGCAAATACTATCTCATTTTATATAAAAGAAATGAGCGTCTATGGGTTTTGGTATCCGAGGGGTTCCTGGAACCAATCCTCCTCCGACACTGAGGGACGACTGTTGTTTACAGTTTATACATCGTATCCTTTCACGCTTTTCTGTTTAACTGGCCTTACTGTGTACGGCATATTGAGCTTATGTTTTAATGAATAAAACAACATTTGCGAGAGCAGGATAAATGTGTGCATGCAATTGAATCTAGATCGCATGAAAATGGAGCTCTGTGCTCAAGTTGGCCTGTGAATACAGGTGTCCAATGTGAGCTTTAGGATGTGATGATTGAAGGCAAACTTGGGGAAAGGGCACTGATGAGAGGTTGAGGTTTTATTATGTCCACTCTTGAGTGAAATTTCATCATCCCAGAGTTTTCTTGGTCTGGCTCAACTCACTTTCACGGGCAGCCAGACCTCAGCACCTTACCCACCGTGCAAAAGGCCCGTCTCTTTCCTTCGACACTGGCTCTTTGTCAGCAGTTGGAGAGAAGGCTGTGAAGTAGACTATTTCTTCAATGCTATAGGCTTAAGCACTCCTCTCCTGTTCTACTCTTGCGTCCACGTATCTTATGGTATTCCACCTACACCATCTTGCTTCTGTGGGATTTTCACTTACAAAGTCTTCCAAGAATGAGATCATGTGTTTGTCCTTCCGGGTTAATATGGTAGATCTTTTTTTTTCTTCCAGTTTTACTGAGATAAAATTGACATGTAACACTGATTCCTTTTAGGTGGACGACATGATGATTTGATATATGCATATACTGCAAAAAGATCATCACGATAAGTTTAGTTACCATCCATCACCGCACATAGTTACAATTTTTTTTTCTTGTGATAAGAACTTTTGACATTTACTCTCAGCAACTTTCAAATGTACAATACAGTATTGTAAACTATAGTCATCACGCTATGCATTATATCCCAAGAACTTATTTATCTTATAACTAGAAGATAGATCTTACAGATCTTATAGAAGACAGATCTAGTTATCTTATAACTAGATCAGGTCTTATGACCTGATTCTCGGCAACCTTTTACAGAATTGCACAAAGGTGGTCCCTGATTTTGGAAAGAATTTGTCATCACATGTTCTTGTGCACCCAGCAAGGTGTAGATCTTTCCTTGTTTACTTTAGGACTGTTGTTCCCAAGGCAGCAGTGGAGATTGGTGAATGCCAAGATTCTGCTTCCTCATTACAGACAAGTTCGGCCAGATGCCATCTTTACACGTGGTTTGCCAGAAGTGAGACAAATCTAACTTGAAATCCCCATCCTTCTGGGTATGCAGACATACAAATGCATGGTAATAACATTTTCTGTTTGACATATTAAATTTAGATGTTTGTAAAATAATGTGGAAGTCATCACTGAGTAGAAGAACTCAGTATGTGACCGTGAAATTACTTAAAATAACTTAAAAATTCAGTATTAACTGACTCAGATTTTTGATTAGGTTTCTGAGATTCCAATGAAATCTTTAACAAGATCTGTCATGAGAAATGCCAGCTGCCTCTGGCAGGTTTGCATGATCTATACTAAATAATACTTTGCTAAAGGCCACTAGAGATCCCATACACGTACTTCTTTTTTCATCAAGATTCCCATGTCTTTATGTTACAAAAAAAGCCAGTTAGATTGGGGGATTGAGGAGAATTTGGGAAGAGGAGTAAGGAAAAGAAGACAATGATTTTTTTTTTTTTTTTTTTTGCCGTACGCGGGCCTCTCACTGCTGTGGCCTCTCCCGTTGCGGAGCACAGGCTCCGGACGCGCAGGCTCAGCGGCCATGGCTCACGGGCCCAGCCTCTCCGCGGCACGTGGGATCTTCCCGGACCGGCGCATGAACCCCTGTCCCCTGCATCGGCAGGTGGACTCTCAACCACTGCACCACCAGGGAAGCCCCACAATAATTTTACCTACAATGGTTTTGAAATAAAAGTTCCAAGAAGACCCCTGCCAAACATCAGCATAAAGGTGAGTTGGTGGAGTTCAATTTACACTCAGTGTTTAAAGTGTAATTCTAACTCCTTTCCTGCTAAAATTTGTATTTTCTAAGAATTAATGATAGAGTGACAAGATGACCCTTCTGGTCTCCAGTTAGTTCTAGGCCTTAGTGTACAGAGCCCTTTTCTCCCAAGGCCAAGGGGTAATTTCAAGTTTAACTCCCCATTCCAGACACTTTAGGGCTCCAGGAAGCCTTGGCCTTGTGTCCCTTTGTCCTTGAGTTCCCACAGAACGGCAGGCAGATCTGTCTACTGGGTCACAATGCAGAATGTTAGCCTGCCAGAAAGGCAGGGAGACTTCTATTAAGATTTCTATCACCCACCTGTTTTTGTTGTCAACTCCGAAGTTCAGCAACAAAGGGGAACTTTCACTCCGTGCCTGCACCGCATTCCTTCCTGGAAGTGAGAAAGCCGTTGGCATTAGGACAAGAGGAGCCCGGCTTCCCTTGAGTCTCGTGATCACTCAAGGTGTAGCGGGTGACCAGAGAGCTTTCCCTGGGAATCACTCTGAGGCACTGAGACAGATTTGAAACTAGTCCCTTATTGTGCAAGGTCAGGAGAATAGCAATAGCTGACGTCAATGCCAGCTGCACGTGTGAAGTACCCTCAACCCCACATTCTGCATTAATAGTCATAGAGAAACAAGTCAGAATCTCACATTTGGGATACCATATTTTTCAATCCTGCTCAAGTAAATAGTTTTGGAGAAGGTAAACATTTCACTCTTCCTGCCAACGTTAAGGCATTTCAGTTTCTCCTTTCTGGTGGATACAGCAAGAGACAAAGGAAGTGCTGGTATTCAGCCTGGACCGTGGTTAAACATCTATACTTAATGTCATTACTCTGTCACCAGGAAAAGTCGTAACAGAGAACATTGGATTTTTATCTTAACTGCTTGGTAAGCTACATAAATACTTATAATCCAAATAGAGATATATTAATGTATATAGCTACAGAGGGGGTTTTGGGGTTTATGTTTATTTTGTTTACTTCTTTGACTTCAACCATTTTTCATATATAATATTTTATACATGGATATAAAGCCACCTATTTTTGTATGTGAAAGTGTTTATTCTCTGGAAAATTTTAAATGGATGCTTTCCTGAGTTTTATGTTTTTTAGCAGTTTTTCTTTGTAAGTTTTCTATTTTATTCAGCAGAGGAGAATTCAACAAAGTTCTGCAAAGCATTGTTGAACTTGCAATTGGCTGTGATTACACTTACAATGCTTACTTTCTCTTCAGTTAAATGCATTAAATACTATTGTTTCAATGGCCCTTGCTGTGTCAAACTGTTATTTCTGGCATTTCAATATAAGCATGAGGTCAGGAAGAATAGAGAACACCAAATAAATTTCTCAGCAGGAATTCCAGCTTCCTTTCTCCTATATGTTCAGACTTCTGATTTCCAGGAGGAAAAAGGGAAATCTAGGTAGATAAAATTTCTGAATTCTTCTATCATTTCTGCTCATGGCTTTAAGAACACTAAACGTATGGTATTCTATGCCGTAGCAGATAGTTTTGTATAGTAGAGGCTAACTAACTATAATTCTTCTTGGCTTCTACAGAGCCAAATAAAAATTCTAAAATAAAATGTATTTTAAGTCCTCAACTCATACTCTCTCTGAATCCTTTCTTATGTAATTCTCCTACAGGAAAACCTGTCACCACGACATCTCATTTCCAGAGCTCCCATCGACTGGTGCTTTCCAAACTCTGATGTCTGAATGTCTTTAAAAATGTTTAATCTTCGTCACACATAAAACAATGTGGAGCAGTCTGACATTGTTTGTCTTTGTGTGGTTGAAAAAATGCAAAAATAAATTGTTTGTATGGTGCTGAAAATGGCGGTTGGGATTAAATTGACCTCAGGTTAATGATAGGATGAAGATCAACTGTCAAGTAGCAAGAAAACGCTATAGCCTTGGCAATAATTAATGTTGAACAATGATTGGAGTTCAGATTTTTGTAATGAGAGATGATATGATGTAATGAGAGATGTTCTGACTGTCCAGAGGTCAATGTGACTTGGTTTCCTATGGTTAGGGGTAAATAAGGAGGACTTTCTAGTAAAAACAATGTAACTGGATACAGTGAGCCTGCAGTGACCCAAGGTTCATGGGAGATATTGTTAGTATGTATAAAGACTTTATAAAATATGTAGCAACCAATATTTTATGGAATTTGGTGCCTGATGGGGTGCAGAGCTAGGGAGGTGTATATCTAACTGTAGGAAACAGACCAAGATTACAGTTTCCAGAGTCGCCACGTGTTGGCTATTATCCTGTAATTCTAATGAATCTTTTCTTGAATCCTTCATTTTCTGAATTGCACCATTCTTCTCATCATACATCATCAGTTGTCCTTGCTCTGATAATGTGTTACATCACTATATCATTAAAGCAACAGATGTATTAGAGTAATACATTATCAGAACAAAGCACTCTGGTGGTGATGTATTTCATAAAAGATGGCTCTGTCTTGGGCAGAACAGGTCCGGAAGCAGAGTCAGTTCAACAAGACAAAGGTGAGTCCATGGCACATGTTCGTTGGCACCTAACACTCAGTTCCAGTTGTATGTTGTGACCCGAGTATAATGCTCATTCTTATTTCTGTTGGCCCATTGACTCTTCATCAAAATCCTTGGGTATGGTGAGTCTCATTTCTGAAAAACAGAGTGGAGTGAAAGTCTTCTGTGAGAGCGGATTGTTTGTAGGCAATGGATTGCCTACACAGAATGGCAGCTGTATTTGCTTTCCCTTCCACCTCACCATAAGCATCATTTTCCTTCAACACTTTATCAAGTCCTTTAACCAGGACAGGTGCTTTCCAAATCAAACATTTGGTCTACAAGTAAAGAGAACAAGTTTACAAGATGCTCAATGTCTCCAGAAAAACTAAAATAGAAAAAAAAAGGTAAAGAGAGAAAACCAATACACTTCCTCTAAGATGGGCATATGTGAATTCTGCCACAAGTGACCAGAGAAATGGTACCCAGATGGGAGCAGATATGGAGAACTTCAATACTTGCTTAGTGCACTTTTAGATAAAGATGGATTTTTCTTTAATAGTTTGTCTTTCATCATCTTCATTCTCACAATAATTGGTTTAGGAACTCAGGATATGGGGAGGTTTGGACCAGAAAGGCATTCAAATCACATTTGGTATGTTGACATGTTTACAGGCAGATAGGGCCATGGCTGGTACCACCATCAGTGCTGGGATTTTTTTTTTTTTTTTTTTTTTTTTTTGCGGTACGCGGGCCTCTCACTGTTGTGGCCTCTCCCGTTGCGGAGCACAGGCTCCGGACGCGCAGGCTCAGCGGCCATGGCTTACGGGCCCAGCCGCTCTGCGGCACGTGGGATCTTCCCGGACCGGGGCATGAACCCGTGTCCCCTGCATCGGCAGGCGGACTCTCAACCACTGCGCCACCAGGGAAGCCAGTGCTGGGATTTTTATGGCAAAACCCCACTTGCATTATTGCTGTCATGGTACAGAAATCAGATTTTTTTTGTTTACCGTTACCCTTTGCAGCTACTAGGCTTGACTTGCAAAAAGTTCAAGGAAAGGAACAGAATATGTATAATACCTCAGAGGCATACTGGCTAGAAACTGCAACTGATGGGAAGTTTCCATTATTCAGGGTGTGAGTGATGGGGGGGGGGTAATACTCTCTAGGTACTGACCTCTTCCACCTGAGGGAGCCTGAGAGAAAGGGTTATTCATTTCAATTCTTTCCCTTGCAGAATCCTCTCAGGGCTGTGAGATTCTCCATCCCCTCCCTCCCCCACACCATTCCAGGAGAAAGCAGTAATCACCTCCTCCTAAGAGCCTGCGGCAGCAGTCAACACCTTGAGAAAACAGCCACAGTTTAGAGAATGGCATCTCATAAGGGGTTTCCTTTGGCACCTGAAGGAAGGATTTGGGAGTGTCCAAAGCGGGAATATATGTACTTGCTAATGTGGTTTTACCGTAATTGCTGTGACTCTTTGTCACATGACCTTTGCCTAGCCCCTTGGGGTGAGATGTTTGTTAACTGGGCATTTTCTGAGTGGATGACTTAGATGAACAGATGGATTAATCCCTTAATGGCTTGACTGTCTCTTTGTAGATTACAAGACATCCCAGGAGAGAGGAGTAGAGGGAGAGAGCCATTGTTTTACTAATTCTAGTCCCTTGTCTGGAAGTTATAGAGCAAAATACACATGAGTTCCATGCTTGAAAGAGAAAGAACTTTGAGTAGGACTCATTGGAAAATGCCAGCCTTAAATAGAAGACACAGAAACAGGCTTGTGAGAAGAGACAATTATCTCCCACAGGAACTTGGGTTCCATTGTGTGTGTATTTGCAGCGACCTTGCCACTGTCATTTACTACTGGATGATATGAGAAATAACTGAGTTCCATTCGTTACATTTCAACAGAATAGACTCAGTCCCCACAAGGGGACTGATACATCCAGTCTCTGAGGCACCATAGATTAATTCATTGATTTTAAATATTTTACAAAACGTACCCATCCAAAGGCTAGAAGCATATATCCATCAATTAAAAATTAAACAATCAAGGCAAAACAGTACACATACACATACGAACCCAACCATGCCACCCATTACTATGAATAAGCCATCAACAGGAGACCAAGGAAAGACATAACTTACACCAGGCCTGCTAGTGAAATACATTTATCAGCCCACTTAATAAATGCTTTTTTGACATTTAAGAGCCTGCTTCTATGTGGTCCTGTACCAAGAGAGATGTACGCATACATACCGTGTACATTCTCAGAACTTATAGTCCAAGAAAGAACCGAACAGTCCACTGAGGGCTCCATGGCATCTTCTACTAATAGGAAGTTATTTTAAAATATAACAAATTAATATGGTGGCCTTTGGGGGTTTTCCTTACATCATAATCTGAATTTGGAAGATAGATGCATGAGAAGATAGACGAATGAGAAGGCTCACGTCAAATGGGTATGCAGGGACTCACAGATATGTCTAAGGGGAATGCAGATAGTTTCCAACTTCTGGGGCAATTTGGCAATGTGCCGTTAAAGCCTTGACATGGTTCATCCTCATTGGTCCAGAAATCCTACTTGCAGGAATTTATTTTAAAGAAATAATCATGGAGTTTGTAAAGGTTTAGCAACAAGAATATTCATTTCAGCATTGTTCACGATAGTTGCCATTTGTGAACCGTCTAAATGTTCAAAAATATAGGATCCTTTCAATCTATGAGAGGATACTCATATAGTCAAAGCCTATCGAGTTCCTAACAAAATAATGAAGAACGATTAATGACATTATAAGATGAAAGAAGTATGCTGCAGAACAATATTACTGAATCATCACTTTGTGGTTAAAAAATTACACACACAAATTTACATATATGCTCTGACTTCTGTGTTCATGTAGACAGCACAAGACTGCAAGGAAACACAACCAAATATTAATAATGACTATCACTGTGTGGTGAAATTGTTGATGAATTTCATTTTATTTTTGCCTACTTCTTGTATTATCTTCATTTCTGAATTGAACTATTTAAAACTAATAAAAGTGTACTAAGGTAGGTGAAAACAAGTGTCAGTGTGGCTGGGGAGGGGAGTGCCAAGGAGAAAAAGTTGGAGATGGAGATAGAAGCTAGAATAACCTCGAAGGCTAAGCTAAGAAACAAGACATTTTCTCCATATACAGGGCATTTTATTGAAGTTACGTAAAATTGAACAAGTGCTATGTAGAACATTGGCAGTCTCACCTTATGTTCAAAACTGAAGATAATTGGAATCTCCCTCTCCCCCCATTAAAAACCTTCATCAAGAATCACACACTAGGGCTTCCCTGGTGGCGCGGTGGTTGAGAGTCCGTCTGCCGATGCTAGGGGACACGGGTTCGTGCCCCAGTCCGGAAAGATCCCACTTGCCGCGGAGCGGCTGGGCCCGTGAGCAATGGCCGCTGAGCCTGCGTGTCCGGAGCCTGTGCTCCGCAACGGGAGAGGCCACAACAGTGAGAGGCCCGCGCATAGCCAAAAAAAAAAAAAAAAGAATCACACACTATCAGCACAGGGAACTCTACTCAATACTCTGTAATGGCCTATATGGGAAAAGAATCTAAAAAAGAATCTAAACAAAAAAAGGAGAGTGGATATATATATATGTATACATGTATATATGTATATACATATACATGTATATACTTATATATATGTATACATATATATGTATATATATGTGTGTGTATATATATATATACCTGATTCACTTTGCTGTACACCTGAAACTAACACAACATTGTAAATCAACTATACTCCAATAAAAATTAAAAAAAAATTTTTCTCACCTGTAAAATGTGGATAATAAAGTCTTGAGAGTTTCATGAGATAATCAGGTAGTTGAAAAAGTATCTCAATAAATGAAAATATTATTTATTTTCCTCAAAAGAAAAAAAAACAAAACAAAAATACCACAAAAGAATCACACACTATCAGAGGTGGCGGGCTGAGCTGTCGGGATGCTGTGTTCGCTGTGTGGTCATGGGGCGGCAGCACCTTAACCAACATCCTTTGTAAGTGCCCGCTGAACCACAGCTCTTTACCTGCATGCGGGTCTGTGAGAGACCTGATGGCTTCTCCTCTGTTATTTTAACATTTACTGCCATTATAATTTAAAATTTTCTTCATATCCAACCTATAATCCTGTAACAAGGTCACTCAAGAGTTCATTAAGTGGTAGAGCTGTAAAACACTCAGGAGAGTCAAGGACTTTGGTACAGAACGTGGATGTGCTAAATCTCCATTGAGAAGGCCAGACAACTCTCATGACGGTCTGTGCTGTTAATTTAAGAGAGAGCACTTCAAAATATTAGAGAAAATACAGGGAAAATAAAAAGCAGTCTTAAAGCAAATATACATTACCACGTTTGCAGATTTATGCACTTCAAGATTCATCCCCCTCCTGCATGCACTTTATATTCAGTCCTGTGGGAAAAGCAGGCTTGAATTATGTAAGTTTTGAATTATATGAGGTCTCCAGGAATACATTCTTTGCATGAAATGTAACCATCTTGCGCAGTGGGGATGGGGTAGGTTGAGGGTGGTGGCGGCAGAAGGGAAGGCAGAGGGGACGCTGAAAAGAGGGTGACAGGAGTATAGGGATTTAGAAGCTCAGAGGGGGAATTGGAGGGAAGAGAAGATGGGGGCTGGGAGCCAACTGGGAAGGGGCAAGAAGGAATGAAAAGTGACTCAAGGCACTGGAGGAATCGATTTACAGGCATCACGTGGCTTAACTTTCACAGCCATGAGATGTTATTTCTTCTTGGCGAGAGAGAAAAACAAATGGAGACCCCAAAGAGGCTTGCGTGGAAAGATTCTTTTATTTATTCATCAATTTCTTTTTAATTCTTTAATTCTGTTATTGTCGTTGTTGTTGTTATCTCACGGCTTGTGGGATCTTAATCCCCTGACCAGGGATAACGAATCTGGGCCCTCGGCAGTGAGAGTGCGGAGTCCTAACCACTGGACCACCAGGGAAGTCCCTCTTTTCATTCTTTTGAATGCTCTAAAATGAAAATTTTGATTATAAAAGTAACGCATGCTTCAAAAAAACTTTAAATATTGAGGAAGTATTTAAAATAAAAAGTGGAAGTCCACCATCCAAAAACGTCCTCGCCTCCCACAATTCAATTCTGCTCCTTAGAAAGAACTGCTATTAATGGTTGAGTTATGACCTTCTAGATATTTTTACACATGCAAAAAGATCGTTCTCTACCAGCTGTCTGAAATCTGCTCCCCCCACCCATCTAATCATAAGCTGTGTATACTGAGATATGAAACACCTTATCCTTTTTCTTTTTTTAAATTAATAAACTTTATCTTTCAGAGAAGTTTTTGGGTCGCAGCAGAACTGAGCAGAAAATACAGCTAGATCCCATATTGCCCCCAGCCCCACACGTGTACAACTTCCTTGACTATCCACATCCTGAAGCACAGTGGTCCACATGTTACAATCCACAAACCTACACTGATACATCATTATCACCCACAAGTCCACAGTATATATTAAGGTTCACTCTTGGTATTGTACCTTCTGTGGGATTGGACAAATGTATAATGACACGTATCCACCGTTATATGTTATACAGAATAGATTCACTGCTCTAAAAGTTCTCTGTACTCTGCCTATTCATCACTCCCTTCCCCCAGCCCTTGGCAACCTCTGATCTTTTTGCTGTCTCCATAGATTTGTCTTTTCCAGAATGTCGTGTAGCTGGAATCACACAGGTTACAGGTTTCCCTTGTATCCGAAAGTAGTTCCTATGAAGCCTTTTGTAAGCTGAAATTGTGTGAAGCAAAAAAGCATTTACCTTAAGACACATCTTGCTAATGGATGCACGAAATAAATTGAGATGAAGCACAGATGCTCACAGACACAGTTCAAAGCAATGGTGGCTTGTTACCGAGTTGCTGAGTGTGGTTCCTGGGAAGGAACTTGTTTGCTACAAAACAAACGCAGAACGCTATTTTCACTTTTCACTTTTCTTCATAAAAGTGAAAATCCTCTTCGGATTTCTTTCTGTTAGTGAAAGCAGGTACTAATGCAGGTCTTTCATAAAAATGAAGTAGCATACAGGGAACTTTCAAAAATGAAGGAGACCTGTACAGCCTTTTCAGATTGGCTTCTTTCATTCAGTGATATACGTTTAGGGTTCCTCCATGTCTTTTCATGGCCTGATAGCTCATTTCTTTTTAGCATTGAATAATATTCCACTGTCCGGAGGTACCACAGTTTATTTATCCATTCATCTACTCCAGGGCGTCTTGGTTGCTTCCACGTTTTGGCAATTGGGAATAAAGCTGTGGGGACTTCCAGTTTCCGGTTCCACCTGTAAGGAGCTTGGAAGTTGCCGCTCTTCCCTAACAACAAGTAAAAAGCTGAACAGACTACAAAATCAGCAGTTCTTCTTGGATTCGCTAGGGAGGGGAGGACACAGAGCAAACTGCTGCCCCCAAGACTGGAGAGTCAGACAGGAGAATACAGGAAGTTGTAGCGTACTGGAGCAGAGACTCCCAATGAACTATGCGCCATGGGTCGGAACACCTGAACTGTAATTGGCAAACAGTTGGAAGTTCAGAAGTTAAAAACTCCTGGGGCACCCGGTCATGAGGAGACTCCCACAATATTCTGAGTTATATCTCCAGGAACTTGACCAGATTCCCACAATAAATATCAGAGAAAAATCTCCTCATGCTTCTTGCAAAGGGAGCTGGGAAAGGAACCATTTTGAAATAATGCCAGAGACCTCTGTTCTTCTTAACAACCAGATTCGGGAGAATCTGGTTAACCAGAGCCTAATCGCCTGGGGTATCATCAAAGCCTAACTGATCTGAGGAAGGGACATACCCCACCCACTCTAGCCATCCTGACACACTAAGGGGGGAGAAAAAACTGAGACATACTTGTGAAGTGCACAGTCCAGAGGCACAGGCTCACTAAAAGACTAAAATCTAATCAAAGGACTATGGAATGCTTCTATGTGTACCTTTATATTTCAAGTGGGTTTCTTGTAGACCACGTATAGTTGGGTCTTGCTTTTTGATCTGCTCTGATAGTTTCTGTCTTTCAATTGGTGCATTTAGACTACTGACATTCAAAGTGATTATTTATAAAGTTGGATTAATAGCTATCATATTGTTACTATTTTCTGTTCATCTTGTTTTTTGTTCTATTTTTATTTTCCATACTTTTTCTGCCTTTCGTGGTTTTATTTTTTTTTTAACTTTTTAATCGTTATTTATTTATTTATTTATTTGGCCATGCCGGGCCTTAGTTGTGGCACTCGGGATCTTTAGCTGCAGCATGTGAACTCTTAGTTGCAGCATGCATGCTGGATCTAGTTCCCCTACCAGACCGACAAGGGATTCAGCCCAGGCCCCCTGCATTGGGAGCTTGGAGTCTTACCCACTGGGCCACCAGGGAAGTCCCTGCCTTTTGTGGTTTTAATTGAGCATTTTATATGATTCTGTTTCTTTCATTTCTTAGCATATTAATTGTACTCCCTTTTTTTAAAAACTTTTTTAGTGGCTACCTTAGAGTTTACAACATACATTAATAACTAATTCAAATCCACTTTCAAATAACATTATACCCCTTCATGACTCATGTAAGTACCTTATAGTAACAAAATAATCCTGATTCCTCCCTCTTGTCCCTTGTATCATTTCTGTCATTCATTCACTTCTATATAAGCATACATAAGCACATATATATGTAAGACATATACATAAGCATACATAATCAAATATATAGTTGCTATTATTATTTTGAACAAACTTTTATCTGCTAAGTCAGGGGTTCCCAACCCCTGGGCCATGGACCGCTTCCTGTCCGTGGCCTGTTAGGAACCGGGCCGCACAGCAGGAGGTGAGCAGCAGGCGAGCGAGTGAAGCTTCATCGGCCGCTCCCCATCGCTCCCAATCACTTGCATTACTGCCTGAACCATGTCCCCTCCCCACCCCCATCCTGCCGTGAAAAATTGTCTTCCACGAAACTGGTTCCTAGTGCCGAAAGGTTGGGGACCGCTGTGTTAGATCAATTAAAATTAAGAAAAACAAAAGTTTTATTTTACCTTCACTTATTTATTCTCTGATGCTCTTCTTTTCCTTATTTAGACCCAAGTTTCTGACCTATGTCATTTTCCTTCTGTCTGAAGAACTTTTTTTTTTTGCGGTACATGGGGTCTCTCACTGTTGCGGCCTCTCCCGTTGCGGAGCGCAGGCTCCGGACGCGCAGGCTCAGCGGCCATGGCTCACGGGCCCAGCCGCTCCGCGGCATGTGGGATCCTCCCGGACCGGGGCATGAACCCGTGTCCCCTGCATCAGCAGGCGGACTCTCAACCACCGCGCCACCAGGGAAGCCCCTGTCTGAAGAACTTTTAACATTTATTGCAAGGCAGGTCTACTTGCAACAAGTTCTCTCAATTTCTGTTTGTCTGAGAAAGTCTTTTTTCCTCCCTCACTTTTCAAGGATAATTTTACAAGGTATAGAATTCTAGATTGGTGGATTTTTTTCTCTCAACACTTTATTTTCCTCACCTCC
Source organism: Grampus griseus (assembly GCF_964374135.1). Classification (NCBI taxonomy): domain Eukaryota; kingdom Metazoa; phylum Chordata; class Mammalia; order Artiodactyla; family Delphinidae; genus Grampus; species Grampus griseus. The sequence continues at coordinate 24,892,369 of NC_138997.1, forward strand.
TGTTTGCATGTCTTTTGAACAGAAGTTGGATATAATTTTTATCTTTGCTTCTCTATAGCTAAGGTCCTTTCCCCCCGCTCTGGCCTCTTTCAAGGTTTTTTTCTTTATCTTTGATTTTCTGCATTTGGAATATGATATGCTTAGGTGTGTTTCTTTTTTGTATATTTTGGTTTTGTTTTCTGTTTGGCATATATTCTTCTTGGTGTTCTGTAAGCATCTTGGATCATGGTTTGGGGTCTGATATTAATTTGGAGAAAATTCTCAGTCATTATTGCTTCAGTGATTTGTAAGGGCCCAATTCGCATTTTAAATTCCTTCTGTTTAACACATCTGGGTAGTTTCTGTTTCTAGCAATGGATCCTACTAATTCCAAAACCTATAAAGCATTACCTGCTAATACAAGATAGTCAGGGTGTCTGGTTCCAGCTCCCCAGGAACAATTATTTAGTGAGATAAGGATCCATGAGCAAGTGATTTACTAAGGAAGTTCTTCCAGGAAAGGTTAATAAAGGTATGGGAGAAGCAGACAGGGGAGGGAAAGATACCAAGCAAGCATGGGATCTCAGTAAAGACTGGCAGAGGGTGGTTTCCACCAATCCCACTGAGGAAGTTATGCTGAGTGTAGGGTAAGTGATACCTCAGAGTTGTCTTGCCCCCAGGCAAGGGAGATGGGTCTCTTATTCCCACCGCTGTCAGTCATTGGTTAAGAGCTGCCCCAGGGGGTGGGAGTTTTCAGGCATTTCCAGCTTTCTGTACTTGTGGGCAATGTGGTTCCAGTAGCAACGCTAATCCTCCAAAGAAGAACCGCTGGTGATGGCTGTTGAACGTGACAGCACATCAAAGACAAGAAGGGTGACATGGTAAGAAGGGGCTTGAGGGGGTCTGGGCAGTGCCCAGGGCTGCACTGGGCTTGTTGTTAGACTGGGGCTGAGATTTTGGAGCATGGGCAATCCTCGGGTATAGCTGGTTCCCTTTTACCTTGGTACAGTTTAGGAGTTAATCATAAAAACAAAATTGATGTCAAGGGGACAACATGAGCCACAAAGACAAGAAACTTGACTCAATCTTTACTTTTTAATTAGTTAGGATTTTCTCAGCCATCGAAGTTTGTTTGTCTTCTGTTTTGGTCTCACGAACCATTAACAAGTATTGGGCATCTGCTTTTATCAAGACACTCTTAGGTGTTGGGGATACATAAAAGATGTAGAACCCAAGCTCACTGGCAAGGCCCACAGAAGTCATCATGCTTCAGCCCTGCCTTCTCCCACTGTTCCCCATTTCCCTGTTCACATCCGGGCTGCAGTCGCATGAACTTGTGTAAACAGTTAGAATACGTTGCTCTTTTCCCCCAACTCTATGACTTCTCATCTGTCATTTCTTTATATTGAATACCCTTCATTGTCCATTTTGCAGTTTCTTACATTCACTAGGATCCAGTTTATGGCAGGTGCTTGGAATGGACCCAACCATGTTCCCAGTTCCTCCTCCCTTGTTCATTTCCCCTGTAAACGAGAGAGATGGTCTCTTCCGCAGCCTCCTTGGTTGCCATGGTTGGCCACGTACTCAGTCCTGGCCAATGAAGCAAAGGGGAAATCTACATCCACTTGGGAGTCTTGGGAAAGTTTCTGCTTTCTGATAAAAAGGACAAGCACAAGAATAGAGCTGCTGGGGCTGCCTCTTCCTCTTTCTTCCTGTCTTGATCATGGGTGGACCCAATGCTGGAGCTATTAAAGTCATTCTGTGTCATGAGAAAACAAGCATGAGGGCAGGCAGAGCTGATAGATGGAAAGAGCCTGGGATCATAATGGCAACCAGGATCTCCCAAGCTACAACCGATAACCACACATCTCTGAGTTTCTTGATATATATATATATTAGACTTCTATTTGTTTAAACTAAGGGTTGGCCAATTATGGCCCCGGATCTGATTGCCGTTTTTTTTCTATTATTTGAAGCCAAAGAATTCTTAATTGAAACATGACTGAAGGATCACCTCTTCTGGGATCTTCTTCTGCTCCTCCATGCTATTAATGCATTGTATGTCTTTATAAATTATTTTATTGTTCTTATCCCATGGAGCTGGAATAGCTGCCTAATTCCCTCTCCTCTAAGCTTTGGAACTGTGACGGGGAGAGCCTGCGTGTTATTCATCCTACATATTTAACATCATTCCAGCCCCATGCTCCATTCTCAGAAAATGATTGTTGAATGAAGGAAAGACATAGTGTCCCCTCTGTGGTGTACACTGAGGGCTGCCTCCCCAACAACCAAGTCATCTCGTGGCTGCGGCGTGTGTGCTTTCCAACATGCTCGATGCCTAGTTTGGTCGCTCTCCCTCCTCCTTCATTCCCCAAAGCACCATGACCATCAGGCTGTAGGGTAGAGCCACTCACAGTGAGAGTTTTAGGGTAAGGGATGAAGAATTTTAGCACAGCTCAGAACAGGAACGAACTTCAAATGAAGTTCCATATCAGACATCATTGTCTGAAGCTCTTCAGTGACTGCCATTGGGGAACCTCACACTGGTTGTCTTTCCTTTCTCGCTGTCTTTCTCTTGCCCTGGAGACCTCCTCTTTTTCTCTCCCCTTTCCCCCATTCTAGAGCTTGCTACCTAAATATATTAACCAACTTAACACTCAAGAGCTTTCCAAGTGGCCTGGATTTACTTTTGGTTATCAGTGGTATCTAGCTAAACAAAAATGCCCTCTATCTCTGATGACATTCAGCAGAAGTTCTGAAATTCATTTTTCTTCTACTTCCTTCAATTTCTTGGGCAGGGTTTCCTGCAGTCTATAATCTGTGCACTAGGGGGTGGAAAGTAGGTGGAGTGGTTCTTATTCTTGTGACAGTGGGGTAAAAAATGAGATGATTTATTCTAGAAAGGAGAAAGCTAAGAAACAATTTAATAGGCTTCAAGTAAAAATTTTATTAGTATCTTGAGAGAGGAGAGTGGTAGCTCTGATCATCTCAGATTTATGAACAACACTGAAATGCATATGTTTGCACACTTGATTTAGCTAATTTTATAATGAGTTGGCATTCACCTGCTTTTTGAGAGTATACTAGCTGAGTCAGAAAAGGAGATGATGCTACGGTAATGTGTAGGATGGAGGGGGAAATTTACCTAGGATTTTTTTTTAATGCCACAAAGTGGGTAATTAAGAGTTAACTCTCCACAAATGAGATTATATAACCATTCTTCAACCCCAGGAAAGAGAGAAGTGGGATGGGAGAGGGGGAGAGGAGCAGAGGGAAAACACAGAGGGCAGGAGCTAGCTGTTCTATCTCTTTATGCTTGTGGAGCTAGAATTTCCGGCTATCTCTGCTGAGGGTCTCTCCTGTCCCCTTAAACAAGAGTTGCAAAGTCTTTCCATGCCAGCTTGTGATGGCTTAGTTCCCTGCTAAAACTATGTATCCAGAAAGTGGTAGCACAGTCTAGATATATATAGCTTACTTCAGCCAAGGCCAGGGATCCTTGGAAAAGCTTCCACTGTGCTTCTGAGGACTAATCAGAGACCAAGTTATCTTGTGCTCAACTTTCCCCTTACTTCCTCCTCAGTGTTGTTTTCCTGTGGATGGCACAGAATGACTGCACAACAAGAGGAGGAGGAAAAGGAAGACGCTCCACTTCCCCACAAGAGGAATAGCAGTGACAAAAATCTTGGGTTGCAGGGATACTCATTACAGCATACTCACTGCCTCCACCCCATGTGTCTGCCTGGTTTATGAATGATCCAGGCTCCACCCAAAATTCAGCTTAGCATGGCCCTGAACTTGACTCCATCCAAGACAATAGGTTTTCTAAATTCTAAAGAATTAAAGAGACAAAATGAAGGTTTCTTTGAGGGAAGGGAGGCAAGGGGATTAGGTAGGTGGGTGCAGAGGAGGGAGTGTGGGAACCGCATGATACACTGTGATAAAGGCTATCATCCAGGTCCTAGCTTTGGTTAAAGGTGGTGGGCTCCTAGGTGCTTATGATATTATTAAAAGTAATTATTTAACCAACTAAGCAAAAGCAGGTTATGCATGACCTCCAAGGATGACAGTGTCATGAATCAAGGATTATGATCTATCTGATGCCAAGGGGATCAGGGATGAAAGGGGAAAAAGATAGATACTGGTTCTATCTCATGGCACTATTCCTGGCCCATAGTTTAACACTTCAAATTATTATTTAAAAACAAACAAATAAAAACTTCAAATTATTGAAAGGGATTTAGGAGGGACAGGGGCACTGTTGATTGTGGTGGGTGATCTCATAATGAGTTCTATGGCTATGCATACAACACAATCCCACTCGATCCTGGCAGAGTCCATGGATTTGGCATGAGAGCCATTTCACTGATGAGAGAACTGGAGCTCAGGGAGATTACACGGTGTGCTTGAGGTTGCACCAGTTAGGAAATGGTGTCATCGGGTTTGGAACCTGGGTCTGACTCCCAGACCCTGAACTTTCCCTCTGCTGTACCACACAGCAGTCCAGGGGGCTGTGGAGAGCGAGGCTGAGTACCCGCTCTCCAGTGGGTCCCAGCCTGGTGCCAGGTTAGTGGACGGTTTTTGTACTTTGATAATGATCTTTTAATAGGGTGAAGCACAGTAACAATAATCCTACTCCATGCCGTGGACTGGCTCAACATACCCAGTTTCCCAGAAATCGTTTTTTTGAGTACTTAAACTGCTTTTTCTGGGAACCACATTTTATGTTTCTAATACTTAATAATATTAAAATCATGCTACATTATCATCTGTTAACCAAAATGTCAAAAAACAACAGCAACAGAACAGCCCTAGCAAAGCCTCAGAGTAGGCAGAAGTCACACTTAGGACTTGCAAGGAGAAAATATGGTGACAAACAAGCCTGGGTACACAACACAAGTCATGGGGCTTCTAGGCACAGGGCTCACAACAATGTCTTAAAATAGCCAGTCTTGAGTCCTTAGTGAGTTCTGAAATCAATCTAGTAGGTCTCAGTCGGTATTTTCTTTTTTAAAGAAAAAGAATAGAATAGAAAATAGAATTAATCTGTATAGTAAGGGTAAGTATTGCTTTATAAGGGTTTTTTTCGGTCATATAGGTGTGTGCGTGCTTTTGCATGTGTGCACACGTGTGCATGTATATGCATTGGGTGGTGGACTTCTTACTGGGGGTGGAGGTCATAGAAGGCCCTTCTGTGTGAGCCCCTCAGAGCATTAATGAACGCCTCTGAGGGGTTAACGGGAAGGGAGCTGAGAATATACCCTGATCTTGTGGGCTCACAGGAAACATGAGCAGGCTCGTACGCAGGATGTATATCCATGACCTGTGTTTTGCAGGGTTAGAATTAGATATTGAGGCAAGTCATGAATGCAGGCCGCTGTAAAGCAGATGGCACCTGGGAGAATTTAGAACACACATAGTCAGCGAGAGAGTTGGGCTGGACATAGCCATTTGGACCAAGTAATTGCATGAGTTATAAGAGGCTAGAGAATTGCAGGTCCTTAGAAATATTGTGGCTTCACTGCTACCTTACTGCCTACAGATAACGTTGGGAAAGAACGTCTCCTATTATGAGAAGGAATGCCTCCTACTTACTATGGACAGTAGTTCTTTACTACTCCTTTTAAGTGTATAGTGTATACTGGTTTCAGGATGCCTGAAGATACCAAAATCCATGGAGCCGCAAGTCCCTTATATAAAATGGTGTAGTATTTGCATATAACTTACACACATCTTCCCATATACTTTATTTTAAAACATTTTATTTATTTATTTTTGGCTGTGTTGGGTCTTCACTGCTGCGCACGGCCTTTCTCTAGTTGCAGTGAGCGTGGGCTACTCTTCGTTGTGGTGTGCGGGCTTCTCACTGCGGTGGCTTCTCTTGCGGCATGTGGGATCTTCCCAGACCAGGGCTAGAACTCATGTCCCCTGCATTGGCAGGCGGATTCTTAAGCACTGGGCCACCAGGGAAGCCCTTCCCATACATTTTAAATCATCTCTAAATTACTTATAATACCTCATACAATGTAAGTGCTGTGTGAATAGCTTTAAGTACAATGTAAATGCTAGCTAAATAGTTGTCATCATGTGGCAAATTTAAGTTTTGCTCTTCGAAATTTTCTGGAATTTTTTTTTTTAGTATTTTTGGTCTGAGCTTGGTTGAATCCGTTGATGTGGAACCCGCAGATATGGAGGGCTGACTGTAATTCAAGACATGTATAGTTATCTCTAAAATGCAAACAATAACAGCAATAACTCCCATATTTATTGTCTACCTGGTGTCAGACACCCTCTTAGGTGCTTTGTCTGCATTATCTTTCCTCCTCTCAGAGTCTGTACAAGGTTATTCTTGTAGAAGTTTTACGTATAAAGGGACAGCAGCTATTGGTACTTCCAAGGGTTAACAGGAAGCTGGTTGCCATGCACAAGCTCACAGGATGCCATTAATTTGGTGGCAGGTACCCATTCCTTGGCTCTGCAGGCTCAGATGCCCACTTTTGTCAGCAACCTGTGAGTCGGTCTCTCAGACACAGGTCATGCCGTCTAAAGCTCCCAGAGGCGTGGACAACCAGAATGTCTGTTGATTAACTTATGATGAGAATAACTGTGCCACAGCCTGGACCACCAAAGCAAGCATAAGTATAAACATGGGAACTCAAAACCCAATTGAAGCTTGCTTGGTGAACCTGGAATTAGAAAAGGGCACAGGGACTGTATAGCACAGGGAACTCTGCTCAATATCATGTAACTACCTAAATGGGAAAAGAATTTGAAAAAGAATAGATGCATGTGTATGTATAACTGAATCACTTTGCTGTACACCTGAAACTAACACAACATTATTAAGCAACTATACTCTGATATAAAACAAAAAGTTTAAGAAGTAAAGATAAACAAAAACAAACAAAATGAATAACAAAAAAAAAAAAAAGAAGAAAGAAAGAAAGAAAAAGAAAAGAAACAGAAAAGGGGACGGGGTAGGGGTGGGAGGATTGAATGTTTTCAGGTCAGAACGGCCTGAAGCATCTCTTGGAGGTGAGGGTTGCCAGTCCTCACCCTGCACTCATGTAGGGGTCTCAGTGAGAGGAAGAGGCCCAGGGAATGTCTAAGAATCAAAGCAGTGCCTGTCTCTTGAAGCCCCCAGGCTCCAACTCACCCAAACTGGCATGGCCAAACTGACTTACCCCTCCATCCCCTGCCCTGCGCCCCCAGATGCATCCCAAGAAGCTAAGGCAAGAGAAGGCAGAAGGCAGCCTAGTGAAGACGTGAGGCTCACGGGCCGAGGCTCACGAGCCCCAGGGCTGGGCAGGCTGATCAAAGAGAGCAAAAGAGTCCGAGGTGCAGGAGCTGTGCCCTGACTCTGTGACCCCGCCCCCGGGCACACGAGGCCAGGAGTTGATAGGCTGTCCTGAGTCTGGGTAACTCCTCCTCCTTTGGGGAGAAAAGAATAAAAGGGTGGAGAAAGCGAGCGCAACTGTTCTCTGCAATAGTCTGCAAGTTGGATGGGTGATCGTCTATGAGCATCAGATGGCAATACAGGAAGGGCAATAACATTCATAGCCCCAAATGCGCGAGCCCAAGGCCTGGACTGCCTCTTTCCCCCGAGTTATTCTTAGATGGATGCTGTGAGCTTGGGATCCCATGAAGGCAGGGCAAGTCAGATTTGTTAACTGTCCTGAGCACAGTGCTTAGCAAACTCTCAGAAAGCAAACAGAGCGCATGAATTTGCCTCTCTGCTCTCTCCTTTTCCTTCTCCGATAGTATCCAACACGACTTCAAATTGACCGCTATTCTGTTAGCTGTGTTAATATCTTCCATTAAGTTATTACGGTCAATGTGATGGCTTTGCATATCTCTGCTCCATACAATATATATTGATGTTTAAAAAACTGAAGTATAGTTGATTTACAATGTTGTGTTAATTACTGCTGTACAGCAAAGTGATTCAGTTATACACACATACACACACACATATATACCATCTTTTAAAAATTCTTTTCCATTATGGTTTATCCCAGGATATTGAATATAGTTCCCTGTGCTCTACAGTAGTTGATTTTGTTGTTTACCTCTTGGAAAACAATCTCATTTTCCTTCATTCCTGATACCAATTTCTTTAGGGGGACATTTCCCTGCAGCTGGCAAGCGCTTACCATCTCTTGCCCATTCTATAGTCACCTAAGGGCAGAGGCAAAGTTATGATCCAAGGACAGAGGGAAGAAAAAAATTACTGGATGTACTGTTTCAGCCACCCCTGTTAGATATTTGTGTTTCAAGAGAACGCATCAGAGAAACCCAAGTCTTCACAAAACTGCATTTTCTCTGCCGCCTGCAGTAGTCAACTTGCCCAAGAGAGGAAACTGTTTCCAATTTACACTTGGTAAAGGGCACCTTCTGGAAAATTTCCTTTGAGGCCCAGAATGTAATCTTACCTAGAGGTTAATACTTTTATTGCAGCTACTCCTTAGCCTGAGTAAGGGAGCAACGCTTCCTCCGCCACCCCTTTCGTAATGTCGGTGAAAAGAGACTCTGGTGGGGTTGTTGCAGACGCAGCCCGGCGGATCCGGTGCAGTTACATCGGCTGCCTGAAAGCAAAGATGCCAGTTCCAGCTACTTCAGCCCCAAACCACCAGATCCGGTCACCAAGGAGATGAGCGGGGCGAAGGCGGATGTCTCTTTGCCTTTTTCTTCCACTTCCTGTTCTTCCACTGCTTCCATTGCCTTCACACAAGTTACCCGGGCTGCCGGCTTCCTTTTCTCTTCTCTTTTCAAGTTCTCAAATGACAGGATAACTTTCAAAGCCTTTGTTTCTCTCCTCATTCCATCCACGTCCCGTCCCCTCAGCTACTCAAATGCACGAAGTTCACCAGCCAGCTAAGGAGACAGTGCACTTTTCAGGGTCAAGAATGTAGACCCGGAAGCCAGACTTCCTGAAGCTGAATCCTAGCTACCTCGGAGAGTTATTTAATCTCTTGGTGCCTCAGTTTTCACATCTGTAAAGTGGCCTCATAGGGTTATTATGTGAATCAAATGAGTTAGTATGTGAAAAGTGTTTAGAAATGTTGCTTAACACATACAAGAATGTTTGCTGGGGGAAAAAATAAACAAAATCTGGGGGGGAAGAATGAATAGGAAAATGAAAACGGGTCTCAGAACACGAACCATATTCCACACCTAGAACACGAACCATATTTCACACCTTGTTCCTTTGATTGAGGACAGGGGATACCCTTATACCTAACTCTGTATCTATTCTTTTTATGAAAGTTGAATTTAGTCCAAAAGTATTTGCTCATTTTCTTTTTTTAATTTGTTCATATTTGCTACCATTTTCTTTTGCCAGAATGACAAATCTGGCAAAATGACGTATCTCTTTTGTGAAGAGATATCTCTGGCCAGTTTTTTAATGGTGTTAATATTAATGACTATTTTTTATGTCCATGTGATATGTAACCTAAATGACTACATTATATAATTCATGTCCCAGGTATGGGGAGAAAAATGCCAGGATATTATGGGGAAGAAAGAAGTAAACATCACCAACCCACCAGTAACATCCCCCTCCTCCCATATTCACTCCTTAATTACAGAACTGTATTTATGTACATATTTAGATAATTACATGTTTACATGTCTTGTCTCCCCTAGATCACAAGCTGGTGTCTGTTCCATATTATGTAGTCTCAGTGCTCAAAACAGCGCTATATTTACCTGTGGGTGTATAAGTACAATTTGCTGACAAACTGAGGTTGTTGGGACAGATCAATACAAACATACCATACATCAAGCAAGTTTTATAAATATAGAGTCCATCAAATTTATGAGTTTTAAATGACAAAAATGAAAGGAAAGAATTAAAATGAGAGTGGTTTGCATTTTTCTAATCACATTTTCTCCAGAAAAATCTGGGAGGCAATCTTAAACATACTTTTGTTCTCATATGCATACAGAAGGGATATATATATATATATTCATGGTGTATATATGTGAGTCATATATACATGTGTGAGAGAGATACATGTATATGTATACTTACACACACATACACACACACAAACATAGTTACACACACACACCTACCTAATGTGTGAATTAAGCAATTGAGTCGGTTCACCCACAAGGAGAAAATCATGATAGCCAAACTTACCTTAGAAAATTGCATATATATATCACTTGGGGCTCCATCCTTGGAAGATTAAGAAAAAGAAGGGTTAGCTTCATTTGTTTCTATTTATATGTTCTTTGTGACCTTGTTATCTTTGGAGCCCCAGAGTCTAGAGTCTCATGTGAAAGTGGGGTCCATGTAATGGGATCCAAAAAATAATTTTTCTTTTTTTTGTGCACTGAGATTTATGAGCAGTCAATGCTTTTATTTTTTATTTATGTATTTTTTTTGAAAAGTAAATGCTTTTAAATGCAACTTTATAGTATAGGTATGTGTATGTGTGTATACATACATATACATATATGTGTGTATACATATATATACATATATGTGTATGTGCACACACACACATATATACATATATAAGTGTGTGGTATATTATATTTTAAATTTTCTTTTTTTTTTTTTTTTTTTTTTTGCAGTACATGGGCCTCTCACTGTTGTGGCCTCCCCGTTGCGGAGCACAGGCTCCAGACGCGCAGGCTCAGCGGCCATGGCTCACGGGCCCAGCCGCACGGCGGCATGTGGGATCTTCCCGGACCGGGGCACGAACCCATGTCCCCTGCATTGGCAGGCGGACTCTCAAGCACTGCGCCACCAGGGAAGCCCTTAAACTTTCATTTTTATTACTTCATTTCATTCTTACAATAAACCTGTAAAGCAAAGTTTCCATTTACAGATCAGGAAGCTAAGAACGCTGAAGGGATTTGCTCACAGCTGGTAGGTAGTGGAGCCCTAGGTTGGAACAGGAGAAAGCTTACATGTTGATGCTTCTCCACTAACAGTACTTCCCGAAAGCTCATGAAATCATGATAATGAAGGAGCTTTTGAAACTATGGATCTATAACATCTTTTTATAGCATCATGTGGTCACAAGACTGGAAGGCCCTTAATTAAATCCTCCATTTACAGAGGGGAAAACGGAAGCTCAGATATGCCAAGAGACTTAGCCCAGGTCATCCCTTGTTGATGGAAGGACTAAGAGAGCAAGTCTGCCTTTCTACTCCCAGCCTTTTCTCCACCCCACCTCCTTTGCCTCAACCAAGGGGCTAGATCTCAGAATGCAACAAGACAAAGCCTTCCTTGATCAATAGTAAGACTGTAATGCTAAGAAGGAATATTAACAACTCCTTGGAAAATGACAAAGAGCATGCATAGCTAATTTATGAAGGAAGGTGCGTATATATTTTTTAAAAGCTTGACTTACCTTGTAAACTAAGAAATGTAAATTAAAAGAAAAACCATTTTGACCCAGTTGGCGAAGACTTTTTTAAATGCTAATACTCATTGTTCTGAGGGATGGGATCTCACTGTGACAGACGTTCTCTTAGCTGGTGGATGTAAACCATTTCAGTCTTTCAAGAAAGCAGCTGAGTACTGTGTATCTAGAACCTTAAACATGGTCGAGGCTTTGGATCTAGCAATCCAAATCCTAGGAAAATTTTCCAAAGATAATCAGGTACGTGGCCAAAGGATATTACTCACACCATTATTTATAATAATGAAAAATTGATAATTGTGTATATTCCCAAGTAGAATGGTTTAATAAATTAGTGTAAATTCATGTGATGTGATATTATGCAGCTGTTAAAATCATTGTTTTGAATATTATTTGATAATCTGGAAAATGTTTATGCTATGTTAAGTGAAAAAGAGAATCCAAAACTGTATATAATCTGATTCCTATTTTATTATCAAAAGTGTGTTGAGAAAAGGGCTGGAAGGAAAGCAATTGGAAGTTAACATTTCTGGATGGTGAGCCTTGAAATGTGCTCTGCACATAGGAAGGTGTGCAATTTTGTATATGTGTTACTCGAATGAGCAAATGAATGACTTGTGGGATTATGGATAATTTAAATTTTATTCTCCATAGTTTTTGGAGTTTTCCTGATTTTATAAAATGAGAATGCATTCTTTTTATTATTATAAAAATGTATCATTATAGAAAACTTATAGTGTGTTGACACTGAACAAGACAGGAAAAACTAGTTTTTTTGTTCAGATCCTTCATTTTTATTGTTTTCCAAAAATTCAGAACATGAGGACTCAACATTGGCTCGGTGCCCTTTTCACGGAGAGGCTGGACGGATCCCTTTAAAAATTAGTTTGCTCTCCATTTTTACCTAGTGATCCTGGTTGATATAATTTCTTCTTTCAAGACTGTCTGAAGACAAATATCATATGGTATCACTTATGTGGAAACTACAAAATAATACAAATGAATCCATATACAAAACAGAGACAGAGTCACAGACAGAGAAAACAAACTTATGGTTACCAAAGGGTCAAGGGAGGGGGGAGGATAAATTAACAGTATGGGATTAATGAATGTAAACTACTAGACATAAAATAGATAAGCAACAAGGATTTACTGAATAACACAGGCAACCACATTCAATGTCTTATAATAACCTACAATGGAAAATAATCTGAAAAAATATAACTGAATCACTTTGCTGTACACCTGAAGCTAATACAATACTGTAAATCAACTGTACTTCAATTTAAAAAAGACCATCTGCTGAAGAGTATCCTTGTATTAGTCAGGGTTCCCCAGAGAAATAGAACCAATAGGAGATGATATAGGTGTAGGTACAGATGATACGGATAGAGAGGTTTTTTATTTTTAATTTTTTACACAATTTTTAAAGGTTACTTTCCACTTACAGTTATTGCAAAATATTGGCTCTATTCCCTGTGCTGTACAATACATCCCTTAGCCCATCTTACACCCAGCAGCTTGCACCTCCCTCTCCCCCTCCCCTTGTTCTCTAGAGATACAGAGATTTATAATGAGGGATGGGCTTACATGATTGTGGAGGCTGAGAAGTCCCACGATCTGCTGTCTGCAAGCTGGAGGCTTAGGGAAAGCAGGGGTGTCGTTCCAGTGCAAGCCCTGTGGCCCAAGAATGAGAGCAGGGCGCCAGGGTGGACGTGGAGGTGATGGCATAAGTCCCAGGCTGAGTCTGAAGATCTGAAAATTAGGGGCACTGATGTCCGAGGGCAGGAGATGGATATCCCAGCTCAAGCCAAGAGAGCAAATTTGCCCTTCTTCCGCCTTCTGTTCTATTCAGGCCCTCATCAGATCAGGTGAGGCCCACACACACTGGTGAGGGCGATTTTCTTTCCTCAAGTCTCCTGACTCAAATGCTAATCTCTTCTGGAAACACGCTCACGACACACTCAGAAATGATGTCTGAACAGCTATCTGGGTATCCCTCAGCCTGGTCCTGTTGACATATAAAATGAACCATCCCAGCCCTCAGAATTAAAATCATTATAAAAGGCTCTTTCCAATTTTGCAGAGATTTTTGTTTTGAGGCATAACTTTTAGACATACCCAAGGCCTGTATCATTTCCACACGAACAGAGACATGTATATTCCAGAGCGCAGAAGGTAGTTGGGGCTATGACTGTGCTATGGGGTCTCTCTCTATACCAACTGTCTTGCATGGAAATAGGACTTTTGATCTCAGGCTCCTTAGCGTCATACGTTAACCAAGTGATTTTCCATGTGCTAGCAGTCACAGTGGGACTCAGTGTAGGGCTATGGATGGCTCAGCTCAATCTATTTCTTGTTTTTGAAAAACAATTCTAATCTTGAAGCCTAGAGCTGGAAGCCAGTTGGGTTACATTCATACAAGGGCAGCCCAATGTCCTTCCATGTTATCATTTCTTTAGAGAGTAAAAAATAAGTCGCCGTGTGTCATTACCAAGCATGGGCAAATTGGGGCAGAAATCATAAAAGAACATATCTCTTTAGTGAGACCCATCTCCTACTTATTTTTTATACTTTAGTAATTTTTCATAATCTTTCAGAATTTAGTAGGGCAGAAATGATCCCCCAAATTACTAGCAGATTATCACTGACTTTCTTGCAAAGGCAAATGGAGAATTTTAAATTTTTACTAGATCTGGGGTTTCAAATTGGGAAATTACTGAGGAACTAAGGGGAACATATGGACCTGTTCCAAGCAGAGAGATCATATTAAAATAATTCTGACATTAAAAAAAGAGAGAATCAGTTACACGACTGAATCAGATACATGGCTGAAGTCAAATAAGACATTCTCATGTCAGCACATAAAGGAAGATTCCACTTAGTTCCTACTGTCAGGGAGTCAGTCCATTAGAACTTATTGAATATTTTATAAGTAATCGAGCTATTAAGATTATTTTGAACAGTGAGGTTATCTGCCACTGCAGGTTATTTAAAAATCTCTCTCTATAAATTAGCTAAATATGATATTGAGTTTGTTTTCTATGACCATATATGTAGGAGTCAAGCTGAGAACAATATAGAACATTGTGCTTGACCCAGTCATTTAAAATGGAAACACGTGGGACTTCCCTGGCAGTTCAGTGGTTAAGACTCTGCACTTCCACTGCTGGGCAAGGGTTCCATCCCTGGTTGGGGAACTAAGATCTTCCATGCCGCACGCCTGTGGCCAAAGAGAAAAGAAACACATGAGAATGAGTTAGGCATCTCCAAGCCACAAACACTAGCTAAATATACTGCTGCTTTATTTCTGATCAGAAACGAGCTGTCTTTTGCATAAATGGTTACCTGTACAACCAGAGGATGAAAAAGTTCCCTCTAATGGAGAGAGTACTCACTCTGGGCAAGTCTCAGCACTGAGTGGTTTACCTCAATGACTTGTCAAATAATGAAATTGTCCACTGTGATCATCTGTCCTAAAGGCCTTCTAGACACTTACTCATTTTCTTTTAACTGCCATATAAATTTTTGATGAGCATCTCCTAGGTGCTAAGTGCTAGAGGAAATAAATAATTAAGCCATGACACAAACCCTAATTCTGTCCACAGTGTGCTTTCTCTCAAGTCTATAAGAGGACCACACATCCACTCAAGTAATTATAATCCAAGAAGAAAGTGTTCAGTGTAATTAGTAGAAGACAAAACACAGTACCTTCGAGTTACAGCTGCGGGAGTTTGAAGGAAGGAGAGATCATATTTTAACCGGGTTAAAGCATTAAGTTATCCAGGAAGATCACCAAACTGACGAGGATTACATTATTTTATTGATAAATTACTACAATCTTCTATCATCTTCAGCAATGATTTCTAAACACTTTTGATTGTACAGGCCACTAGTAAGTAACATTTTGAGTAGAAACTCTCAAGGATGTCTATTTATATTTTGTTCTATACACACATTGCTGTATTTATATATGATGCACATCATAGCATACACAAAATAGATGTTTTCAAAGGATGATCTAAGTTGGAAATTAACAATATTTGAAAATATTTGTTCATTTTTATTCATGACATGAATTTTTCGCGTGAAAATGCTATGTTTAATCAGTGCAATGTGTTTGAATATGCTTCATTATTTTTGAAAATTGTGGTGTGACGTTTTGTGATACAGCAATTCAAAGGTCTCCTTCTAAGTTCAGTTTGTTTTCTCATTAGTTTTAATGGCTGTCACAGTTGAAAAAGACATTTCACAGATGCAATAGAAGCTCGATAGATGCACCTAAAGTGAAATTTAGGTGCATGATGGTAGATATCCTTTCATATTTCTGGTAGTCTTCTGGTTATTTTCGGTTTGGTGGGAACAACTTCTTGTTTGGTACCAGCAGATCGTCCTGATTTTTCCTGTGTCATGTAGCTGAGGAAACCTTGTCTTAGGACCACAAATGTCAGCTCTGCCTTTACCTGGCTTGATTCTGCCTTAGTCGCATCTTCAATCAGAAGAGTGTTTTTTCTTTCCCCTGTAATCTTTTAAAGCTTTTTGTATATTTTGTGAGGCTAGTTTACATAAAATTAGATACTATGATCTCTAAATCCACTTAACTGGCGTAAATAAACGTCCGTGTGTTGCCAGACACTGGAAGCAGTGGGATGCCACAGTCAGTGCCTACAAGCAGTGAAGCCCCTACTCTTCCGTAGAAAGGTCCCCTCCTGGGAGTGAGGTCTGACCATCAGACATCTCTACCTCGTGTCATTGCCGCTGTCAGTCCATATATTGAAAATTCGGAAGGCATATTTCCCTTTTTGGAGGGGGCCACGTGGCATGGCACGGCACGCGGGACCTTAGTTCCCCGACGAGGGATTGAACCCTTCCCCCCTGCAGTGGAAGCACAGAGTCCTAACCACTGGACGGCTAGGAATTCCCTCCCTTGCTTTTTTGTTTGTTTTTGTTTTTGCGGTACGCGGGCCTCTCACTGTTGTGGCCTCTCCCGTTGCGGAGCACAGGCTCCGGACGCGCAGGCTCAGCGGCCATGGCTCACGGGCCGAGCCGCTCCACGGCATGTGGGATCTTCCCGGACCGGGACACGAACCTGTGTCCCCTGCATCGGCAGGCGGACTCTCAACCACTGCGCCACCAGAGAAGCCCTCCCTCCCTTGTTTTTAAGATACTCGAAGTGTTCTAACATTTTCTTCTCACAATGCAATGACTGCTCTGAGAATCCTGTGAGGGGCACCCACTTTGGAGAACTTCCAACTATTAGACAGGCTCTCCGCTCCACAACAGAGGCAGGGGACAGGTGACCTAGACACCCAGGATGGAGCCCCAAAGTGGTGCTCTTTCCCTGGTCAATAAAATTCCAGGTGTTTACAAAGCCAGATAACCATTATGTTGCAACTATACCACTTGTTTTTGCTTTGGGGTCCCTTTGGATGAAATAAACCGATTGACTCTGTCCTAATCTCCAAGTCTCTTGAAGTCTTAAACGTGTGTGGGTAGATTCATTAGACTGATGGATTACAGCCCTGCTCCACTCTCACATCAACCGTGCAACCCAGAACATGAGGTTCCCATTTGTTCGTCATCGGCATTGGGAGCTTGATAAACAGTTTTAATACTAAATGCCAAATATCTGCGTTTGTAGATCTATCAGACAGATGGTCTATGTTGTTCTTTTCTTACTTCTCAGACTCAAAATGAAACACTGCCCTCTCTAGGATGTCACTTACTCTGAGGATGCCCCCGTGGCTCAGTCTCTGGGGGCCCGAGACCTGAGCCCTTCCTGCTTCTTCAAAGGCTGGACAGCCTATGCCTTTTGCTATGTAATACTTGTCTCTGATCAGCCCCTGGGCTCTAGCTGTGTCCCCCCCAGCCCTTTTAACTCCATCAGGTAGTTTTGGTTTGGCCTGAGAATGTTTGTATGAAACCCAGTTCAAATTCAGTTAGATAAGTTGTTTGGTGTCTTCCAAATGGGCACGACACCTAGATCCATGGTTATTCGCTTTTTGGGGTCATCAACTCCTTTGAGGAGGTATGCAGCATTTAACCAGAAAAAATGCACAAACATTTTGCATAAAATGTTTGCATAAAAATTTCAAAGAGGGGTACTTTATATCCCTTCTGAAGTTCATCTTAAACTAGGACTGTTTTTAAAAGTAAATTTACGAGGTATTTCCCTGGTGGTCCAGTGGTTAAGACTTCACCTTCCAATGCAGGGTTCGATCCCTGGTTGGGGAGCTAAGATACCACACGCCTTGTGGCCAATAAACCAAAACATAAAACAGAAGCAATATTGTAACAAATTCAATAAAGTCTTTAAAAATGGTCCACATCAAAAAAAGCTTAAAAAAATAACTTTATTTTAAAAAAAAAGTAAATTTACTGAGTTGATGTCCTACAAACCAATTGAGTTGAACTAATGTTTTAGGTTTAAAATTTTTTATTGCCATTTTTTCCAATGGCTTAGCTTTAAACAGTTATAAAATGTTTATGGTATGTCTATTTATATTGCCTTGAATGGTTAAGTACTGTTCATTATGGCATAATGTTTCTCCTTAAAGACATAGTTACAAAGGTCCCTGCTTTATAATTTGGTTGTCACTGAAGTCTGTACACAGGCTGCTAATTGTTTACCCAGAATTGATCTCTCCTCTTTTTCTTCACTAAGAGAACCCTGTTTTTGAAGGGGATGTCAATGTAACCAGCTGAAACCCTACATTTTCCAGCCTTCCTTATGGACAGAGATGGCCACGTGGCTAGATTATTGCCAATGCCAATTTAAAGAATGTTCCTTAAAAGGGGCTGACTCAGCTGGAATGTGAGGCACTTTCGCCTCCCCTTCCCACCTTATTCTTTCTTTTTCTTGCCAAGAATACAGTTATCATGGCTGGAGCTCCTGTAGCCATTTTGTAGCCATGAGGCAACTTTGGGAGTGAAAGCCATGCTCTCTGCAAATGGCAGAACAAGAGACTGACAAGGAGACAGAGAAACTTATAACGTTGAAGCCTCTGACTAGCCCTGGGCCTCCTTCCTTTGGACCTCTAGTCTTCAAGTTACATGAGAGAAAAAGGAACACTGACCTTCATCAAATAAATAAATAGGTACGTTTACACACATACAGACACACACACACATCCATGCAACTTAACACATTCTTTGACTAATAAAAGCTTCATACATATGCACACACTTTTTTAAAGTCTATGAATATTAAGTAGCAAATTCTTTTTCCTTAAAAAAACTGATAATTTCAGCAAATTCAGCAAAGTATTCTGAAAATGAGTTATTTGTAATGACCTGTTTGTAAAGTATCATCAAAACACATATATTAGTGGTTAGCATACAAATGATATTCTTGCAAAAATTCCCAGTTTACAAGTATTCATGTCCTTTGATGTCTCCTCTCACTTCCCTCTCCCCCAAGACCTTCTTCCCCAGAATAACCACTTGCATCAGTTTCCTGCTGCTGCTGTAACAAATTACCACAATCATAGTGGCTTAAAAAAAATCCCCCATGAATTTATCTTACAGCTCTGGAGGTTGGAAATCCAAACTGGGTCTTGCTGAGTGAAAATCAAGATGCTGCAGGGGCTGAGTTCTACTCTGGAGGTTCCAGGGGAAAATGCATTTCCTTGCCTCTTGCAGCCTCTAGGACTGCCTGCATCCTTGGTTCCTGGCTTCCTCCCCTCTCCAAAGCCAGCAATGGCTGGTCCAGCCTTTCTCACACCTCATTACTCTGACACTGACTCTCCTGCCTCCCTCTGTCACTTATAAGGCACTTGTGATTGTATTGGGACCACCTGGATAATCCAGGATCATCCTCCCATTGCAGATCCTTAATTTAATCATATCTGCATAGTTCCTATTGTCATGTAAGATAGTATATTCACAGATTCTGGGGAATAAAATGTGGACACACTTGAGAGACCGTTACTCTGCTTACCACACCACTATTACAAGCTTGGTGCGTATGCATGAAGACTTTTTGGTAACGTGTTCAGTTATATTTGTATTTTAAATATTTTATCAAAATGACATTCCATGCTATTCTGAAACTTGCTTGTTTTCACTTAGTGACATGTAACATACAACCTTCCACGTCAGGATGGATAGACCCAGTAAGGAAATGTTTTAAAGAAAAGCCTCCTTCTGGAATTTTGAGGTTTTTTTTTTTTTTTCTGCTGAAAAAATGAAAAGAAGGAAAAAAGATTCTAAGCATCCCTCCTAAGGCTAACTGAAGTGAAAAATGTTAGTGAGAATTTCACAAGAAACATTCTCATCTATTTACATATTACAGGTGAATGTGATATTTCACAAAGCAGTGAATATCCAATTGTGTTCAGTTTAGCTCTGTTGAAATGTTGCAAGCTGTCCACAGTGGGCATTTCTGGTTATTTAACTGCTTGGCACTCCTTCCTCTTGACAATAGCATCTGAATTCCCTTGGAAAATTACCACTTCCTAATGGATAAAGTTTGTTGGGATTAAAATAGTTGCCCATCTCTTAGCCAAGGGTGGCCACATGACCCAAGCTAGGCCAATCAAATATTCCCTCTGCAAAATCCAAACTTTGATCAGAGTGTTATGGACTAAATGTTTGTGTGACCCCCCCCCACCACTCCTCCTAAATTCGTATATTGGAGCCCTAACCCTTAATGTGATGTTATTTGAAGATGGGGCCTTTGGGAGGTAATTAGGATTAGATAAGGTCAGGAGGACCAAGTTCTCATGATGGAATTAGTGGCTTTATAAAATGAGGAAGAGAGAGAGATTCCCCCCTGCCCTGTGCCCACATACCAAGGAAAGACCATGTGAGGACACAGAGAGAAGGTGGCCATCTGCAAACCGGGACGAGAGCCCTCATCAGGACCTAAACATGCTGGCACCTTGACCTTGGACTTCCAGTCTCCAGAACTGTGAGAAATAAATTCCTTGTTTAAACTACCCAGTCTATGGTATTTTGTTATGGCGGCCCGAGCAGCCTACGACAATTAAGAGTGACAATTAAACTGAAAATGGCTGACTCTCATGCATCATCACAGCAACTCTAAAAAGATTAAAAGCAGGGGTAGTACTCAGTGAAATAGAAAACAAAACCCCTAAAAACCACATTGAAGCAGGTCTGCAGAATTGTATCCAAAACATGTTAAGAATTGTCAGTCCTGTAATGTTAGATCAGAGCTATTTGGTGAGCTCTCTTGCATTTATCCTTGGGGTTACAAGGTCAGGATAGTCCTAGGAATGGCTTGGGTACTCCTGAGAGCACTGAGCTTTCGTAATGCGACAATTTAAGGAGATGTGTTCGCTATTGCCCCGAGAGGTGGCGTCCACCTACCTCTGTAATCTGCAGCCAGACCCACAGCGTTGAACAGCTTCAGTCAATGTCTAAGCTGGGGGTGGGGAGAGCAACAGGTAAGAAAAATCCCAGTAAGGAAGCATCCAGGCCTGAGAAGTCACTGACTGAGAAATCAAAATGGAGAAGTAATAGAACGCTTTGCCTAATTAGGTAGTGATTTTATAACTATTTGATCAAATAAACAAAAGTAAATGCCAGACATTCATCAGAGCTCTTGGTTGTAAATACCAGAAACTCACTTGATTTACCTTGAGCACAAAAGAGGAATAATGGGAAAGATATTAGGGGACCTCCCAGAATAGAGGGAAAAGGGGGACGGCCAAGCCCCAGAAGGCAGTGGAGGCCAGAAGAGGGCAGTGGGGACCTCAAACATTGGAACCAAGGACTTGAACCTTTGTATCACCTGTCTCTGAAACTTGACTTCATTCTTACCGACCAGCTTTCTCCATGTGGTGGAGTTCCCTCGCTCTTTCAGGCATCGTCACTAGAAGAGAAAGGGCTCTCCCTCCACTCCTATCTCTTCTTGGAAAACCCTGGAGAAGACCTCTAATTGGTTTCACTTCCATAGTCTCTTGGAGCCACCATGAAAGACAGTGGATAATACATGAAGATTAACCACATTCCTGCCACTATGTCAGGAACAGAAAATCGGGGCTCTGCAATTAGAAGGTCCCACATGGTTGAAGTAAAGAAACAATTCTTCCAAAAAGTGGGGGAGTTGTCACCAGAAGAAGCAATAAGTAGTACTAGGTAGACAAAAACAATAGAGGTTCAGGGAAGCCTGGATGGGGGCAACTTGCCAAAGACACAATTTAGGTATTCCATATGCCTACGCGAAGAATGAATCTGAATATCATTTGGTTTCAGAAACTAACATTCCATCGAAAGTGAAGACAAATAAAGTGGGATTTATTCAACAAATTATCTGTATAGTTTAAATTGAGCAGAGACTGTTTATTCCTGACGTCTGACCACTCTCTGGCTTTCTCAGGACAACACTGACATTTTTTTGCTCTCTGTGAATGTGGAGGTCTTAGCAATGTCACTTCTGGAGGGTTTCATACTATGTGCAGGAGATAAAGGAAGAACTACCGTACACTCGCCCCCAACACAGATTTCTTAGTAAGCTACGTTCTAGGGGAAATACTGCATGTGTTACCAAAGTTAACATGTATGAGTCTGTAGAGCTACCCTTTGAAAATGTGTAAAATGTGGAGATGTGTGTGTGTGTGTGTGTGCATGTATATGAAAACCCTTCTGTAAAGTGAAAGATAAATGGGCCCTGAGTAACCTAATAGCTCAAACAACTTTTAAAGTAAAAAAGAATACCTATTAAATTTGAACTGTGATGTTTATTTCTCCTGCAAAATGTTGATTTCATTAATCATAGTAGTTGGCCAGTGATAGCAATTTCAAAATAATCCCTTGATAGTTGACAGCCCTGCCAACTCTTTGCATAGTTATTAAAATATTCTTCTTCTTATGGTATAAGTATGTATTACTGCATATTTTTTCAAAGTTCAATTTCCTCATTCTTTATAAACTAGTGGAAATAATGTACTTTAAAAACTGTTCTTGGGCTTCCCTGGTGGCGCAGTGGTTGAGGGTCCACCTGCCGATGCAGGGGACACAGGTTCGTGCCCCGGTCCGGGAAGATCCCACGTGCCGCGGAGCGGCTGGGCCCGTGCGCCATGGCCGCTGAGCCTGCGCGTCCGGAGCCTGTGCTCCGCAACAGGAGAGGCCACAGCAGTGAGAGGCCCGCGTACCGTAAAAACAAACAAACAAACAAACAAAAACAAAACTGTTCTTCACATTTTTACCATCACTACAGTATGTATTACTTAGGCCTATCAGCTAAAATGGTATTCTTTTTCTCAATAAAATTTTTTCATAGTAAATAACAAATAAGTACAGGTAGACAAACTTATAATGAAAGCTCACCATCTTTGTTTGGGCTTTCCAAAAAGTAGATTCTGTGAGAAGGACTGGACTGTGGGTTGTTTAGTTGGTGATCCCAGAAAGCTTGTGGGACGGAGTGGACAAACAAGAGAAGGAAAGGGGGAAAGTCAAAAAGGTGCACTGATAAGCAGACTACCACTTTGGACAACTGGGGTTCACCACCACTGGGGGCGCTCTGAGGAATCAGGTAGAATATATCCCAGAACTAATCCACGGAAGGGTAGGGAAGTTGGAGCAGTAACCTTCTGGCGCTTGAACCTCATTGGTAAAGGGTTGATCTTGGAGCCAAAAAAGGTTGAAAATAGCAGAATTCGTGAAACAAGCCACACTCTTCCCTGCTGTGGCTGGTCCCAAGGCCATCATCTATATCCATCATCTCTCCCCTCTGCCACCTAGTCTAGATTTCCTTTACTCTTAGCCAACACTTGCACTAATCTGACTTGCTTGCATGTAGAAGGACCAGACCTTCATCTCTGGGCAGTTGGCCCTGGTTATCTTGCCCGTGTCAAGCCCTGGTTGCTTGGATTGCCCTTTCCCCTTATCACCAAACGTAGAAGCACTAAGGAGTGTCCCAGCGAACCCTCCAAGTTCCAGACATCTTCCTTCCCATCCCCATTATGAAGCAGCGACTCCAACTCTACAAGATAATCAGAGTCAGAGATCCCCACCAGTATAGTAATTCCCATCTTTACCTGCTGATCTGTCAACATAAGGATCCCCCAATCATCAGGGGGGCAGTTATTGTTTCAGATGCAGTGGAATCATTACTATATTCCTAGAGGAAATACCCGCTACTCTACACACATATACTGAGAACAAGGCCTTTGATATGGAAGAGCCTAAATTACAAGGATTAAAAACACAAATTTCACTAATGAGTCCCTGGGAGTGTGGTGAATGGGGTCAAATCTACTTGGATCCTTTAATTGCCATTTCTGTGTGTTCCAGATATTAGGATACAGCACATAAAGTGATTATAGATAGTGATCACTGGCTTAACATACATGTTCCATCCTTAAGGACAGTGATTTGACCATGTAAGATGTCATCCCTATGCTGATTCCTTAGCCGAGTCTTTTTTTTTTTTTTCCAGTACGCGGGCCTCTCACTGTTGTGGCCTCTCCCGCTGCGGAGCACAGGCTCCGGACGCGCAGGCTCAGCGGCCATGGCTCACGGGCCCAGCCGCTCCGTGGCATGTGGGATCCTCCCGGACAAGGGCACGAACCCGTGTCCCCTGCATCAGCAGGCGGACTCTCAACCACTGCGCCACCAGGGAAGCCCCTTAGCTGAGTCTTTAAGAGGCTATTTAAATACTCTCTCAGGCCCCCTCAAAATCAACAATCTTCTAATAAATGGGTCAGAGTAGTATTCTCAGGGTAGTAGTATTATTTTTTTTGCCTAAAAAACCAAAGTAGCTCACCAAGTGCTGTGACTCTTTCCTAGTGGTAGTAAATGTGATACATCCTTTTAGATGCAATATTCTAGATCTTTAGGCCTCTAAAATATTTCCCGATGGGGCAGGCTTTAGAAACTTTGCAGGGTTTACTTCTCATCCTCCAGCATGAAGTATTTTACTACAGCAATCAGCATACTTGCTCCTTCCTAAAAACCAAGTCCAATGATCATGCCGTCATTCACATAATGGCCCAGTATGATGTTCTATAGAACGTCTAGATGACCAAGGTCCTTGCTGATGATATTGTAACAGAAAGGAGGAGAGTTAACATCCTGAGGACCAGGTAGTGAATGATGGATAGAATGCATCCTCTAAAACAACAGCCTTTGGCACTTAGCAGGAGGCTATTATAAAGAAGTTTGTGTTCACAAGAGAAAGATAGAAATGCACATTCACTATCAGCATGAAGTATTTTACCAGAGCAACCAGTGCACTCGCTCTTCATGTGCCTTGGCTTTCTTACAACGTGGTGACCGCAGGGTAGTTGGTCTTCTCACATGGTAGCTCAGACCTACAAAGGGAATGTCCCTATGGACAAGGCAGAAGTTGCATCACCCTTTATGACAGCCTTGGAAATCACCCAGCATTAGTTCTGCTTCACACTGTTGATCAAAGCAAGTGAAGCCTAGCTCAGATTCAAGGGGAGGGTAATTAGACTCCATCTCGTGATAGGGGAATGTCAAGTTTGCATTATAGAAGAGCCATTGGGTTGAGGGATATTGTTGCAGCCATCTTTAGAAAATAAAAACTATCACGTCTCTCACAAGAGGAACTCGGGCTATGCTGAGACCTGTCCCTAGTTTTTGGAGTAGAGGCGGTGAGAGGAGGCAGGGGCAGACCTCGAGCATAATCTATGAGGCATCTGCTGCAGAGAAGAACTTTGTAGGGTCTCTGGGCAATGGCAAGCTGTTCTCTTCAACTATAAGAGGGTGAGGGACACTTCTAGGCTGGGTGGTTCAGGGAAGTCTAGAGGCGTCAACGTTCTCTATTATACATCTATCCACATGCCCTCATCCCCTTTCTCAGGGCCCCTTTCCTCCCTACCAGGGCTTTGACTTTTATATAAGAGGCCTGACTGGCCTTTGCCTTCAGTCTACTTTGCAGTTCTGTTACCCTTGTTATTAGGCCTGACTTTTCACAAGTCTGCTTTCTGGCTTCAGGAAATGGGGATCTCCAAGCAGGCTTTGCAGCTTTCATTCTCATGTTGTGAATTGATAACTGGATGATGTAAATGCATCATTCTCTTTCCTCAATGCTTCTGGCCAGTGAACAAAAGCCAGACACCTCTTCAATTCCTATGATCACCACATCCTCTGTATCTTTCAGGCATAACACTATTGCATAAACCAAGCATCTCCTTTCACCTTTACCTCATTCCAGTAGACCACAGGTGAAAGTTTGATAATTGTGGTGCTACAGAGTGCCAGGGTTTATCATCACCCAACTTACCACCACCAATGGGGTCTTTGTTACCTCCATACCATTGAGAATATACTTTCTAGGGTCTCTTCCACTGCTAATTCCCTTAGTTTGAGTTCCTCCAAAATCAGACCTCAAGGCAAGGCCTTGGATACAAGGAATTTATTTTAGAAATGATCCCAGGAAGTACGAGTGAGGGAGTGTGGAATATGAGAGAGGAAAAGGAGAAAATCCAATTGATCAATAGGCTACTACTATGGACAACTTGGGCTCAGGTCTACTGGGGACTTCTGAAAAACCATGAAGAGTATCTCATAATAGTCTCACTAAGGTATGGGAAACTTGGCTATTAAGCCACTGATTCCTATTCTTCATTGGGTGAGAGGTGTTGGATTCCCAGAAATTCCAGGATACCTTATGGGAGGGCTGAGCAAGTTCTTGTGATACTGGAGAAAATCCTCAGTCGTAGAGGCAGAATGATAGAGGTGCTTGAGCTGAGAACTTTTCAGCACAGTTAGGCAATGTTCATGTTCAGCTACAGGTCAACTCAGAAGGGAGCCAAGGGGATATGGGGCAGGGCATAAAGACTGTCTGCTATGTGCACTATTCAGTAATCCAGATAAGAAATCAGGAGGAAGTCCCTGTTAGACATGGTGGATCGAACACGTGCATTTATCGTACCTCCGTCTGAAAGTCTCTCTAAAATGACTGACAAGGAATAAAAAAACAATTTTATAAAACCTGGAAGGGTAGGGACTTCCCTGGCGGTCCAGCGGTTAAGACTTCACCTTCCAATGCAGGGGGTGTGGGTTCGATCCCTGGTGAGGGAGCTAAGATCCCACATGCCTTGTAGCCAAAAAACCAAAACATAAAATAGAAACAATATTGTAACAAATTCAATAAAGACTTTAAAAATGGTCCACATCAAAAAAACTTAAAAAAAAAAAAAAACCTGGAAGGGTAAAGAGAGCAGAAGAGACAACCACAGATAAGATCTAGCAACAAAATGTTAGAAGACAGAAGGCTGGTGGATGAGTGGTAACAAAGTTAACAGAACAGCAAGAAAGTTTGCTTTGTGGTGGAAAATATCAAAAAGCAAATAGATCCCTATGATAAAACCCTAAAAAGGCTCAGAAACTGGTAGTAGTTTTTACCTCTATAAGAAGGGGTTCAGGGCAGGGCTGAAAAAAAATAAGGAACTGTAGTTGGACCACAGAATCCCTTTCCTCTCCTGTGCAGGAAGGGACCAACACTAGCGTCAGCCCAGCTGGCAACAGGTTTAATTTCTGGGGAAATGAAACCAGAGAGTTTTCAGAATGAATGATACCAAGTTTGGTAGAGGACGGGAGTAAGACTGAAAATGACCCCAGAGATCTCCCTTCCCCTTCTGCCACGTGAGGACGCAGTGTGAAGACAGCAGTCTATGAACCAGGAAGTGGGTCCTCAACAGAAACGGAATCTGCCGGCAACTTGTTCTTGAACTTCCCAGACTCCAGAACTGTGAGAAATAACTTTTTGATGTTTTAGCCACCCATTCTATGGTATTTTGTTATATGGGTGGCCAAAAAGTTTCTTCGGTTTTTAAGTAAAAATAAAAGACACATTTTTCATTTTAACCAAGAACTTTACTGAACAATGTATTCACCATTTTGTTCCACTACCTTCTGCCATTCTCCTACTGTATTTCCTCTCCTACCCTCCTAAATGACTGTATCTTCTATAATATCTCCTCTCTCACCCTATTTTAAAGATAATGACCTTACTTCCTAATTCCCTGAGAAAATGAAAGCAAACCGAAAAGTACCACTGTTCATCCTCACCACCACATTCACTTGCATCTGTTGGCATACTCTGCCTGTGTATAGACTGTCCGTGCTCTGAGCTAAAATAATCCCTCTGCTTGTGTTCTAGATTCCATCCACTTGCTTGCACGTTCCTGTAAGGGTCCCTTCTTTCTCATGTCATTAGTTTTCTCCCTCTCTTGGATCATCCTCACCAGCCAACACATGTGCTATAATATCTTTCATTGAAAAATTAAACCCTCTTCCTTATGGCATGTCTCTGCTCCCCTTCAGGACAAAATTTAAAGAGCTATCTATGTCTACTGTCTCTATTTCTGCTCTTCCACTTCCTCTTGAATCCACTCCAGTCATGTTTTAACTCTTGCAGCAGATCTAATCAAAGTCACTGATGACTTTGTTGCTAACTTCAAAGGTTAATTCTCAGTCTTTTCTTACCTAATCAACCAGCAGTGGATCACCCCCTTCTTCTTGAAACTGTCTCCTGGTTTTCTTTCTACTTACCCAGTCACTCATCCTTAGTCTCCTTAGCAGGTTCTTCCTCTGCTCCCTGATCTTTGCGAGACCGACATGCCCCAGATCTCAGTCCTCAGACCTCTTCTCTTTTCTGTATCCCCTTCACTCCTTTGCTACTGTCACCAATTTTGTCATTATTTATATGCTGATGACCTCAAAGTTTATATACCTAGTCTAGTCCTCTCCCCTTAACTCCGGACTCCTGTATCTAGCTGCCCACTTGAGATCTCCACTCAGAAGTCTAGTAGCTATCACCAACCAAGAAATCCAAAACCGAGCTCCTTCTCTTCCTACAGAATTCTCCATTTTGGTAACAGCAGCTTCTTCCTTCCATTTGTTTAGGGAAAAACACTGGTGTCATATCCGACTCCACTCTTCCTTTATCCCACCTACAATCATTCCACCTAAAATCATTCCTGTTGACTCCACACTTAAAACATAATCAAACACTGAACACTGTTCAACACTTTCAACACCACTAGCTGGAACACCCCTGGCTGGGTACAAGTCTGTTATTGCTGGCTGGCTTCCTGCAATCACCCCCTAACTGGTCTCCCTGCCTCTGCCCTTAGCTCAGTCAGTCTTTTCTCAACACAGCAGCCAGTATGATCCTTTAAACATATAATTCAGATCATGACATTTCTCTGCTCAAAACCCTTCATTGCCTCCCCAGCTTATTTGGGATAAAAGCCAAATCCTTATAAAAACCTCCAAAGCCTGATATGATCTGGCCACTGACTACCTCTTGCGCTCCACATCTAACTTCTCTCCCCCTGCAACTTCTGTCCTAACCTCCATGGGCCCTTGCTGTTCCCACCTCTCGCCCCCCAGGCTCTTTACACTGGATATTAATTATCTGGAAGGCTCTTCCCTCAGTGGCACTCTCCCTCACTTCCTTAAGATCTTTTTTTTAAAATTAATTTATTTTATTTTTTATTTATTTTTGGCTGTGTTGAGTCTTCGTTGCTGTGCGCGGGCTTTCTCTAGTTGAGGCGAGCGGGGGTTACTCTTCGTTGCGGTGTGCGGGCTTCTCATTGCAGTGGCTTCTCTTGTTGTGGAGCACCGGCTCTAGGCACGCGGGCTTCAGTAGTTGTGGCACGTGGGCCCAGTAGTTGTGGCTCACAGGCTTAGTTGCTCCGCGGCATGTGGGAACTTCCCGGACCAGGGCTCGAACCCATGTCCCCTGCATTGTCAGGTGGATTCTCAACCACTGCACCACCAGGGAAACCCAAGATCTTTTTTTTTAACACTTCAAGCAAAAAGACGAAACAGCAATGCCTTTACGAGACTGAAGTACTACCTACTGCACTAACAAGGCACCTAGCAATGCCTTTAAAAACTTTGCTAGAAAAGATTCTCGATCTGTAATTCTCTACATATCTAGAACATTAATCAAGTTTGAGGGTAGACATGATATTTTAAGGCATGCAAGGTCTCAACAGATTTCCCTTCTGTTTCTTTTTCAGGAAGTTCCTGGAGGATGTGCTCCACCAACATGACATAATAACCCAAGAAAGAGGAAACAGGGCATCCAACACTGAAGAGAGGCAGCGGGAATTCCCAGGGTGATGGTGACCGGAAGTCCTGAGCACTGGCTGCGCAGCCAGCCTAGAAAGATGACACAGGGCTCTGGGAGGAAAGTACCAAGGGGGCAAAATGGAACTGCAATGTTGCCTGATGTATTTCATCATAATAAAGAGAGGGATGCAGTTTTTGAGTTTGGAGGTGATACACACGAGGGTTACATAAAAAGCCAGAGGGATGGTCTTCTGCAGGAAACAGAACAATTGGGCAAGAATGATAAAACACATTCATAATATTCAACATGCCTCAAGTGGTAACAGTTTTTTCATGATTTAATCAAAAATTGTATAATAACTCTGTTGGGAGGATGCAAGAAGAGTGTGGAGAGGAGAATGGGTAGGGAGAGAGCTAGAGCCTCCACTTTCAGCATAGGAGACTAATACATCACATCTAAAAGTGTAAAAGTCGGGCTTCTAGTGGTTAAGAATCCGCCTGCCAATGCAGTGGACATGGGTTCGAGCCCTGGACCGGGAAGATCTCACATGCCGCGGAGAAATTAAGCCCGTGCACCACAACTACTGAAGCCCACTCGCCTAGAACTCATGCTCCACAACAAGAGAAGCCACTGTAATGAGAAGACGGCACACTACAACGAAGAGTAGCCCCCGCTCACCACAAGTAGAGAAAGCCCACACGCAGCAACGAAGACCCAACGCAGCCAAAAATAAATAAATGAAATAAATAAATTTATATAAAAAAATAAAACTGTAAAAGTCAAGACACAACAATGGAGCCATGTTACTGAAGAATGTGTAGGTAAATACTGGAAATGATAGCCCAAAGATGTGAAAATGGTCCTCTCTAGTAGAAGAAATCAGGATAGAGGGGGGAGATTTTTTTTCCTTTCTTAAATGGAAAGCCTTGTGATAATTGATTTTTTAAATCTAAGATGTGATGGTAAATTTTATGTGTAAACTTGACTGGCCACAGGGTGCCCAGATTAAACATTATTTCTTGATGTGTCTGAAAGCCTGTTTCTGATGAGATTAGCATTTGAATCAGTGGACTCAGTAAAGTAGATGGCCCTCTCCAATGTGGGTGGCATCATCCAGTCCACTGAGGGTCTGAAGAGCCCATAGGGCAGAGGAAGGAGGAATTTGCTCCTGTTTCCTGTACGGTAGATTGTGGAACTTCTTAGCATCCATAATTGCGAGCCAATTCTCATAATCAATTTCCCAGAATAAATCTATCTATTTATCTATCTATCTATCTATCTATCTAACCTATTGGTTGTTTCTCTGGAGATATCTAATACGTAAGTATAATCATTTCTTTGAGAAAATTAAAATAAAATAAAAAGTAAAGCAAAAACTCCCCTCTCTTCAAATCATACAGAAAAGAGAGCCATGAGTTATATAAACCATATTTAATATAACTGATATGTAAGTGGTGTAAATTTCTCATAGATGGAAAACAAAGGAAATTATCTCAATGTGCTATAACTCTGTGGGTATCTAATAACTTGGTCAGCTAACATTTCTCCTGTTTCTAGCAAATACATCCCCTTTGTTTTAGAAATTTCTTTTTTCTCCAACCCAAACACAAGCTTTTGGATGTACCTATCAGAGTATCGCATATTATGTACATAGGATTAGGCATGTGACTCAATCAGGACAATCTGGGTCCTGTCCTGGAACTCTCTGAACTGAATAGAGAAAGGGAACGCTGTAAAGGCAACCCCAGAGCTGCCAGCAGGTATGTCTCCTCCCATGTGAAAAATCCTGTCTGGAACTTCTGGTTTACAGTGTTGCAGGTAAGGAGCTTGGAAGTTGCCACTCCATCTTAACAACAGCTAAAGAGGTGACTAGACTGAATACTCAACAACTCTCCTTGCATCCATAAGAGAGGGGAGGACACAGGGCCCTCAAGACTGGAGAGACAGAGAGGCAAACACAGGTTATCAGGGCTTCCCAGACTCACTAGCAGAAACTACTGCAGGAATCAGGATGGATGGGACCATCTGAGCTAATTGATGAATTGCTGGAGGTTCAGGCTGGACAGTTCTGAGAGTTAAAAATGCCAGGGTATCCAGACATAGGAACCCCACCACCCCAGACTTTTGTGGCTTTACCTCCAGGAGCTCGACCGGCTTCTCACAGTAAATAGTGGAGAAAAATCCTCTCATGCCACCAGCATAGGGAAAGAAAAACAAAACCATTTGGAAAAATTCCAGATAACTCTGTCCTCCTTAACAAGGCCTTCCCTCAGGGGATACTAGTTAGCCGGAGCCTAACCTGCTAGTGAATTATCAGAGTTTAACTGATCTGGGAGAAGAGAAACTCCTAACTCCCACGCAATCTAGCAATTCTCTTCCATCTAAGGGGGATGGAAAAAAATGGAAAAACACTTGTGAAGTTCACAGCTCAGAAGCACAGGCTCACTAAAGACTGAGATCTAATCATAGAACTATAGAATACTTCCCCTCCCCCCCCCACTTTATCACCACATTACTGAAGGCCTATTTACAGCAGTTACTCTTACCTAGATTCATGTCCAACTATCAAGAAAAAACAATAAGGCATACTATAAAGGAAAACAATAATAAGGCACACTATAAAAACAACTTGAAGAGAAGGGGCAAGCATCAGAACCAGACATGGAAGGGAGGTTGGCACTACCAGATTAGTAATTTAAAACAACTATGATTAATAGGTAAGGGCTCTAATGGGTAAAGTAGACAGCATGCAAGAAGAGATGGACCCTGTAAGCAGAGAGATGGAAATCCCAAGCAAGAATAAAAAAGGATTGCTAAAAATGAAAAACACAATGACACGAATGAATGAAGAATGCCTTTAATGGGATTATTAGTTGACCGGACATGGCTAAGGAAAGAAGCTCTGAGCTTGAGGATATGTCAGTAGAAACCTTCAAAACTGAAAA
The DNA here is from genome assembly GCF_964374135.1 of Grampus griseus. Classification (NCBI taxonomy): domain Eukaryota; kingdom Metazoa; phylum Chordata; class Mammalia; order Artiodactyla; family Delphinidae; genus Grampus; species Grampus griseus. Next base: position 24,924,693 of record NC_138997.1, read on the forward strand.
GCAAAGAAAACAAAGACTAAAAGAAACATAACAGAATATATGTAAGGACTGTGGGAGCAACTACGAAAGATGTAGCGTACACATAATGGGAATACCAGAGGAGAAGAAAGAAAGGAACAGAAGAAATATTTGAAAAAAAAATCACTGAGAATTTCCCCCAAATTTATGTCACACACCAAACCACAGAGCCAAGAAATTCAGAGAACACCCATCAGGATAAATGGCCAAAAAAAAAAAAAAAGAAAGAAAGAAAGAAAAAGATCCCCAAAAGCAAACAAACAAACAAAAACTACATTTAGGCATATCATTTTCAAGCTACAGAAAATCAAAGACATGGAAAAATTCCTGAAATAAGCCAGAGGGGCGAAAATCTTATCTATAGTGGAATAAAGATAAGAATTATATCTAACTTCTCCTAGAAACCAGGTAAGCAAGAAGAGAGTGGAGTGAAATATTTAGTGTTGAGAGAAAAAGACCCTACCAACACAGAATTCCCTACCCTATGAATTTTTGTTCAGAAGTGAAGGACTGATAAAGACTTTCTCAAACAAACACAAACTGAGGGAATTTGTTGTCACTAGACCTGCCTTGCAAGAGATGTTAAAAGAAATTCTTTAGAGAGAAGGAAAACAATGTAAGCCAGAAATTCAGATCTATATAAAGAAAGGAAGAGCATCAGAGAATAAATAAGTGAAAGTAAAATGAAAACTTTTATAACCTATATATGCTTATGTACAAGTGAAATAAATGACAGCAATGAAATAATGGGCAAAAAGGAAGAATTAGAAATAGTTTGTTATTATAAGGTACTTGCACTACCCATGAAGCAGTACAGGGTTATTTGAAAGTTAAACAAAGGCATGATCCATGAAAGAAATAATTTAAAAAATTAAAACTTCTGCTCTGCAAAACACAATGTCAAGTAAATGAGAAGACAAGCCACAGACTGGGAGAAAATATTTGCAAGAGACACATCTGATAAAAGTCTGTTACCTCAAATACACAAAGAACACTTAGAACTCAATACTAGGAAGACAAACAACATGATTAAACAACAGGAAAAAGATCTGAACAGACACTTCACCGAAAAAGATATACAGATGGCATAAGCATATGAAAAGATGCTCCACACCATATGTCACCAGGGAAATGCAAATTTAAATAACAATAATATACAACTACACGTTTATTAGAATGGCCAAAATTCAGAAAACTGACACCACCAAATGCTGGTGGGGACGTGGAGCAACAGGAACGCTCATTCATTGTTGGGAATGCAAAATGGTTCAGCCACTTTGGAAGACAGTTTGACTGTTTCTTACAAAATTAAACATATTCTTACCGTACGATCTAGCAGTCGTGTTTCTTTGTACTTGCCCAAAGGAGCTGGAAACTTAGGTCCACAAAAAAACCCTGCACGTGGATGTTAATAGCAGCTATTCATAATTGCTAAAACTTGGAAGCAACCAAGACATTTTTCGGTAGGTAAATGGATAAATAAAATGTGGTACATCCAAACAATGGAATATCATTCAGTGCTAAAAAGAACAGAGCCGTCAGGCTATGAAAAAGTATGGAGAAAACTTAAATTCATCTTGGTAAATGAAAAGGCTACGTACTGCATGATTCCAACTATCTGACCTTATGGAAAAGGCAAAATTACACAGGTGGCCAAAAGATCAGTGGTTGCCAGGAATTGGGGGATGGAAGAGGAATAAATTGGAAGAACACAGATTTTTAGGGCAGCAAAAATACTCCGTATGATACTATAATGATGGATACGTGTCATTATACATGTGTCCAAAGTCATAGAATGTACAATACCAAGAGTGAACCCTAATGTAAACTATGGACTTTGGGTGCTTATGATGTGTCACTGTAGGTTCATCAATTGAAATAAAGGTACCACTCTGGTTAGGGATGTGGACAGTGGGGGAGGCTATGTATATGGAAAATCTCTGTACCCTCCTCTTGATTTTTCTTGTGAACCTAAAACTATCCTTAAAAAACTGAAGTCTTAGATAAAATCCTGTTTGAGGTAGGTAGTAGGCAACGATGACTCCGCCACGCAGAGAAATCTGGGTAAGAGATGAAAAAAGAACCACAGAGTGAGAGAGAAACAAAGGACCGGCAGCATTCAAGTTCCTACTTCCAGTTGTCCCCAGCTACTTGCCTGCATTCCCAGTTTACAAGCCAAAAAGCCCTCCTCTGCTGCTTAAGCTGCTTCAAGTTGGATTTATAGAAACCTCCAAAAGCATGAGTAATATACACGTTATTCAGGCAGAGGCGGCACCACCAACAAACATTTATTGCTCCCCTGCTAACTGTAGGGCACCATGCTTGACCATGGGTCCACTCCCAAAAAACGTAAGCAATCCAGACACAAAGACAAGTAGAATCTTACAGAGCCTCGATTACAGGAAGCAAATGGCTACAGAGGGAGGTATGGTAATCCAGGAGTAGGGGACCAGATCGGCAAAGAAGGTGTCCATGGCAGGAAGAGGAGAGAAACGGGAAGTGTATTCTGGGCAGGGGACAGTGAGAGCTAGGGTTGCAAACTCATGTGCTTACCAGGGCCAGGCATGAAATCAGGCAGGCTGCGGGGGATCACGGGAACCCAGGCTCTGTCTACAAAGAACTTCTCTGCCCAACAGATGAATGCTGCCAGGGGACAACCCAGTGTTACCAGACCTTCCAGTTTTTTAGGAAAAGTGGGAAATCTGAATTTTATTGTGAAATTTATTACTTTTAAATGTTGGCAATAATTTCAAAAAATTAAAACACAGCGTGAGCCAAACATAACATGTCTGTTGGCTGACTCTGGGCTGTGGACCTCCAGTGAGAGACGGATGCTTGTAAGCAAAGGCAAAGCGGGAGGAGAAGCACTTCTGTTTGTGAAAGGGAGACCTGGAGCAGATGGCTCGTGTAGGAGAATAGTAGGAGAGTCTGGAGAGTTCGATGGAGTCTTGGACCTGTTAACAGGTTATTCAAGAGAAATGCATGCAGATCAATATTTTAAGAAGATATAGTTAGTAGCTGGTTGCAGAATGGGTCAGACATGAGAAAGAGCAGAGTACTGTTTTATTTAAAGATAGGATTTTGAGGGATTGGTACTTTTGTGTTTTTTATTGCACACTGGGGTCGAAGTTATTTTCATGTGAAATCAGAAGGTTTCAGAAGCAGGACTGATTTCTTCGTCACCTTCTGACAGAGCAATACTGAAATGACAGGTGACTGAGTGGAGAGATGGAGGGGAAGATTTACATTGTACAACACTTGGAGAAGAGTCTAACAACATTCTCACTGTGTGTTTCTATACTCTCCACAAAGTCTTTCTTTGACATCTGGCCACTGAGTCTCCTTCTGTCCCCAACCCCATCCCCCTCCATTATTATGTACATAATCCTCCTCCCAAATAGAGATGTCAATGGAATTGCACCACCCCGATCTCCCTACTAGAGAGAATCTGCCGTGAGTTGAGTTAGTCAACAGCCTCTAGCTGCAGTGCCCTCTGGGACCTGCCACAGGGCACCTGCTGAGGTCAGGCTCTCCACAGGCTGCTCCCAGCCAATCACTGAATATGGCATGAGTCTTAGAGCTCGTCATTTGACCAACATGGAGCCCTTCCAGTGGCCAGCTGGGGCTCCTCATTGTGCTGGCTGAGATTTTCTCAGAGATGCACTTCAGTTGTAACCTGTTGCTACCCAAGCCTCCTTCCTTCCCCATTTCATTTCATGGAGTCAGACGTGTATCATGGTCTGAAGGTTCATCCCTGCCTACTCTTGCTTCCTCACCCCTATATCTTTCTTTTGTTCTTTCTTATTTTTAATTGGAGTATAATTGCTTTACAATGTTGTGTTAGTTTCTGCCGCACGATGAAGTGAGTCAGCTATATGTATACCTATATCCCCTCCCTCTTGGACTTCCCTCCCCCGCCCCATCCCATCCATCTAGGTTGTCACAGAGCACTGAGCTGAGTTTCCTGTGCTTTATAGCATGTTCCAACTAGCTAGCTATTTTACACATGGTAGTGTATATATGTCATACCTAATCTCTCAATTCATCCCACCCTCCCCTTCCCCCACTGTGTCCCCCACTGTGTTCTCTACATCTGTATCTCTATTCCTGCCCTGCATATAGGTTTATCTGTACCATTTCTTCTAGACTCCACATATATGCATTAATATATTTGTTTTTCTCTTTCTGGCTTACTTCATTCTATATGACAGACTCTAGGTCCATCCACCTCACTACAAATGACCCAATTTCATTCCTTTTTTATGGCTTAGTAATATTCCATTGTATATGTGTACCACATCTTCTTTATCCATTCATCTGTCATTGGACGTTTAGGTTGTTTCCATGTCCTGGCTACTGTAAATAGTGCTGCAGTGAACATTGGGGTACATGACCCTTTTTGAACTATGGTCTTATCTGAGTATATGCCCAGTAGTGGGATTGCTGGATCATATGGTAGTTCTATTTTTAGTTTTTTAAGGAACCTCCATACTGTTCTCCATAGTGGCTGTATCAATTCACATTCCCACCAACAGTGCAAGAGGGTTCCCTTTTCTCCACACCCTCTCCAGCATTTATTGTTTGTAGATATTTTGATGATGGCCATTCTGACGGGTATGAGGTGATACCTCATTGTAGTTTTGATTTGCATTTTTCTAATTATTAGTGATGTTGAGCATCCTTTCATGTGCTCCTTGGCCATCTGTATGTCCTCCATGGAGAGATGTCTATTCAGGTTTTCTGCACATTTTTTGATTGGGTTGTTTGTTTTTTTGATATTGAGCTCAATGAGCTGTTTGTGTATTTTGGAGATTAACCCTTTGTCTGTTGCTTCGTTTGCAAATAGTTTCTCCCATTCTGAGGGTTGCCTTTTTGTCTTATTTATGGTTTCCTTTGCTGTGCCAAAGCGTTTAAGTTTAATTAGGTCCTATTTATTTGTTTTTATTTTCATTACTCTAGGAGGTGGGTAAAAAAAAGATCTTGCTGTGGTTTATGTCAAAGAGTGTTTTTCCTGTTTTCCTCTAAGAGTTTTATAGCCCGGTCTTACATTCAGGTCTTTAATCCAGTTTGAGTTTTTTTTTTTTTTTTTTTTTTTTGCAGTATGTGGGCCTCTCACTGTTGTGGCCTTTCCCGCTACGGAGCACAGACTCCGGATGCGCAGGCTCAGCGGCCATGGCTCACAGGCCCAGGCACTCCGCGGCATGTGGGATATTCCCAGACCGGGGCACGAACCTGTGTCCCCTGCATCGGCAGGCAGACTCTCAACCACTGCGCCACCAGGGAAGTCCTGAGTTTATTTTTATGTATGGTGTTAGGGAGTGTTCTAATTTCATTCTTTTACATGTAGATGTCCAGTTTTCCCAGCACCACTTATTGAAGAGGCTGTCTTTTCTCCACTGTATGTTCTTGCCTCCTTTGTCATAAATTAAGTGATCATATGTGCATGGGTTTATCTCTGGGTTTTCTATCCTGTACCATTGATCTATATTTCTGTTTTTGTGCTAATACTATACTGTCTTGATTACTGTAGTTTTGTAGTATAGTTTGAACCTGGGGAGCCTGATTCCTCCAGCTCCGTTTTTCTTTCTCAAGATTGCTTTGGCCATTCGGGGTCTTTTGTGTTCCATACAAATTGTAAAATATTTTGTTCTAATTCTGTGAATAATGCCGTTGGTAATTTGATAGGAATTGCCTTGAATCTGTAGATTGCTTTGGGTAGTATAGTCATTTTCACAATATGGATTCTTCCAATCTAAGAACTTGGTATATTTCTCCATCTGTTTATGCCATCTTTGATGTCTTTCATCAGAATTTTATAGTTTTTTGAGTACAGGTCTTCTGCCCCCTTAGGTAGTTTTATTCCTAGGTATTTTATTCTTTTCACTGTGATGGTAAATGGGATTGTTTCCTTAATTTCTCTTTCTGATTTTCATTGTTAGTGTATAGGAATGCAAGAGTTTTCTGTGCATTAATTTTGTATCCTGCAAACTTACCAAATTCATTGATTAGTTCTAGTAGTTTTCTGGTGGCATCTTTAGGATTTTCTATGTATAGTATCATGTATTCTGCAAACAATGATAGTTTTACTTCTTCTTTGCCAATTTCTATTCCTTTTATTTCTTTTTCTTCTCTCATTGCTGTGTCTAGGACTTCCAAAACTATGTTGAATAAGAGTGGTGGGAGTGGACATCCTGTCTTCTTCCTGATCTTAGTGGAAATGCTTTTGGGTTTTTACCATTGAGAATGATGTTTGCTCTGGGTTTGTCATATATGGCCTTTATTATGTTGAGGTAGGTTCCCTCTATGCCCACTTTCTGGAGAGTTGTTAGCATAAATGGGTGTTGAATTTTGTCAAAAGCTTTTTCTGCATCTATTGAGATGACCATATGGTTTCTATTCCTTAATTTGTTAATATGGTGTAACACATTGATTGATTTGTGTATATTGAAGAATCCTTGCATTCCTGGGATAAATCCCACTTGATCATGGTGTATGATCCTTTTAATGTGTTGTTGGATTTTGTTTGCTTGTATTTTGTTGAGGATTTTTGCATCTCTGTTCATCAATGATATTGGTCTGTAATTTTCTTTTTTTGTGACATCTTTATCTGGTTTTGGTATCAGGGTGATGGTGGTCTCATAGAATGAATTTGGGAGTGTTCCTCCCTCTGCAATTTTTTGGAAGAGTTTGAGAAAGATAGGCGTTAGCTCTTCCCTAAAGGTTTGATAGAATTCACCCGTGAAGCCATCTGGTCCTGGACTTTTGTTTGTTGGAAGATTTTTAATTACAGTTTCAAGTTCATTACTTGTTATAGGTCTGTTTATATTTCCTAATTCTTCCTGGTTCAGTCTTAGAAAATTGTACCTTTCCAAGAATTTTTCCATTTCTTCGAGGTTGTCCATTTTATTGGCATAGAGTTGCTTGTAGTAGTCTCTTATAACCTTTTGTATTTCTCTGGTGTCAGTTGTAATGTCTCCTTTTTCATTTCTAATTTTATTGATTTGCATCCTCTCCCTTCTTTTCTTGATGAGTCTGGCTAAAGGTTTATCAATTTTGTTTACCTTCTCAAAGAACCAACTTTTAGTTTTATTGATTTTTGCTGTTGTTTTCTTCATTTCTGTTTCATTTATTTCTGCTCTGATACTTATGATTTCTTTCCTTGTACTGACTTTGGGTTTTCTTTGTTCTTTCTCTAGTTGCTTTAGGTGTAAGGTTAGATTGCTTATTTGATATTTTTCTTGTTTCTTGAGGTGAAATTGAATTGTTATAAACTTCCTTCTTAGAACAGCTTTTGCTGCATCCCATAGGTTTTGGATTGTCACGTTTTCACTGTCATTTGTTTCTATGTATTTTTATTTCCTCTTTGATTTCTTAGTGATTTCCTAGTTATTTAGTAGCACACTGTTTAAGCTCCATGTACTTGTGTTTTTTACAGTTTTATTTTCCTGTAATTGATTTCTAATCTCATAGCATTGTGGTCAGAAAAGGTGCTTGATTTGATTTCAATGTTCTTAAATTTTCCGAGGCTTGATTTGAGATCCAAGATTTGATCTATCCTGGAGAATGTTATGTGCGCACTTGAGAAGAAAGTGTATGCTGCCACTTTCCAGTGGAGTGTCCTATAAATATCAATTAAATCTATATGGTCTATTGTGTCATTTAAAGCTTGTGTTTCCTTATTTATTCTCTGTTTGGATGATCTGTCCATTGGTGTAATTGGGGTGTTAAAGTCCTCTACAACTATTGTGTTACTGTCGATTTCCCCTTTATGGTTGTTAGCATTTGCTTTATATATTGAGGCGCTCTTATGTTGGGTGTATAAATATTTATAATTGTTATATCTTCTCCTTGATTGATCATTATGTAGTGTCCTTCCTTATGTCTTATAACAGTCTTTATTTTAAACTCTATTTTGTATGATATGATAATTGCTACTCCAGCTTTCTTTCTTTCTTTTTTTTTTTTTTTGCCGTACGTGGGCCTCTCACTGCTGTGGCCTCTCCCATTGCAGAGTACAGGCTCTGGATGCGCAGGCTCAGTGGTCATGGCTCACAGGCCCAGCCACTCCGTGGCATGTGGGATCTTCCCGGACCGTGTCCCCTGCATCGGCAGGCGGACTCTCAACCTCTGCACCACCAGGGAAGCCCCCAGCTTTCTTTTGATTTGGATAAAGAAGATATGGTACATATATACAATGGAATATTACTCAGCCATAAAAAGGAATGAAGTTGGGTCATTTGTAGAGACATGGATGGATATAGAGACTGACATACAGAGTGAAGTAAGTCAGAAAGAGAAAAACAAATATCGTATATTAATGCATATATGTGGAACCTAGAAAAATGGGACAGGTGAACCAGTTTGTAGGGCAGAAATTGAGACACAGATGTAGAGAACAAACGTATGGACACCAAGGGGGGAAAGTGGCTGGGGGATGGTGGTGGGATGAATTGTGAGATTGGGCTTGACATATATACACTAATATGTATAAAATGGATAACTAATAAGAACCTGCTGTATAAAAAAATAAATAAAATAAAATTCAAAAATTCAAAAAAAGAAGTGATCATGAAACAATAAAGCTTTTGTCTCAGAACAATAAAAATAAAAAAGAAAAGGCCTTGGCTATGGGGGGCGGGGCTTATGCGAGGGGGCTTAGGCATGGCTGGGGGTTTAAGCAGGGGCAGGGCCTATGCTTAGGGCTCACGAGGCTTAAAAAGGCCCTGAGGGGGTCGGGGATGGGGCTTAGACTCAGTGCAACCAGAGGGGCCCTGTACTGCCTTTGGCCTTGGAGTGTGGATGATCAGATCCAGGACCTCAGCAGGCTCCCCAGGGCCTGAGAGGGTGGCGTACACACTAGCTGTGCTTCCCCCCGAATCCTCTGATCCTGGAGGGTCCCTCTCCATTTGCCTCTACTCTTCTTCCCCCTCCTCCCTCCTACTCCCCTAACACCCACGTAGCTTGAGGAGGCCTCAGAGGGAAGAGGACCAGGCCCAGGACCCCGATAGGCTCCCCAGGGCCCAAGTGGACAGGGAAAATGCTAGGCACGTTCTACCCTGATCCTCTGATCCTGGATGGTTCCACCCCCCCATCCACCTCTCCTTTTCTTCCCCCCTCCCTCCCTCCTATGCCCCTAGGACCCACGAGGCTGGAGGGATCCCCAGAAGGTGGAGGACCAGGCCTGGGAGCCCAGCAGGCTTCCTGGCACCCAACTGGGCAGAGGAAATGCTAGCCACATACCCCCTGATCCTCCAAACCCCCGAATGTCCCTCTGGGGAGGGAACCCCTCCCCTCCAGCAGCCACCCCTCAGGGAAGCCAGTCCCATCTGGCCTCTACTTCTCCTCCCCCCTTGCTCCCCCCCACCTCCTAGGCAGTTGCTGGGGGGCTCCTCCCGTTCCCTTGGGTGTCAAGGTCCCCCAACAGCAACTGGTAGGTGCCCTAATTGTGGGGAGATGTGAACTCCACAGCCTCCTACTCCGCCATCTTGACTCCACCCCACACCCCTATATATTTCAAAGGTGTTTCTCCCAATAAACCTTTGGCATTTCTAATTCCATCTTGGTGTCTGCTTCCCAGAGGACTGAACTGACACAGTAAGAACAAGGATTGGTACCAGAAGGCAGGTAGTGAGAGGAGTTTGGGGACTGGATTGTTCAATGTCTGGCTAGCAAGGAAGACACCCACCTCAAATGGAGTGTGGGGTACGGACTGTCTTTGGCACAAGATGGCGGCCTATTTGCAAAAACTTGCATTGGTGGTGACCTGGGAAATCAGGTCACTGAAAGTTATGAGGTTATATTTGGTTATGTTTTGTTTGATTACATTTGATTATATAGATTATATTAAATTATATTTGATTGTTAACAAATGTAACCAAATATACTATATTTGGTTATAATATTTATGTAGTGAGTTTTCATCATATGCAGGAAAGTTTTCCTAGTCTTTGAGAGTATTTTGCTTTTGAGAGTGTTTGGATGGATCAATATTTATTAGTCCATAAAAGAGAAAGAAAGTTATGAGGGAACAATGTGTACAAAGACAATGAACTTGGTAAGATTTTACTATGTTGTCCAATTCTCTGCAAAGGGATTATGAAAGACAGGTAAAAACTATGTGTAAAAGACCAAAAATATTTTTTTAATGAGGAGGGGATTTGAATAGACACTTGCCCTAAGAAGAGATATAGTGGCAAACAGGCACATAGAAAGATGTTCAATATCATGAGTAATTAGGGAAATGCAAATTAAAACCAGAAAGAAATACAACTCTATACCTATTAGAAGGACCAAAATAAAAAAATTCAGATAACTCAAAGCCCTGGCAAAGATGTGTAATAACCATAACTCTCATAGATGGCTGGTAGAGATGCAAAATGATGCAGCCATTTTGGGAAAGTTTGGCAGTTTTTAAATACATTTAAACATACACATTATCATATGGCCTGGCAATCTCACTCCTAGCTATTTACCCAGGAGAAATGAAAATGTAGCCTTTACAGAAAGACCCATATATGAATATTTTTAGCAGCTTTATTTGTAATCACTTCAAACTGGAACAACCCAAGGGTCCATCTGATGGGAAAAGGATAATCCAATCATGATGCATCCACATAACGGAATACTCTTTAGTGATAAAAAGGAACCAACTACTGATATATGAGACAATATGAATGAATCTAAATGCGTTATAGGAAGTGAAAACAGCCAGATGCAAAAGCCCTCATGAATGGTTCTGTTTATATGATAGTTTGTAAAAGTCACAGAGACAGAAGTCAGATCAGTGGTTTCCAGGTGCTGGGGCTGTGGGGGAGAAGACTGACTACAAAAGCACGTGATGAGGGAACTTTTGGAGGATGATAATAATGGTCCATATCTCACCTGTGGTGGTGGTTACATGATTCTATACATTTCTCAAGACTGATCAAACCATTCATCTACATTTTACTGTATGTAAATTTACCTTAATAAACCGGAATTTTACAAAGAAGCTAAAAATGAAAGCCTTGGATAGTTTACAAAGAGGCCCTTGTCTTTGGCAGTGGACAGTGGACACAGCTGAGGAGTAGAGTCAGCACTTAATAGGGTCACAAAGGTAACTGAAGGATCAGACAAGGCAGCTCTGTTATGCTAAGGTCAGGGCCCTGGGTGAGAAAGCCAGGGACCCTGAAATGTGAAATGGAAACATTTGGTGAATGCCCCCTAAGATTTTGGTTCTGCAAACTCCCTGAACCCTCAGAGCTGCAGATGTGTCCCATCCTCCATACTAAGAACCTCACCAGGCAGGAAGACACTGCAGAGTCCTCTTTCCCTCAATACAAATGACCCCTCAGGACACCATCTCTTCTCCTGGTGCCAGGTGGATAAATAGGGTTCAGTCTCAGCATAACCCTGCTGAGACATGCTGGGTCTGATGAGGGGAGAAAGAGATTACATCCCAAAGGGGCTGGACGAAATACTCAGTATAGACAGGCAGGAGCCAAGGGGAATACTCATTGGATTTGATGTTGAGGGTGTTTGATCGAAGAGGCCAGAATAGGAGACTGGATAAGCAAGAGTTCAGTGTCTTGGGAACTCTATCTTGGGACATTGAATTTAACACCTTGTCAAAAACCAAGGCAAATTTGTGGCTTGTGTGGCTCTTAGAAATATGGAGAGAGTGATGACGCTACCAGAAAGTATTTACCATGGAAGAGGCTCTGAATAAGCAACTGACTTGGTCAGTTGATGTGGCCAGAATTGACATGGCTGGCCCCTGAATGGAGTAGCCATGGATGCAGAGATGGCAGTTACACATGCGTCCAATAGCATGAACTGCCATGATCTAGCTATTGCTGCCTCCGAACGTCCAACCTTCCAGCAACAGATACTAACGATAAGCCTGCAACAAGGAAATTTTCTTGAGTCAACTTGGTGGCAAGTTGACTTGCCATCCTTCCAAGATGGGACCTGATTCATTCTCACAGTAATAGACAGCTATTCTGGTATGGGTTTGCATTTCCTGTCTACAGAGCCTCAGCCTGTCCCACTCTTTGGGAACTGATGGAATGTCCGATCCACAGGTATGGAATCCCACATGACATAACGTGCAACAAGAGACCCAATTTACACTAAGCGGAGTCCATGGCTTTGGGTCTATTGGATGTACCATATACCACACCATCCAAAAGCAGCCAGTCTCAAAGAACACTGGAACAACCTTCTAGTTACTCAACTTCAGTGCCAGTGGAGATACAATACTTTGTAAGAATGAGTGTCATCCTCCAGGATTCAGAGTATGTTCGGAATCAGAGACCTCTTTATGGAGCTGTGTCCCCAACAGGAAGAATACGTGCATCCAGGAACCAAGGGTTGGAAGCCGGAGTATTTTCATTTCTATCATCATTTCTTATCATCATTTCTAATGACTCATAGGGACATTTTATTTCCTTGGCTGCACCACTGTGGGCTCCACAGGGTTAGAGCTCCTGGTCCCCAAAGGGGTTGCATTCTTGCCAGGAGCACAGCAGAGTTCCATTGGACACAAGTTAAGGCTGCTTCCAGGGCACCTTGTGAACAGCAAGTGAGAAGAGAAGTTACCTTGTTGGCAGCGGGTTGTTGATTTTGATCAACAAGATGAGGTAAGAACATTTTTACACAACGGGCATGGGGGCACTCAGAAGATCTACTACCCTTGCCCAATTATACTGTAAAAGGACGTGCACAGCAACCCTGAAAGGTATGATCACCCAGGCTCAGACCCTGCGGTAAGGTAGCCTTGATCACATCACTAGGTAAATCTCCTTCACTTGCAGAGGTACTAGCTGAGTGTGAAGGGAATTTAGAATGGATGATGGAGGAGGGAGAAAATGAGGACCAGTTGCATCCCCAAGACCAACTTCAGTGATGGGACTGAGGTTCATCCTACTAACTTCCCTCCTCTGAGTTTCTCCTCAGGAAGCAAAGCCCACAGAAGCCATAGAAGAGCTGTTCCTTGACCTCGCAGGAAGACGCAGATGCCGTGGATGAACTGCAGTGGCCATGTGCTCGAATCTCCCTTGGAGAGAGCCTGTTGTAAGGAGTGTAGTTAGTGGGCAGTTTCCAGCTGCAGAACCTTCTGGATCCTGTGCAACATTCACACACACTAAAATCAGGCTTTTGCAAAGGACTGAGTGTGGCAGGGGAACTACAGCCTGGCCATTTCTACCCAATGCAGGACTCCTCTCATGGGCTGTCTTGGCTCTGTGGTTCCTTGTTGGGCTGGTTGAGACTTTCTAAGAGCTTGCATCACAGTGTGAGGCTCTTGCTATCCAACCCTTCCTCCTTCTCTCTTTCCTTTCATTAGTGTCAGTACTACATCAAAGTCTGAAGGTTTTCCCTGACCACACCTGCTCCCTCTTTCCTTTTAATAGCATCATGGTAACCCTAACTGAGGGAGGAGTCTCTTCTGTTGGGCAAATGCCTGCATAGCAACTGGACTTCTAATGGGCTCAGGCATAAGAAAGATGGTACTTCCCCCAAGAAATGTCTTGCATTTCTAATTCTGTCTTGGCACCTGCTTCCCAGAGGGAGGACTGACAACCACCTTTCTTTTACTAAAATTAAGAACAGAAAATTAGTATTTCTCCACATTTTAACATCGAGAATGACTAAGTTATTAAAATTGAGGGGAAGATTTCATTTTTGCCAATATAACCATTTATATTTTAAGAAAGAACCATCCCATAAAGTGAGTGCACATGCAGTACATTTGCTCCAATTTCCAGAAGATCCCCAAACAAACAAGTTTTAATCGATTCTTTTAGGTCTCTTCAAGTTTTGTTAATTTCCACAACTCCTTATCCCGAAACATACAAGTCCATTTTTCTGCTCCATAATCTGTTAAGAAAAATTCCAATTTCTGCTGATTGAAAAGGAAACTGCAGCTATGAAAACATAACCTGGCAGCTTTGGAGGGACTGGCACTATTATGCGTAAATGGTTTTGAGTGTTTTAATTTCATCTCCCAGCCAGGTTTTATGCAAACAGAGAGTAAGGTCTATGCCTTATATTTCATACATCCCTCCCAGGCTCCAGGCACTCTGCCTGTGCTTAACTGGCTTTCAATAAATAGCTATATTTTTTTTCAGTCTTTTGCCCTGCCCTCTTCTCTTTCATCACCACTCTAGGATAATGGCCATGCCTCAGAGGGCCAAATCATTCTTTCTCTTGTTTTTCTTCTCCCAATATGCTTAAATATTTAAAATTATAAGAGCAAATATGCTAACTGAAAAAAGTAGTATACGTCCAAATATGCATAAAGAAATCATTCCTTAACGCCTTCTAGTCCCTTCCATCCTCACCCCATGGATAAGCAGCGGTAACAGTTTGGTGCCCATTTGTCAACATTGTTCCCCAAGCTCATACAGAAATGCAAAAACAGGGGTACTTGTGTGCAGTACGTTTTTTGTTTGAACAACAACAAAATCACATCTAAGCAACCTGAGTTTCTCATTCCTCTATCTTAGTAAGTGAGGCTCTGGCTCATTTTATTTAAAACTACATCATATTCCAAGTTATTGGTAAAACCACAATTTATTCAGTTTGTTGATCTCTGAGTTCTAATGACAGTGAGCATATTTTCATAAAACCTACAGTTATCTCTCTTCCAAGAATTGCACGTTCATATTCTTTATTTCTTATGTTTAAATCTCTAAGCCATGGGAATCCTATTTTTGTGTATGGTGGGAGCTATAGTGTGAGTTTGTTTTCTTCCAGACGGATGGCCAGCTTGTAGTATCAATTCAAGAATAAATCAATCTTTTACCTCTGAATTGAAATATCAACGTTTCTATAAGTTCTCATATATAGTTGCATTTATTTGGGGATCAATTTCTAATCCATTGATAATTTTTTCTAGTCTAGTCCCCTTTTAATGTTGTTTGGATTACAATGACTTTATAATATGTGTTAAGATTTGGTAAGGAATTTCTCCCTGTAACAAACCTTTATTTTCATAATTTTCTTGCCTATTCTTGGATATTCATTTATTTTTTTATATGAATTTTTTTTAAAGATATATGATTTAAAATTTTTTTTCTTTTTTAAAATTAATTAATTTATTTTTTGGCTGGTTGGATCTTTGTTGCTGTGCGCGGGCTTTCTCTAGTTGCGGCGAACGGGGGCTACTCTTCATTGCGGTGTGCGGGCTTCTCATTGAGCGGTGGCTTCTCGTCTTGCGGAGCATGAGCTCTAAGGCACGTGGGCTTCAGTAGTTGCAAAACTTGGGCTCAGTAGTTGTGGCTCGTGGGCTCTAGAAAGCAGGCTCGGTAGTTGTGGCACACAGGCTTAGTTGCTCCGCAGCATGTGGGATCTTCCCAGACCAGGCATCGAACCATTGTCCCCTGCATTGTCAGGCAGATTCTTAACCATTGCTCCACCAGGGAAGTCCCTCATATGAACTTTAAATTTATTTAATCCAGCTTCATAAAATAAGTCAATGTGATTCTAATAGAAATTGCATATAGTTATAGATTGATTTTTTATAAGAATTAACATGAACGCTATCCTGTCTGGAGCAATGACATGATTCTCCACTTGTTTAGAAGTTGTTTTCTGTCTTTAAAAATTTTTTTATAGTTTTTTCGTATAGGTAATGTTCTTTATTATTAAAAAAAATCCTCAGCCATTATTGTTGTTATCATCATTTTTTTTTTTTTGGCTGCACTGTGCCGCAGCATGTGGGATCTTAGTTCCCCGACCGAGGATCGAACCCACGCCCCCTGCAGTGGAAGTGGGGAGTCTCAGCCACTGGACCGCCAGGGAAGTCCCCACATCATCATTTTTAAGAAGATATTTTAAATTTCAAATTGCATCATTAAATATTTAAAATATGTAGAAAAGTATAGAAAATAATATTCAAGGCAACAAGTGCCCTCCTCTCATACTTATTAGATTTTAACATTTTGATATATCTAAGATTTCCTTATTTAACATATAAAAAAATAAAGAATGTGGAGACACCCTTTCATCTTCATGCTTCCCAGAGATGTAATTACTATCCAAAAGTCTGTGTGCTATGCATGTAAACTTTGCTCTCTATCCGTGTATCCTTAAATAATAGAAAATGTTTTTATATGTTACAATAACGGAGATTTTAAAAAATCAGTTTCTATCCATGACTAGTTACTGCTAGTATTGAGAAAGGTCAATGATTTTTATGTGTTTATCTTGACTTGAGATGGTCTATCCAATTTTTTTCATTGTAGCAGTTTTATTAGAATCTTGGGCTTTCTTTGTTCACAATCCTATCACATGCAAATAAATATAATTTATTTATAATTTTATCTTTTCTCATATAATATGCACCAATTGTTGCATTTTCTTTTCTGTTTAATTAGGTAAATGTTCTAAGTAACGTCTAGTAATATTGTTCACATTACTCGCGAGGCACAGCTAGATGGTTCACAAAATGTGCTCTCTGGACCAACAGCATCAGTTATCTCCTGGGAATCTGTTTGAAATACGAATTCTTCGGTCTCATACCAGACCTACTAAACCAGAAACTCTGAGGGTGGGACCCAGCAATGGGTGTTCTCACAAGCTGTCTGACACACACAAGTCTGAGAACCACTGGTCTGGAGAACAGTACGGAGCTCCATCAGGCTGTTATTGGCTCATCTTTTTTATTCTTTCAAGTTTTCTCTTATTCTCACTTCTCCCACTAGTTATCACCCATTTCTCTTTTCTTTTGCGAAAAAAATTTTCAAAAGAGTTGTCAATGTCTCCAAGTCTTCTCTTCCCATTCTTTCTTCAAGCCGCACTAACTACAGTTTCTGCCCACGTGCACTGAGACTGCTCTTGTCAGGTCTGTAATGATCTCCATGTTGCTACATCTAATGACCATCGGCAGAGCCTTTGACAGTGCTGATCACTCCCTACTTTCTGATACACATGTACTTTCTACATTTTTCTCTAGGGCATCATACTTTCTGGGGTTTCCTCCTACTTCCTGGCTGCTCCATATCAGGTTTTTTTGCTACTTTCTCGTTTCCTTCCTGACCTTTAATGTTGGAGTGATCAAGGGTTGAGCACCTAATCCTTTTCTATCCTCCATCTCACTCACTTCTTGGGAATCACATCTGCTCATTGCTTTAAATGTCACTAAGTTTGAGTTGCCCAGTTTAACAAATATAAATACAGGATGGACAGTGAAATTTGAATTTCAGATAAACAACAAATCATTTTTAAATATAAATGTGTTCTAAATATTACATGGGGCATGCAATATTAATTATAATTTTGTTAACATTATTAACATTAATTATTTACATAATCATAATAGTTATATTAAGGAATTAATTACATGTCCCAAGCAATATTTGGGACATACTTATACTAAAAAATTATTTGTTGTTTATCTGAATTTCAGATTTCACTAGGTGCCTATATTTTATCTGGAAATTATAATCTATGGGCCAAGGAACACCCAGATTATATCTCCAGCCCAGATCTTTCTCTAAAACTCCAGAAATCATTAACTATCTACATTTCCACTTTGATGGCCAATGGACAGTTCAAATTCAACATGACTCATACTGTACTCCAGCTATTTCCCATCCCCAGATCTGCTCTACCTGTAGCCTTCCTCTATCCCTGCTGATGGCAATGCCTTCCTTCCAGTCAATTCAGACAAACTTTGGGGCCATCACTTTCTTTTTCTCTTTCTCTTACAACCCACATCCAATCAGTCAAGAAGACTTGTTGGGTCTACCTTCAAAATGTATCCAGATTCCAACCACTTCTCACTATCTGCACTCCGCTACCATCCTGGTGCAAGCCACCCTTATTTCTTGCTTCCAATAGCCTCCTGGTGGGTCTGCATCCTCTCACCCCCCTTTTTCTGCTACAGTCTGGTCTCATTACAGAGACTAAAGGGGTTCTTTCAAAATGTAAGTCAGATGTTCCTCTTCTGCTCAACCCCCTCTAATAGCTCCCTCTCATGCAGAATAAAAGCCACGCTGTTTTTAATGGCCTGCAAAGTCTTACCCACTCAAACCCTTGTTACTGCTCTGATATCATGTCCTATTACCTTCCCCTTCATTTACACTCTTCTAGCAATACTGGCCTCCTTGGTATTCCTTTGTTCATTCTAGATATGTTCCCACCTGAGGGCTTTCTACTGGCTGTTTCCTCTTGTCCAAGATATTCACATGGATAACTTTCTCACCTCCTTCTAGTCTTTGCTCAAATGTCACGTTCTCAGTGAAGCCCAAACTAATCACTAGATTTAAGTTTGTGATTAACCCCTTCCACACCCACATACCTAATATCCCTCACTCTGCTTTATTTTTTTTCCATAGCACTCCTCTTTTTTTTTTTTTTTTTTTCCCGGTACTCGGGCCTCTCACCGTCGCAGCCTTTCCCGCCGCGGAGCACAGGCTCCGGATGCGCAGGCTCAGCGGCCATGGCTCACGGGCCCAGCCGCTCTGCGGCACGTGGGATCCTCCCGGACCGGGGCACGAACCCATGTCCCCGGCATCAGCAGGCAGACTCTCAACAACTGCGCCACCAAGGAAGCCCCATCACTCCTCATTTTAACACAATGTAATTTAAACATTGTGCTTATTAGTTAGTATCTGTTTCTTCTCCCTCACTCTAGCCCAGAATGATCAAGGGAAGCTCCTTTTTTATTTCTGTGAGTGGACTTGCCCAATACTCCTTACCCCTACTTCTTTCTGAACATATTTTCTTAATACTAATAAGATCCTTTAATTGAGCTTGGCCCCTCTTCCCAGCAAGATAGTACAATTCATTCAAAGAAATAAGGTGCTGAAGAGTTTTGATCTCAGAGGAGTACTTTGCATGTCCCAGGACCTCAAGATTAAGTGATGTCCAATACATTTGGCTCCGGTCAAACTAGTATGATACCTATAGACATTTCTTTACAGAAACTTATATAAATGAATGTATGTTCCCCTGCAGAATTTGCTTCTTATTTTAAAAGACCCTAAATGCCTAACTACAGGGTTTTCCATTAACAAAGTATTTTGACAAATTAAATATTATGAGGCTTTCTAGAGTGCATGACACATGGTAGGTACTTCATAAATATGTTTAGATACTCTCACATTCTCTCTTCCTTAAAATATACTGCGTATTTAATCTAACATCTTTTTCCTAAGAGCTCTTGCCTCAGCAGAGCTCAGGTGAATTTATAGCTATTACACCATTAATTTAACTTATAAAGTAGAGTTACCAACGGCTATTACCCTCATTTTGTGGAAGGGGAAATAGAGTTCCTTGTAAGTCAAAGTGATTTGCCCTAACTTTTATGTGTCATTGTCACAGGTTTTCTTTCCATCAGTTCTTAGTACCTTAAAGCCAATATCTGGTTGCAGTTTCATGAGAGCCTTTAAGTGAAACTAGCTGTAAGAAATCAGCCTAGAGAAAATACTTTATATTTATTACACTTCCCTAGGACCCTTGAGATTCAGCATCTCAGTACTCAAGAAACAAGCAGTAAATTCTGAGGTTCATTTCATGCTGAGTGAAATGATTGAAATCAACAGTCATTAAAGGTGACGAAAGTGATAAATTCTGCTCCATATTTCAACTGTTTATCATCACTGCTGTTGCTCATCAATCAGCAAATTAAAAGATAGTGCCTGTATTGCTATTCATTCAAATCATTTATTTAACCACTCTCATAGATTACTAATATAGCAGAAGGGAGATTTTAAAAAATTCCACTAAATTTATAAAAGCCATAAATATAACTCTGATTAAACATGTTAGCAGTCTCACAAATTACATGTCTAAGAACTCTAAACGAAAGCTATGAATTCCCAAACCTGGCCACATCTGAATGATCTGATTCAGCAGATTAAAACAAAACAAAACATGAACCTAATCTCCAAACATTCAGATTCAGTAGGTTTGAATTGGTGGTTCAGGAATCAGTATTTGAAAATATCTCCCCCACTGAATCAGATGTAAGCAGGTTCGGGAATCACTGAGTTAAAGAAACAAACTATTAGAATGAAAAGAGTGAGCTTGAAACTTCTCACCAACTGGCTGATTATTAATGGACCCAAGCTGGACGATCCAATTTCATTGGAAAGTCTTCATTCAGAATATCAAACAGATAACTTAGCACGAGATTTCCTCTACAGACTACTGACCCGTGCCATGTAAAGACAGTGTGGCGATTTTCCTAAAGATGCAGGAGAGAGGCTGTATTAGACCCATCTCCTGCTACCAGCATCATCTCTCAGGTGTGATCCCTACCTGTAAACTTGCAGGTGCCTAGTTCTTGCTTTTCTTTCCTATTATCATCCTCTCTTACTCTCCCAGTCCCCCACCACACTACCTTGCCTTCTCCCACTGGGGAGGTATGGGCAGTGTCCAAATCTGAATCTAGAGGATGAGTGTGTTAAGTAAGAGGCCTCAAGTAAACAAAGAGCTCATGCAGACCCCGAGTACCGATTTATTTTGATAGTCTTTTAAAATAATCACCCCACGTAAGATCATATTTTTCTTTGCTGTGCTCCTCCCTAATACTTTCCCTCTGTTTAATTTGGACCTTGAATAATTATTATCTTCTGATAGCTCTTCTCTATCTCCTTTTATTGATCTCATCCTTTGCTCCAATTCGTCATGATTTTATAAATTTTAATTCAATTCCTTTTGCATGTGTGATCCCTCCAGCATCACACCGTCTTTGCATTTTTATTCATGTGGTCTCCAGCCTATCTTCTAAGCTGATAGTTATTATTATGTGACGTGAATGAGACTACTTAAAAATATTGTACTGCGGCAGCATCTTATTAGAAAAAAAAGTCTTGCCTTGACATGAAGCCATTAACATTAACTTTTATGTTTAATTTTTTTTTTTTTTTTTTGGCCAATCTGGCATTCATTTTACAGTAGAGTTGCTTGGTCCACGTGTCTCTAGTTTTCCTCTGGGTGTTAGGTAAAGGCAAATGCTTTTCTAACACAGTGAAATCATACCATGAAACACTCACTTTGGTGCTATGTTTTTTTTCTTTTTACCTACAGAGCTTCTTAGTTCATCAAATAGAAAAATCCTCCACTTTCTTCACCTGCATTAGTTAAAGTAAAAAACCAAATTCAAGGCAATGTTAAAATAATAGAAAGCCTTTGACATCAAACTACAAATTCGAGACCTTTATAGGTAATATTGATGCTACAGCCTAAATTCATTCTGTGGAATCTAAGTTCAAGTTTCCCCAGAGAGCTGCTTATCATGGATCCTTACTGTACAAAAAAGAAGTGGGTTAAGATAAATGAGTGGATTAAGATATAGATGTCCCCGAGGTTTCCGGCAATTCCAGTCAAAATATTATATATTCACATAAAGATGATAAACCTCAGTAGTGACATTCTGCCCTTGTTTGCACCTTCTAGTTACAAATTTCAGCTCTTTCTAGAATCGTGAAATTTCAGAACACTTGAGAAGCAATGTTAAGCAAGGTTATTCTCTATTTCCATATTAATAAACAGAAGAGTGAGGAGTGTTTATGTATCCCAGGGTTTTGAAGCCAAGAGATCTACCCCACTCTTGCCTCTAACATTGTTGCACAGTTCTGTCTGTATTGCGCTCTCCCTGATAACCTCAGGGCTTGCTTGTAAAATGGGCTTTTGACATGATGACCAGTTTTCAGGCTGAAGGCCTCATCATTGCCACTTGCCCCGTTTTGACCTTTTAATTCCCCATGGCTTAAAATTCATGATGGAGAATCTCCCTCCAAATGGGCTTGTCAACTACTTCTGTTCATCTCATTTTGGGGTCCAGCCTCTAGGGCATTTCATCTCAGCAAGACCCAGGGTCTGGCACCCCGCCATGTTTACCCTGGATCCTTCTGGAAGATCCAGATGCCACCCATGCAACCACAGCTTAATTGACCTGATATGAAAAATGTGGTTATTTCAAATCAACATGTTTTTTCTGTACAATTGAATCCTGTGGGATTGCCCTTATTGATTATAAGGCCTTAAGACACCCTCTGCCACACCTAAGAATGTAAAAAAAAAGGGCATTTTATGGTATATATTTAATTTTCCTGAGTAGAAAAGGCCTAAAGTATCATTGAACTTCAAAGTCAATTTGGCTAATGTTTTCAATTACTGCAGAGGCTGTACAATACAGACCTCCAAAGACGGTCTCTTGAATTCAAATATTAGGGGCAGGGGAGAGGGACCTCAGAGAACATATAACTGACCTTCTCATTTAACAGAGTAAGAAGTATAAATTACGGAGAAGCTAAGTACATTTTCTAGCGCTCAAACTAGAACCCAGATCTCCAGTGTTCTCTAAACTCTTTCTTCTATCACTCTGCCTGACCTGTGAAAATGTTCCTACTTTTCCAAAGATTAGTAAAATGAAACCATGAGTAACAAAATACATGCATTATAAGAAAAATAATCTAGCATATGTTGGAAATTTCTGGAATGTTTTATGAATTGTATCCTATTGTGAAACAGGACCACAGCATTTTAGAATTGGAAAGAACACATCATCCACTCCAGCCCACATAAGAAGGCAATGGACATGCCTTATATCTATATTAGCTTTGAGTTCACTAACCAGTTCCTTGTTCTTAAATTCTCTCCAAAGAAGTTGCTACATTTGGAGGTCTCATGAGAATGTAGCTGAAACAACCACATGGAGAACTGTTTTGAGAATTCTCAAGTTCATCCACTGCAGTTTTGCCTCCATGATTCCAAATAGTTTCATTCAACCCATGAAGCCAATAAAGCTATAAGGCATAATAAACCAGTTCAAATCCATTTAAGAATTTTAAGGAAAGGGAATAAATATTCACATTACAGATAAAAAGATGACAATAAAGTAAACAAATAAAGTGGCTCTTCTGCAAATGGTCAAGATGGGTGTTTCAGCTTATGATGATAGATTGAGTGACAACATTCTGACGTTGTCTGTTAGGACAGCCACTAGTTCACATTTGCTGTCCCTCAGATACCTGGCCCCAGTCTTCTGTGTTCCTTGGCAATTTCATTTGGTATTTTCTCAATCAGCTATACCACCCTGGCTCTTAGACTGATCACATCTTAAAGACCTCAGTTGATAGTAAAGGAATCACTGTCTTTACCCAAGATAATTAGCTTGCAACCACTTGCAGGTAGGAGCATCCTTGGGAGGAAGCTGAGGAGGCTTGGTGGAGCCCTGAAATTGGGTAGCTTGAGAGTTATGCTAGACCAAAGCTGTCCAATAAAAATCATAAAACTCCTAGGAGAGAACATAGGCAGAACACTCTTTGACATAAATCGTAGCAATATTTTTTTGGGATCTGTCTCCTAAGACAAAAGAAACAAAAGCAGAAGTAAATAAATGGGATCTAATTAAACTTAAAACTTTTGCACAGCAAAGGAAACCGTTGCCAAAATGAAAAGACAGCCTACTGAATGGGAGACAATATTTACAAATGATATGGCAGATAAGGGGTTAATATCCAAAAATATCTAAACAGCTCATACAATGCAATATCAAACAAAACAAAACAAAACAAAAGCCAATTAAAAAATGGGCAGAATATCTGAATAGACATTTTTCCAAAGAAGACATACAGATGGCCAACAGGCACATAAAGATATTCAGTATCATTAATAATTAGAGAAATAAAAATTAAAACCACAATGAGATATCACCTCACACCTGTCAGAATGGCTATGTTCAAAAAGTCTACAAATAACAAATGTTGATGAAGATGTGGAGAAAAGACAACCCTAGTGCACCACTGGTGAGAATATAAACTGGTGTAGCCACTGTAAAAACAGTATGGAGGTTCCTCAAAAAAACTAAAAATAGAGTTACCATATGACCAATAATCCCACTCCAGGGTATGTATCTGAAGAAAACAAAACCACTAAATTGAAAAGATACTTGGACACCGACGTTCATAGCAGCTCTATTTACAATAACCAAGATATGGAAGCAACCTAAGTGTCCATGAACAGATGAATGGATAAAGAAGATGTGGTACATATAAAACAGAATATTACTTGGTCTTAAAAAAGAATAAAATTCTGCCATTTGCAACACTGTGATGGACCTAGAGGGTAGTGGAATAAGTCAGACAGAGAAAGACAAATACTCTTATGTTATCATATATGTGAAATCTAAAAAATAAACAAATGAATAGAACAAAATGGGAACAGATTTACATAGAAAGAGAAAAAAACTAGTGGTTACCAGTGGGGAGAGAGGACGGGGGAGGGACAGAATAGGGGTATGGGATTAAGAGGTACAAACTACTATGTATATGATAAATAAGCAACAAAGATATATTGTACCACATAGGGAAATATAGTCATTATTTTTTAATAAATTCAAATGGAATATAATCTATAAAAATAGTGAATTACAATGTTGTACACCTGAAACTAGTATAATATTGTAAATCAACTATACTTCAATTAAAAAATAAATAAAAAAGACACATATGCAATTAAAAAATTTCTAGTAGCCACTTTATAAAAAAGCAAAAAAGAAACACATGCAAGTAGTATTAATGGTCTATTTTATTTAACTCAGTATATTCAAAATATTTTCCTTTCTGCGTGTGGCATAGCCACATTTTAAGGGCTCAACAGCCGTGCGTGGCTAGTGGCAACCGTATTGGAGAATGCAGTGTTAGACAGATCTCTTGGCAAATCACTTTTTTCCAATTGAGCCTAGTAAGCTCTCACTCTTTATGATGAGCTTGCCATGACGGGAAAACTATGACGTCATGACTTCCCAGTTGTATGAGTCAGGGTTCTCTAGAGAAGCAGAACCAATAGAGTGTAAGGAATTAGTTCCCTCAGTTGTGGAGAGTCTGAAATCTGCAGGGCAGGCCAGCAGGCTGGAGACGGAGGGAAGGGTTGATGTTGCTGCTTAAATCTGGAGGCACAAACTTTTTTCCTCTGGTGACCTCAGTGTTTTTCTCCTAAGGTCTTCAACTGATTGGATGAGACCCACCCACATTAGAGAAGCTAATCTGCTTTACTCAAAGTCTACTGATTTAAATGTTCATCACATCTTTAAAATATACCTTCACAGAAATAAATATATAGACTGGTGTTTAACCAAACAACTGGGCACCATAACCTAGCCAAGCTGGCACATAAAATTAACCATCACATCAACCGAAGCAAAGAAAAAGATTTGAAGCCATGATCCATGTAACTCAGGAAAAAATCTTTATCCAAGAAGTCAAGATAGAATTGAGTTTGGCTTTGGCTGTGATAACCTGGCAGAAAGAATGTCTTTTCCCAGCTTTTCTTAAGTTACTTATTCTTCTCATGAATGGCCCTCATTTGAAACATTTTAACTGTTACAACAAGTGACTTAATTGTATTGTATTAGCAAGGAGGACATTTTATAAATTAAAGAGATAAAAGAAACTAGGAATGTCAATCCACTCAAACAAATTCCCTCTGGAAGAAGGAAAAGCCACAAGAATATGTCATGTATATAACATCTAATGACACCATGGGAAAGTACAGAAGATGGTTATTGATCCTTTTTCACACTTTATTTCATACAGGACTGATAAATGTAGAAATCACACTCTCTAATTGCTTCACTGCTTCTGCTGTCTTTCCCAAGTTAAGATTTGGATAGTTGTCATTTTTAATAGCCTGGTATTTTTTTTTTTTTTTTTTTGCGATACGCGGGCCTCTCACTGTTGTGGCCTCTCCCGTTGTGGAGCACAGGCTCCGGACGTGCAGGCTCAGCGGCCATGGCTCACAGGCCCAGCCGCTCCGCGGCATGTGGGATCTTCCCGGACCGGGGCACGAACCCGTGTCCCCTGCATCGGCAGGCGGACTCTCAACCACTGCACCACCAGGGAAGCCCAGCCTGGTATTATTTTGGGTATAATCCAGAAAAGGTGGAAGGCAGGCCTTCTTTGGAACCTGAAAGGAGCAGATGTTTCCTCTGCCCACTCCCTGGATATTGGGGTAAGGACATAGAAATGAGGTTTTTAGATTTTTGCAAATCTTTTTAATCTCTGGCAGAATAGGAGACAACAGCATTCTCAGGTATGCTTCTGCATTCAATCCGTCGTATGTACTTTAAGTTAAAATATGAAGAAAATCCAGCCTCACTTGGATATGTAATTGGAAAAGATAAGAGAATTTTGATAGCCTTTTCAGATAATTGTAGATATTTTTCGAGACAACGCCAAAACTTGACAAGTGGTAGTTTCTTAAAGGTTAGTTGCAGTATGGAATCTGAAACCATACCAATAAATATTTCCTGTTGTGTGGCGTTAAAACTGATTTAAAAATGGTTCTGCAACATACATTGGTTATTTGTAAAATATGGCTTTACTGCAATAGATCTTCCATATGGCTTTACTGCATTACACAGATCTTCTTGACGCACCTCACTGTATGATATCAGAACATTCATTAGTGTCACCACCAAACTCATGTAAAAAATCCTTAAGTATTAGGAGCTTGTTAGGCTGACACTGGCAAATATAGATTTTTTTAAATTCTAATTTTTACTTGAAAGCTCAGATTTTATCACTGGCAACAAAAACTCCTAGCTGCTTCCCTCCAAGGGACAGGATCACTTCATTCATTCAAAAAAAAAAAAAAAAGAAATGTCTACCGAATACATCAATAGGAAAAACTAGTTAGTCTGAGAGTAATTTCTTAAGTAAAAATGGTGTTCTATGAAAAAAGTGTCTGGTTCAGCTGTGTTCAAACTATCACTCAAGTCCTTTTCCTGGAGACATTCATGGTACTTTGGAATGCCCAGAAATGCTTTGTACGTACTGCCCATTTCTTCACATAGGATATTTTAAAATCCTGTGTTCAAAGGTCTCGATTTAATAAAATGAATAATTTTTGCTGCTTTATCAAGGACATGCTTAAGTGAAATTGGCATTTCCCCCTGCAAGTGTGGTGGTAAAGAATGCAATGACCACCAGGGCAGCCTGGAGCCACAGCCCTGATCCATGCTGGGTCACTAGTAGTTTTACCTACTATTAATGCAGAAGCTGACATGATGTAGAGGCAATGCTTTAATAGTATTATAAAAATAGTTTGAGGACCCCTAAAAGTTCTCTGGCCACACCCCTGCGGGGTTCATGGACCACAATGGGAGAACGCGGGGCTCATGAGTAATGTCTACCATTGCCAACCAAAGGAGAGGCTGTGTAAGTCTCTATCAAGCGGAAGCAGGTGAGAATAAGAGCTGTCTTCTTCATTTACACTCTTTGTTATCATTTTATCTACATAAAGAGTAGCCTGTCATGGTTTTTTGCAAGACCCTTTTCTATCTTACTCTAGGTATAAGCCATGTAGAATTGTAAAAGCTGGAATATCGGGGTATTTGGCTCTTTGTGATCCTACTGGTTATTTTGCCACTCTGACCTCTCAAGCTGTGTTAGGTAGTGCCATAAAGGGTCATGGGTCAAGGGTCATGGGGCTGGAGTGTCAGGAAACGTTAGTTGATCTCTTGTAATAACCTATGGGTATGGTATGTTGGTTTAGGTATCAGAGAGTCCAGGAGGTGGTATTGGTGAAACCGCTCCTGAAATCTAGCCTTCATGGATTCTGACCCTTTGATTAAAGGCTTTTAACATGCAGTGAAATAAGGGACAATTGTAAAGGCAGAGATGAGAAATTTACACGAGCTAGCTTGAAAGGGCACCGCAGACAGGATCCTGGCCCTGGATCATAGTGGATGGATAATGACAAGAAGGACCTCTAGTAAAAGTTCTTTTTCCAGTAATAATCTAGTAGAATAAAGTGTCAGTTACGAATCCACCCTCTGGTTTAGGATGATTTCTCGTCAGTCAGTTTGAGCATTTTAATTAACAAATATTGGAGAACCTCATTTTTCTCCAGAGAAAACATGTTAAAATTGCTTTTGCAGACCAACACTGATAAATACTAGGGAAAAATTTTTTTCAATCCCAGTTTGAAAAAAAACGTTGATTAGATAACAGATAACAAAGAGTTAATCACAGTTTACAATACCCCCAGATTAAAACGTATGATAAAAATTCTAAGGAGATATATCTGGTAACCGAATACCTGTCAAGTTATAAGTTTTGTTATTTTTTTAAATAAATTTATTTATTTTATTTTTGGCTGCGTTGGGTCTTCGTCGCTGTGCACAGGCTTTCTCTAGTTGCGGCGAGTGGGGGCTACTCTTCGTTGTGGTGCTCAGGCTTCTCATTCTGGTGGCTTCTCTTGCTGTGGAGCACAGGCTCTAGGCGTGTGGGCTTCAGTAGTTGTGGCACACGGGCTCAGTAGTTGTGGCTCACGGGCTCTAGAGCACAGGCTCAGTAGTGGCACACGGGCTTAGTTGCTCCGCGGCATGTGGCAATCTTCCCACACTCGAACCCGTGTCCGCTGAATTGGCAGGCGGATTCTTAACCACTGTGCCACCAGGGAAGCCCAAGTTTCGTTATTTTTATTTTAAAGAAGTTAAATAATGGAGAATTGATGTATTTAAAAGGCTGGACATACAAATTCTTCAACATACCTCTCATACAGTGCAATTAAAATTACAGTATGTCATTATGCAGTAAAATTCCCGCATATCTTGACTTGGAGATAGAATTCAAGGAATTAGAGTCTTTGGCCTGGCACAAGGTCAAGGTCATGGGCAGGCCAGGGGCTGATGAGGCTTGGAGGTCACGAGAACTATCTTCATTGCTGGTGGGGTGGGAGCCCATCCAATATGGGAAACAATTTGCAATATCAAAAATCTGAAAATGCACATCCCCTAAGACCCAGAAATTCCATTTCTAGAAACGTTTCCTAGAGAAACATTCACACATGTGCACAAAGGGAAATGTAGAAAGAATAATCACTGCAGCATTATTTATAATAACAACATTAAAAAAAACTCTAAATAGCCATTTAGAAATGGATAAAGGGTAGAATAACCAAACAATAAAATAGTAAATAGTTGAAAAAAGTAAGCCAGAGCTACGTGTTGTAGATCTATCAACACGAATAAAGCTTATCAATGTAATTGTGAGTATAAAAACCAAGCTACAGGGACTTCCCTGGTGGTCCAGTGGGTAAGACTCTGCGCTCCCAATGAAGGGGGCCCGGGTTCTATCCCTGGTCAGGGAACTAGATCCCACACGCCACAACTAAGAGTCAGCATGACGTAATAAAGATTCTCCGTGCCGCAACTAAGACCTGGCACAGCCAAAATAAATAAATATTTTTTAAAAAGCTACAGAAAGTATACATACATCATGATACCATTTATGAAAGAAGGTAAAACAAGCAGCATATATTTTATGATGAATACAGTCACAAAAATTAAATATCTATAAAAAATATGAAAACAAGGGAAGGATGCACCTCAATTTCAGCCTAGTGATTGATTTTACAGAAGGAGGAAGTGGGAATCAGATGATTGACTTCAATTTTGTCTATAACATGTTATTCTTAAGTTAAAAGGATTGGAGGTAAATATGGCAAAATAACCACATTTATTAAAGGGGTAATGGGTATGTGGAAATTTGATGTATTATTTCTATGTTCATAATGAAGTAACAAATATTTAAAAGGAGAATGAGCCTGAGAGTTAGGGAGATCTAGGTCCCAATTTAGGTCCCACTACTTACTAGCTGTAGGTCCATGGGCAATCACGTAACCTTGCTAAGCTGTTTCCTCCCATCTCCCAACTGTATTTACCTCTTGGAGATATTGTGAAATTTATTGGCGCTCATATAAAGCACCTGGTACACAGCATACAAAACAAATGGTCCCTTTTTTGGTAAAGTACTGCCTGGTAACATTGATTCAAACTCCATGCTTCTGTATAAATTAGAAAAAGGCTCTGTAGGGGGAGAGGGACGCAGAGGGCCTGCGTCCTCTTCCTATTTGCCTTATCCTGGCCTTCCTTTCCTCTTAAACCCCTACCTGGTCTCTGGTGTTAAATGCATATGTGCATACATGAGCACATAAGCAATAATTCACAGATGCTTTAGAGTAGACGCTAAGCTTTTGGAGGGTTTAATTTCATGTAAGCATGAAGCGTCTCGACTTATGGGCTCCAAATAATTACAGCACAGTGAAACTGGAAATCATTTAAACTTTTCATGTTAAGAAAAATGATTGCTCGTTTAAGTCTCATGGTGTATGCATTCGTCTTTAGGAAGGCTTTCATAGAAATATAATGAGGACAGCTTTGTATGGTGAGCTTTCAATTACTCTTGCTATGGAGATGTCAGAGAGCTCAGGAAAATCCAGAAACTTCATCTGAATCAATAGTTTCATTTTTTTCAATTGCCATTTGAGCTGGCAGAAAAGATAATAGATTCGAGTATCTACCCCTTTTCGTTATATTTTTTCAATCCAGAGAATTTGTTACAGAAAAATATGGACGTCAAAATATCAGCAGCAATAAAGATGAAAGAAGGAACTGAACATTTAAAAGTTCTCTGCTACTTTGGCTGTCTTGTAAAATGCCTACTGAAAATCACGCTGACCAAAATGCTTGTCTTGAATTCTCCGTTGTATATTTCTAGCCTGAAGCTCAGAGCTTCCTATAATGAAGTTTGGCCCACGGAGGAGGAAGGAGTGCAGAGAACAGGCAGGAAGGAGGCTGGATCGCCAGGGCCTGCCATGCACGTTGCGCACTGCGCAACACCAGAGAGCGCCATTCGCGGCAACAGCCAAGTATGCATACGCTTTAAAGGCGATGTCAAAGTAAGGAATAGAAAAGGCCTCTAACGGCACGGAAGAGTCCCTCGTCTCTGAAAATGCCTCAGAATCCAACTCTGTGGATGGAACCTCCCTTTTTTTTTTTTTTTTTAACCTCCCGACACAAATAAGTGACAGATTTGTGGAGAATCAAAGTCCATAATGTAGATAATATATAGAACTATTCAGTGGGATCCCTCCTAAGAACATGGGAATAAAGAGAATAAAACTAATAGGAACCAACACATAATAAGTTTATCCATCTGGAAAAGTTACCCAGTTACCCAAAGTTGACTGCTGGTAAACAGTCGAATCTAATTTAAAAAGTAGACAAGGGACTTCCCCGGTGGCCTAGTGGTTAGGATACTGGGCTTTCACTGCGGTGGCCCGTGTTCAATCCCCGGTTGGGGAAAATCCCACAAGCTGTGCTGTGCGGCCAAGAAAATAAATAAAATAAAAATAAAAATAAAGAGTAGACCAAACCGCCCCTGACGTATGTTGGGTAGTTTCCTGTATTAACAAAGACAAGAAAAGGCAACAGTAATCAGTATTGGGATAAAAACATGAAGAGACTCATCTTTATTGAAGTTCCGTTATTTAATGATGAATCTCATCTTCCCATTGATAGACACATGTGAGGAGTCCAGTTATACAATTTTTGCAGCTCTGAGAATAAACTTACTAAAAGTGTAGAGAAAAAAAAAGTACTGGAGAGTTTTGAAGAGAATCTTGAGTTTCATCGCTTTGGTTGGAAGTGTAAAGTGGGTGACCCCCGCCAAAGGTCCTTCTATTTATGTATGAAGTTGAAGGTTAATTCATGAGTTCTTTTTAGCTTTAAGGTTCTGTGATTCTGTTAGCAATGATGGATGATACACAGGGAAGAGGAACAGAAAGAAATCAACCCTTTCCACAGATTGCAGATGTTCTTCTTTATCACTGCTTTTGTGTGTGATTAAATTCTTTAATTTTGGTTAAAAAATATGTTATTCCAAATGCTCTGCTCCAAATCTGAATAGAGTGCCTTTGATGTAAGCAATGCAGGACTGTTGTTTAAAAATGTGATTTGGAGATCAAGTGCTTTACCTAATATGGTCAAGGTCTATTTTGAACTCTTTCCTTTGAAAGTAGCAACAAAAGATTAAGGACAAGTTTACACTCCAAATTGAAAGTAGAAATATCTTTTTGACCAACATTTAATTTCTTGCTCTTTCAGATTCCAATTTGGTGAGATTTTGGAGGTTGAGTATTAAGATTCTATTACTGCCTTGTGCTGAAAAATAATTCTAGTCTGTATAACGGCATGGTAAGCATTCAGAGAGGTCCAATGCTTGTTTTCATGGCATATGGATGGTTACTGGCTTGTGAACCATTAGTAGGTCAAGTTCATTGTCAGTAACCATCATATTATCCTACCCTCTCCTGCTGACCACAGAGCAAATGAACCAGAAGATAAGGTTCTTTCCTGGCTCATTAAATGTTTCCATTTTGGCAAATTTATATCTTTCCTGATGTAGCAAAGCAGCAGTAAGCATTGTAATTTCAAGAGCTGAAGCAGAGGTGTTACAAAAAGAAGCCAGATGTCTGCCAATACAGTGGTGGTGTTACGGTGAGGCAACCACTGTCCTAAGTCTGTACTCAGACTTTGAAGTCTAGAATTGGTTGTTTGCACAACCAGATTTGATTGGGCAATAGCAAATAATCAAACTCACAAAGAATTGATGTAAAAACAAACATTCCAACTTCTTAATTACAGTGGTAAATATTTACCATATCATGAACAGATGATGTATGCTCCATATTCAAGGACCATTTTTAAAAGAATCTTGGTTTCTGGGAAGTTGAGTGAATTTCACAAAGATGCTTGCTGTAAAAGCTAGGGTCCAATAAAGAGAAAGGAAAATCCACACAGTAATTCAAACAAGGAATGTATAATATACAGCATTATTAACTCTAACAGAGAATTGGACCTATAAGGAATTAGCTAATAAGAAATATTAATAACTCTAAGGCATACAGGAAAAGCAGAGATGAGGAATAGTCACTAGTCTTAAGACTAAGAAGAAGAAACAGACCTTGTTGGAGAGGGTGTAGCCGCGGCTCACAGGATGGCTGACAGGCACTGAGATGCCTTGCCAGTAGAACTTGCTGGAAACCCAGCCTCCAGGGTATCAAGGAAGCCATCCACACAGAGACACCACACCTTGGAATTTACTGTGAAGCTGCGTGGGGAGGTGCTGTTAGCCCCCAGCTGCTGTTGGCTGCTGTATGCTGCAGGGGGTCTGGCAGTCCAGAGGCCACACACAGCAAAAGAATCTGGGGAAGAGAGCAGACCAGAACAGGAGAGAAACCCTTCCTCCTCTGGTATCCTTCCTTACCCTCTCCGGGCATGATATCCTGCCAGATGGAAAAGGGAAATATTTACAGGGCCTTTCTCAATTCTCAAAGAGTAGGTAAGAGAGGATGGATTTGGAGCTGAGAAGCCATACGTTGACCACTGGCACACTTGCCAAGTCAGAGCTAATTTCATGCCAAAGTCAGCATGAAATTAGTTCATAGAAAGGGAGACAATTTTGAAAAATATGTCCTTCATGCCAAGGAAAATCCAATAAGCTCTCCCTGTCCTAAAATAGAGCATACTTCTCTGTTCAAGAAAAATGCCTGTGGGTTCCAGACTCGTCACTCCTGGGTGGCTCTGGGTTAGCACAATCCAATACTTGCCCTGTTTTCTAAGTTCTCTGATGACCATCTTCCTGTGTGGGCAGGGTATAGTAAAACCAACCTTGTTTTAGTTTTCTTAGATTTTTATCATTGTATGGCCTATCTCCCTCTAATTATAATCCCATTACTTTGACTAATATTGGGTGTTTCACATGTCTTCAGCCATAATGACAGTCTTTGGGTAATAGTTACAGATGGCTACCTTTCCAGACCAGCATTCCAGACCCTTAAGTTCGAAGATGACCCTAATTCCAAGTTATAGAATATCTCTCACTATAGTCTCCTTTATGCCTATAGAAGGAGCTCTAATGCTCTCCAACCTGACCTGAGAGAGGTAAAATCATTTATCTTTTTAGGCCAGTAGTGTTTGATTTCATGAAATACTAAAGAGCTTAGTAGCCTTCTTAACAACCTTTCTTATTCCCTGGAAATAAGCTTTGTAAAGGGGGAATTAATAAAATAAAAGGAACATGGACTCAAAAAGATAAGTATTTACTAGCTGTGTATCTTTAGTCTCTCTTTGTGCCTAGTTTTTTCACAAAGCAAAAGGTGGATACTAATAGCAACAATTTCGTTGGGTTATCATAAAAGTCAATTGAGATAATACAGGTTAAAGAACTTACGCCAGTGCCCGGTACAGAGTGAACATTTGTAAGTGATATATGTGATCTGAAATGAAAACTTAGAAATGATGAGAGAAATTATGCCCATTTTGAAAGAAAAAATCAGTAAGAATAAAGCATTATAATACTTTTTTTAAAGAAAAAGAAGGTATTGGACTCATTGGTACTAGACTAAGTCTACTTCCATCGACTAAAGTCAAATATGCTCTATTTATTTGAACACGTGAACATATGAAAATTTAGAAGATCTGTTCAGTTAGGGACGAAAAACCTTGAGGGCAACGCTGTCTCCAATGGGTTCATGAATTGGCAATGCTTGGTGTAACATTCAGTGTCACTAGATGGCGCTGTAGAGCAATTAAGCTTTGGGCTTGTTAAATGTGATTTTGAACATTATTTTAAAATTAAGATTATTTGTATACAAACATTCTGCCCAGGCACAGATAGTTATGTGAACTGAAAGTAATGTGGGTATGTTCACCAGGTTTTTTACTCTTAAATAGCTCATGTGGCAAGGGTAAATGACCTTGAGAACCAGTGGGCTAGGAGGAATAGTAGACTTTAGGAAGATAATTGAACACGAATCAATGTCAGACTCAGTGCCAGCTGGGATCATTAAATGGTGATGGAGCAACTATGATTCAAGGTCAAATTGTCAAAACAGAAACAGACTCACAGACTTAGAGAATGAGCTTATGGTTACCGGGGAAAGGGTGGCAGTGGGAGGGATAGGTTAGGAGTTTGGGATTGACATGTACACACTGCTATATTTAAACTAGATAACCAACAAGGACCTACTGTCTATCACAGGAAACGGCTCAATATTCTGTAATAACCTAAATTGGAAAAGAATTTGAAAAAGAATAGATAACGTATAGGTATGGCTGAATCACTTTGCTGTATACACCTGAAACTAACACAACATTGTTAATCAACTACACTCCCATATAAAATAAAAATTAAAATAAATAAATAAAGCCTGTAACAGTAAATAAACAAGTTCTCATCACAAGAAAGAAAAAAATATTTGTAATTATGTGAGATGATGGATGTTAACTAAATTTATTATGGTAATTATCTTTTAATATATATAAATATCAAATAGTTATGGTGTAAACTTTAAAGTAATACCATGTTATCTGTCAATTATATCTCAGTAAAGCTGGGGAAAATGAACTACCTTAGCATAAATTTAAAAATTGGAAAACTAAAAAAAAAAAAAAAAAAAAGAAAAGTCAAATTGTAGCTGGCATCACCAAAATGGAAATGTGACCTAAACAAACACATCAAAAAGAGAGCATCGGAAGAGTATGATTCGATATCATTATTTATATGTTAGTTTCCAACAGTATTACCTAATGTTTCACTATCTAGTTCCCATAAACAATGCTAAAATGAAAT
This sequence comes from Grampus griseus, assembly GCF_964374135.1. Taxonomy (NCBI): domain Eukaryota; kingdom Metazoa; phylum Chordata; class Mammalia; order Artiodactyla; family Delphinidae; genus Grampus; species Grampus griseus. The sequence goes on from NC_138997.1 coordinate 24,960,125, forward strand.
TATATTTTTTCTAGTCTTACCTTGGATTAGTAGCTTCACTTTGAAAAGGGCATGTTTTGGGACTTCCCTGGTGGTGCAGTGGTTGGGACTTCTTGCTCCCAATGCAGGGGGCCGGGTTCGATCCCTAGTCAGGGAACTAGATCCCACATGCATGCCGCAACTGAGTTTGCATGCCACAACTAAGGAGCCCACGTGCCGCAATTAAGGGGTCTGCCTGCCACAACTAAGACTCAGTGCAACCAAATAAATAAATATTAAAAAAAAAAAGAAAAGGGCATGTTTTAAGGGGCGTAAGCAATGATATCAAAAACTGTGTTTAGGATAGAGTAGGGCATTTTTAAGGAGGTAGTGAGTGAGGGAGTGAGGCAGAAAGTCAAGCAAGATAGGAGTGGGTTTTATAGACAGATGTCACAGAGGCAATAAAGAAAGAAGGTGCTGGCCACATGTCGACGTTTGACTCACACTCCAGAGCACTAAAACTAGTCGATTCAGCTCATTGCCTTCAATCTTCTCAGTCAGTACAACCTTGCCAATTGTTAAACCAGCCAGCAGAAAGCAAGAATGACTGGATGCAATGCTGCAATCCATTTATTGTACAACACAGAGCTACAGCTAGATTCTGACTACGCCGTAACATCAAAAAGGAGCTGATTGCACTTAACCTGTAGATGAATGGCTTTTGATGGGATCTTAGATGGAGATAAGGAAAGTCAGCTGCTACGGCTCAAACTTTAAAAATGGTGGGAAAAGGAAACGATCTAATAATCTTGGAATAAAGAAGAAATGGAGATAAGAGATTCACAAGGTCAAGAAATGAAGAGGAAATAGAAAGGAACTTAGAAGGAAATTATTCCCTGGCTTCAGGAAATTAACTGCTGATTCTTCCCTCAGTAAATTGGAGCCTTAAATAGTCAGCAATGTCTGTGGTGTGTTGAGAGGAACATCTGTCTGGCTGTGTTGTAACTCAGGACACTTTGCTGATGCTAAAAGGTGTAACATTTCAGTAATCTGGACCTTAGAACTCCAAATTTTAGTGGTTTTAGTGTTGTAATGTTTTCAGTCTCCACAAAGTTCAGCACAATTGAGTATTGATACTTCATTATCTTTGGGTTATTAGACTTTGGGTTATAGAATTCCTACTTTAGATATCTTCTTAAAATTAACCAAGGGCAAACGTGTATAATTCTTAGGTATTTCCCTGGCACTCAAGGTTCAGGTGATAATTCAGTCGGAAAAAAATGTCAGTTACTGAGTGTAATGATACAGAGAAAATGTTATTTCTGTTGCAGCTCGTATGACAATGCCATCTCTAAGGAGGTTTTGCTGAGCAGGGACTGGGCCATTCATTCTAGGGACTCTGGGCTGTGGGAGGTGAGGTGGGAGTGTGTCTTTGAGGAGGGGGCTAAGGCAGAGGGAGAGATGCTGGTGAGATGGTAGGAAGTGATGCAATCCACATCATAATCTCTCCGGTGGACCATCGAATCTACCATGTTACTCATCGCATGACAAGCTTGGTGTGAGCAGATCCAGGGTCTTTAGGGAAAATCCTGAAAGGACTGGGCCTTGTGTCTGGCTGGCATGTTTGAACTTAGGGTTAAAGAGGAACCATGAGAAAGTATGATGTTGAGAATCATAACATTGTTTTACTGTCGTCATTTACTTAGAGCTGATAATAGGTCATCTAGCTAGAGCATGGCAGACCTGCCACACCACTCTTACTCTAATAGAGGGGAAAAGTAAGCTCTTACACAGTAAAATTAATGAACATGCAAGTTCCTTCTTTTTCAAGGGTGACTAGTACTCCGTTGTATGTATATATCACTTTTTCTTCATCCGTTCATCTGCTGATGGACATTTGAGTTGTTTCTATTTGACGGTTGTGAATAAGGCTGCAGTAAACTTGGAGGTGCAGATATCTCTTTCAGAACAAAATGCAACAACATGGATGAACCTTAAGGACACAGGAAGACAAATACTGCATGATTCCAATACATGAGGTATCTAACAGAGTTAAATTCGTAGAATCAAAGAGTAGAATGGAGTTTGCCAGGGCAGGGGGAAAATGAGGCGGTACTAGTCAATGGGAAGTTACGAATCAATGGACATAAAGTTTCAATTAAGTGAGATAAATAAGTTCTAGAGATCTGCTGGACAATACTGTACACTTAAAAATCATTAAGAAGGTAGCTCTCATTTTAAGTGTTCTGAGCACAATAAAATAGTTGAAAAGCCATGAATGAACATGGAGACTAGTGAGGCATTCCCTCTACCACACTGTCTCCTCTTTATTGCAACCCTAATGTTAGCCAGGACCTCCCCGTGGCCTGAAAGGTTAGGTAAACGGAATAAAGGAGAAATTATCCCCTCAGTTTCCTTATCTGTGAAATGGGGACTTCATGGAACCTTTCCCATAAGATGTGATGATAGTGACTATAAAGCCCTTAGACTATTGCCTGTCATACGGTTGAATATGGAATATATGTTAGTTCTTATTATCCTTAAAAAGGTTGAATATATGTTAGTTCTTATTATCCTTAAAAAGTGAATTGGAGAGCTGTTATTCAAAGGCCATAAGGTTTTAGTTATGCTAGATGAACAGGTTCTAGAGATGGGCCATATAGCCTAGTGCCTATAGTTAACAATACAATATTGTGCACTTCAACATTTAAGAGGGTAGATCTCATGCTAAGTGTTCTTACCACACACACACACCACACACACACAAGGAAGGAACACAACGAAACCCTGGGAGGCGTTGGATACGTCTGTTACCTTGACAGTGGTGATGGTATCATGGGCATTTGCATATGTCTAAACTCATCAAATTGTACACATTAAACATGTGAAGTTCTTTGTATGTGAATTATACCTCAATAAAGCTGTTATATATAAAAAAAGACCTAGTTCAATACTCTGTGTAGTAGTAACAGATGAAGGAAACATTATCCTCAATGTTTAAACTTTCTTCACCTTGTGCTTTATCACCACGCTGTCTGAACCCCCAGCAAAAGTGCCAACTCTGGAGAAAACCTTGGTGCTCTACTGTGGGAAAAGACCCAGAGTTCTTTTTTTTTTTTTTTTTTAATTTTTTTGTTATTTTATTTATTTATTTACTATTTATTTATTTATTTATTTGTGGTACGCGGGCCTCTCACTGCTGCAACCTCTCCCGTTGCGGAGCACAGGCTCCGGACGCGCAGGCTCAGCGGCCATGGCTCACGGGTCCGGCCGTTCTGCGGCATGTGGGATCTTCCCGGACCGGGGCACAAACCCATGTCCCCTGCCTCGGCAGGCGGACTCTCAACCACTGCGCCACCAGGGAAGCCCTACTATTTATTTATTTATTTATTTATTTTTTGTGGTACGCGGGCCTCTCACTGTTGTGGCCTCTCCCATTGCGGAGCACAGGCTCCAACGCGCAGGCTCAGCGGCCGTGGCTCACGGGCCCAGCTGCTCCGCGGCACGTGGGATCTTTCCGGACCGGGGCACGAACCCGTGTCCCCTGCATCGGTAGGTGGACTCTCAACCACTGCACCACCAGGGAAGCCCTATTTATTTTTTATTGAAGTATAGTTGATGTACAATATTATAGAAGTTACAGTTGTACAATATAGTGATTCACAAATTTTAAAGGTTTTACTCCATTTATAGTTATTATAAAATATTGGCTATATTTCCTATTTTGTATAGTATATTCTTGTAGCTTATTTGATACACAACAGTACCCCCCAACCTCAAATTTCTCCTCCCCACTGGTAACCACTAGTTTGTTCTCTATGTCTGTGAGTCTGCTTCATTTTTGTTATATTCACTAGTTTGTTTGGTTTTATTAGATTCCATATATAAGTGAGATCATACAGTATTTGTCTTTCTCTGTCTGACTTATTTCACTTAGCATAATAATATCCTCCAAGTCCATTCCTGTTGCTGCAAATACTACTTAGCCATAAAAAAGAAAGACCCAGATTTCTTGATGCTGTACAGTCCACCTCCCAGCTGTAGGCACTGTGGCCAAATGCCAAGCATTAAAATATCCCAAGAAAGATGAGGATGGAAGCTAAAGCAGAAAGGAATCAGAAGGAGAAAAATAATCATTCAAATGACACCCAGTTACAATTAAATACAGAACTAAAACTGAGAAAATTTTTGGTTACTCTCCCTATGAGTAATGTTTGTACTTTGAGACTTTTAAAATATTTAAGGCAAGAAGAAATAAAATGCATGGCAACCAGTTAAGGTCATACATTTAGGACAAAAGTGATAAAATATTAAAATGAAAGAAATAAATGTTCTAACTGAAATACTGAGATTCTGTGAAGATGAATTATTCAGAGTTAGAAACACATGTGTCCTCCAATCTGATTATGTAACAGGGGGAAAATGGTAGTAAATAAAGATCAAGGGTAGAGCAATGCCAAGAAATGAAGAAATGATGGTGGCATTGCTTAATAATATGCTAAGTTTATGCTTCATTTCAAGGGAAGGGGCTTCAAAGAAAGAAGAGGAATGGTTGGCTAGTGTGAAATGGAGTTAGAAGTATAGATTCTCAGGGCTTGAGAATGGTACTTTCATTCAGGACACCTAAGCGGTCGGGACAGACTAGGTTGTGCAGCAGTAACAGACAGCCCCAAGCCTCAGGGTCTAAAACAACACAGTTTTACTGCTTGCTCACAGTAGAGGTCTATCATGAGCTGGTAAAGTCCTCTGTTCACCGTCACTTAGGGAGTGAGGTTGCCCATGTCACAGCCACCGTCTTGAACTTGGCCAATCTCTGTTCTAAAGGGAAGTGAGAGCTTAGGGTTTCAGATCATATGAAATGCCAAGGTCCAGAAGTGACACATGTCACTTTTCTCACTGGTTAGGACACTTCAGGGTGGTCAGAAAGTTCAATCTTACCCTCTTCCCCAAAGTGAGGAAGAAACAAAAAGATGTGGAGAATATTCCTAGTGATTCCCATGAAGTGCAGTATGGCATTTGTTGGAAGGGAAATCTTGTTTGCTTGGCTAGAGGCTTCACACCTTCTTTTTCATGAAAACATAAAAGAATGAATCCTGACCCCAGCACTTAAAGTGAGTAGAACATTTGTGACTGAGATGTTCATAAACTCAGGATGACTTTAAGGAAAGGATTTTAGCTTTAATTTTAGTACTCATTGCCATAGATGTAATGGAAATCCAGTAGACACGGGAAGAGGCAAAGGCCCTAAAAATCATCTAGCCTCAGGATCTTGAACTCAAATGGCCACAGGGTCAAGGCAGGTAATGTGAATGAGTGGAGCGGCCTGGAGTCATACAAGAGGGGGGGTGGGACAGGGTGACAGAGAGGACACGTCCTGTCTGAAGGGAGCAGCTGCTTCTCAGCACCAGCTCATTGTCATCATGACAGATTGTGAAATGACTGTTGCCAGATTTTCTGATTTTTTAAGAGAAGCCAGAGACAAAGGGTTTTTTTGTTTATTTGTTTTTCAAAATCATAAATGTGACAATTTCTGATTTTTAAACATTGGTTTCACATTTTAACTTTTTTTTTTTGCCAAGCCGGGTGGCATGCGGGATCTTATTTCCCCGACCAGGGATCAAACCTGTGCCCCCCGCAGTGGAAGTGCACTGAGTCTTAACCACTGGACCGCCAGGGAAGTCCCCTCAAATTTTAACTTTTTATAACACCCTTTGGAACCAACAAAACATGGCTTGAGCCCATGGCCTACCAGTTTGTGATGATGAATTTAGCCGTGTTTTTCACCACCTTTTCTCCACCACCACCCCTTCCCTGCACCCCCCTCCCCATAAGCAGCACGGCAAACCTTTGGTCCAAATTGAACTCAGAAGCCCAATCTGTAGAATGGTTGTATCTGAGGAACTGCTCTGACTGGAGCAAATTAAGGGGCCAGACCCTAAAATTCAGCTCTTTCCCTCTTCTCGCAGGACTCAAGAAGCACACTTTGAAAACCAGGAGATGAGTGCAAAGCTCTCCTTCTGCAGGAGATAGACCACCCAGCCGCCTAACTCCCGGTCCAGCTCCTCTTCCAGAGCATCTGTGGCTGGTGCAGAGAGCGGGCATCAAATGCACTGACTGAATGCCTGCTGAAGCTCTCTTTTTATTTAGAGATTCACTGGGGACCCTCTTTGACATGATTTTGGTTGGCAAGGTCATCACCACCTTCACCATCACCAAATGTGCCCTGAAAGACTCTGCTGGAAACATATGAGGCAAATGATGCAAACGTTGCCTTCGCCAAGGAACTGTTTTCTAAGATGTGCATTTCCATCTCAGCAAGCTCAGAGACAAACACCCAGGCACTATGCTCTAAAGAAGTTAAACTGATAAATTAGGGGAGCAACATCTTGGGGAACATCTGCACAGGTGTTCAGTGTGTTGTGGGAGACAGAAGGTGTGAGTGGCATGACAGACCTGGCGGCAGGAGTGGGAAGGAGTACACGGAATCATTGGTGTACGACAGTTTGAATATTTTAATAGTCATTACTACTTTTCAAAGAATGCCTTGTATCTGCACCCAGACCTTTAAGGTCTGGAGGTGTGTGTGTGTGTGTGTGTGTGTGTGTGTGTGTGTGTATGTGTGTGTGTGTGTGCGTGTGTGAGTAATTTTATATATATATATATTTTTTTTTATATATAGTTTTATTTTTAAATAAAAGATTATGTTATTTTTTAATTGAAGCATAGCTGGTTTACAGTATTATGTTAGTTTCAGGTGTACAGCAAAATGATTCAGTTATAAATATATATATATATTATACATATATTCTTTTTTAGATTTTTTTCCATTATAGGTTATCACAAGATATTGAACATAGTTCCCTGTGCTATACAGTAAGTCTATGTTGTTTATGATTATGTTATTTTTTTAATTCAAATATGAATACACAGAAAAGAAAAATAACCAGCCTCACCAATTACCTGATCCAGGGGTCAAATTATGGTCCCTGGGCCAAATTCATCCCACTACCTGTTTCTGTTTATAAAATTTTATTGGAATAGAGTCATGCCCATCTACTTATATACACCAATGAAGCATTTATGCTGTAATGGCAGAGTTGAGTAGTTGCAACACTGGCTGTATGGCCTATACAATCTAAATATTTACTACCTGGCTCTTTACAAAAAAAGTTTCCCTACCTCTTATCTAGTTCCACCAGCCAAGATCATCACAATTATTATTTTGCATATTTCTTTCAAATTCCTCTATGTGCATGCATACATTGGAAAAAATAATAAAATCATAGTCTGTATTAGTGTCCTCAATAGAACTTTCTGCAAATGACGGAACTATTATGTATCTGTACTATCCAATATGATAGCTATTGAATACTTGAAATGTGCCTCGAGGGCAGACAGCAGAAGCAAGAAGAACTACAATCCTGCAGCCTGTGGAACAAAAACCACATTCACAGAAAGATAGACAAGCTGAAAAGGCAGAGGGCTATGTACCAGATGAAGGAACAAGATAAAACCCCAGAAAAACAACTAAATGAAGTGGACATAGGAAACCTTCCAGAAAAAGAATTCAGAATAATGATAGTGAAGATGATCCAGGACCTCGGAAAAAGAATGGAGACAAAGATCGAGAAGATGCAAGAAATGTTTAACAAAGACCTAGAAGAATTAAAGAACAAACAAACAGAGATGAACAATACAATAACTGAAATGAAAACTACACTAGAAGGAATCAGTAGCAGAATAACTGAGGTAGAAGAACGGAGAAGTGACCTGGAAGACAGAATGGTGGAATTCACGGCTGCGGAACAGAAAAAAGAAAAAAGAATGAAAAGAAATGAAGACAGCCTAAGAGAGCTCTGGGACAACATTAAACGCAACAACATTCGCATTATAGGGGTCCCAGAAGGAGAAGAGCCAGAGAAAGGACATGAGAAAACATTTGAAGAGATTATAGTTGAAAACATCCCTAACATGGGAAAGGAAATAGCCACCCAAGGCCAGGAAGCACAGAGAGTCCCATACAGGATAAACCCAAGGAGATACATGTCGAGACACATAGTAATCAAACTGGCAAAAATTAAACACAAAGAAAAATTATTGAAAGCAGTAAGGGAAAAATGACAAATAATATACAAGGGAACTCCCATAAGGTTAACAGCTGATTTCTCAGCAGAAACTCTACAAGCCAGAAGGGAGTGGCATGATATACTTAAAGTGATGAAAGGGAAGAACCTACAACCAAGATTACTCTACCCGGCAAGGATCTCATTGAGATGCAATGGAGAAATCAAAAGCTTTACAGACAAGCAAAAGCTAAGAGAATTCAGCACCACCAAACCAGCTCTAAGACAAATGCTAAAGGAACTTCTCTAAGTAGGAAACACAAGAGAAGAAAAGGACCTACATCAACAGCCCCTAAACAATTAAGAAAATGGTTATAGGAAAATACATATCGATAATTACCTTAAACGTGAATGGATTAAATGTTCCAACCAAAAGACACAAGCTTGCTGAATGGATACAAGAAAAAGATCCATCTATATGCTGTCTACAAGAGACACACTTCAGACCTAGGGACACATACAGACTGAAAGTGAGGGGATGGAAAAAGATATTCCATGCAAATTGAAATCCAAGAAAGCTGGAGTAGCAATACTTATATCAGATAAAATAGATGTTAAAATAAAGAATGTTACAAGACACAAGGAAGGACACTACATAATGATCAAGGGATCAATCCAAGAAGAAGATATAACAATTATAAATATATATGCACCCAACATAGGAGCACCTCAGTACACAAGGCAACTGCTAACAGGTATAAAAGAGGAAATCGACAGTAACAAAATAATAGTGGAGGACGTTAACACCTCACTTACACTAATGGACAGATCATCCAAAATGAAAATAAATAAGGAAACAGAAGCTTTAAATGACACATTAGACCAGATAGATTTAATTGATATTTATAGGACATTCCATCCAGAAACAGAAGATTACACTTTCTTCTCACGTGCGCAGGGAATATTCTGAGGATGGATCACATCTTGGGTCACAAATCAAGCCACAGTAAATTTAAGAAAATTGAAATCATATCAAGCATCTTTTCTGACCACACGCTATGAGATTAGAAATGAATTACAGGGAAAAATACGTAAAAAACACAAACACATGGAGGCTAAACTATATGTTACTAAATAACCAAGAGATCACTGAAGAAATCAAAAAGAAATCAAAAAATACCTAGAGACAACTGGCAATGAAAACACCACAATCCAAAACTTATGAGGTGCAGCAAAAGCAGTTCTAAGAGAGAAGTTTATAGCTATACAAGCCTACCTCAAGAAACAAGAAAAATCTCAAATAAACAATCTAACCTTACACCTAAAGGAACTAGATAAAGAACAAACAAAGCCCAATGTTAGCAGAAGGAAAGAAATCATAAAGATCAGAGCAGAAATAAAAGAAATAGAAACAAAGAAAACAATAGCAAGGATCAATAAAACTAAAAGCTGGTTCTTTGAGAAAATAAACAAAATTGATAAACTGTTAGCCAGACGCATCAAGAAAAAGAGGGAGAGGACTCAAATCAATAAAATTAGAAATGAAAAAGGAGAAGTTATAACAGACACTGGAGAAATACACAGCAACCTAAGAGACTACTACAAGCAACTCTATACAATAAAATGGACAACCTGGAAGAAATGGACAAATTCTTAGAAAAGTATAACCTTCCAAGACTGAACTGGGAAGAAATAGAAAATATGAACAGACCAATCACAAGTAATGAAATTGAAACTGTGATTAAAAATCTTCCAACAAAGAAAAGTCCAGGACCAAATGGCTTCACAGGTGATTTCTATCAAACATTTAGAGAAGAGTTAACACCCATCCTTCTCAAACTCTACCAAAAATTTGTGCAGGAAGGAACACTCCCAAACTCATTCTATGAGGCCACCATCACCCTGACACCAAAACCAGTCAAAGATACTACAAAAACATAAAATTACCGACCAATATCACTGATGAATATAGATACAAAAATCCTCAATAAAATACAAGCAAACAGAATCCAACAACACATTAAAAGGATCATACACCATGATCAAGTGGGAATTATCCCAGGGATGCAAGAATTCTTCAATATAAATCAATCAATGTGATAAACCATAAAATGTAAATCAATGTAAATCAATCAATGTGATAAGTCACATTGTAAATCAATGTAAATCAATCAATGTAAATCAATGTAAATCAATCAATGTGATAAACCATATTAACAAATTGAAGAAGAAAAACCATATGATCATCTTAATAGATGCAGAAAAAGCTTTTGACAAAATTCAACACCCATTTATGCTAACAACTCTCCAGAAAGTGGGCATAGAGGGAACCTACCTCAACATAGTAAAGGCCATATATGACAAACCCAGAGCAAACATCATTCTCAATGGTGAAAAACTGAAAGCATTTCCTCTAAGATCAGGAACAAGACAAGGATGTCCACTCTCACCATTATTATTCAATATAGTTTTGGAAGTCCTAGCCATGGCAATCAGAGAAGAAAAAGAAATAAAAGGAATACAAATTGGAAAAGAAGAAGTAAAACTGTCACTGTTTGCAGATATCATGATACCATAGAGAGTCCTAAAGATGACACCAGAAAACGACTAGAGCTAATCAATGAATTTGGTAAAATTGCAGGATACAAAATTAATGCACAGAAATCTCTTGCATTCCTATGCACTAATGATGAAAAATCTGAAAGAGAAATTAAGGAAACACTCCCATTTACCATTGCAACAAAAAGAATAAAATACCTAGGAATAAACCTACCTAGGGAGACAAAAGACCTGTATGCAGAAAACTATAAGACACTGTTGAAAAAAATTAAAGATACCAACAGATGGAGAGATATACCATGTTCTTGGATTGGAAGAATCAAGATTGTGAAAATGACTATACTACCCAAAGCAATCTACAGATTCAATGCAATCCCTATCAAAGTACCAATGGTACTTTTTACAGAGCTAGAAGAAAAAATCTTAAAATTTGTATGGAGACACTAAAGACCCACAATAGCTAAAGCAGTCTTGAGGGGAAAAAGTGGAGCTGGAGGAATCAGACTCCCTGACTTCAGACTATACTACAAAGCTACAGTAATCAAGACAATATGGTACTGGCACAAAAACAGAAACATAGATCAATGGAACAAGATAGAAAGCCCAGAGACATAAGGTCAGCTAATCTATGACAAAGGGTGCAAGGGTAAACAATGGAGAAAAGACAGTCTCTTCAATAAGTGGTGCTGGGAAAACTGGACAGCCACATGTAAAAGAATGAAATTAGAACACTCCCTAACACCATACACAAAAATAAACTCAAAATGGATTAGAGACCTAAATGTAAGTCTGGACACTATAAAACTCTTAGAGGAAAACACAGGAAGAACACTCTTTGACATAAATCACAGCAAGATCTTTTCTGATCCACCTTCTAGAGTAATGGAAATAAAAACAAAAATAAACAAATGGGACCTAATGAATCTTAAAAGCCTTTGAACAGCAAAGGAAGCCATAAGCAAGACAAAAAGACAACTCTCAGAATGGGAGAAAATATTTGCAAACAAATCAACGGACAAAGGATTAATCTCCAAATTACATAAACAACTCATGCAGCTCAATATTAAAAAAACAAACAACACAATCCAAAAATGGGCAGAAGACCTAAATAGACATTTCTCCAAAGAAGACACGCAGATGGTCAAGAGGCACATGAAAAGCTGCTCGACATCACTAATTATTAGAGAAATGCAAATCAAACCTACATGAGGTATCACCTCACACCAGTTAGAATGGGCATCATCAGAAAATCTACAAACAACAAATGCTGGAGAGGGTGTGGAGAAAAGGGAACCCTCTTGCACTGTTGGTGGGAATGTAAATTGATACAGCTACTATGGAGAACAGTATGGAGGTTCCTTAAAAAACTAAAAATAGAATTACCATATGATCCAGCAATCCCACTACTGGGCATATACCCAGAGAAAACCATAATTCAAAAAGTCACATGCACCCCAATGTTCATTGCAGCACAATTTACAATAGCCAGGTCATGGAAGCAACCTAAATGTCCATCGACAGATGAATGGATAAAGAAGATGTGGTACATATATACAGTGGAATATTACTCAGCCATAAAAAGGAACTAAATTGGGTCATTTGTTGAGAGGTGGATGGATCTAGAGACTGTCATACAGCGTGAAGTGAGTCAGAAAGAGAAAAACAAATATCGTATATTAACACATATATGTTGAACCTAGAAAAATGGTACAGATGAATCGGTTTGCAGGGCAGAAATTGAGACACAGATGTAGAGGACAAACGTATGTACACCAAGTGGGGAAAGTGGGGGGGGGGGGTGATGGTGGTGGTGTGATGAATGGGCAATTGGGATTGACATGTATACACTGATGTGTATAAAATTTATGACTAGTAAGAACCTGCTGTATAAAAAAATAAATGAAATAAAATTCAAAAATTAAAAAAACTTTTCATCTTTATCATGTATGCCAATGGTAATTTAAAAAAAAAGAAAAATGTGCCTCGTGCCACTGAGAAACTGGATTTTTAGTTTTAATTATAATGAATCAAAATTTAAATTGCCATATGTGGCTAGTAGATGCCATATTGAACAAAACTTTCTTGAAATATTTTCTACAAAACAGAAATAGACTCACAGACATAGAAAACAAATTTATGGTTACCAATGGGGAAAGTGGAGGGAGGGATAAATTAGGAGTTTGGGATTAACATATACACACTACTATATATAAAATAGATAATCAACAAAGACCTGCTGTATAGCACAGGGAACTCTATTCAATATCTTGTAATAACCTATAATGGAAGGGAATGTAAGAAAAGAATATATCAATATATTTTTATATATCTATGTATAACTGTATCACTTTGCTGTATACCTGAAACTAACACAACATTGTAAATCAACTGTATTTTAATAAAAACTAAAAAAACAAAGAGTCACTTAGGGAATGAATGAGGTTCAGGAACAAAATTGTTTAGCTGGAAGAAGATGTGATTGTGGAAGGAAACAAAAAGAACTTTCTTGAAATACTTTTATTTGCATAATATTTCATGATCATTTCTTTCAATCATTAAACGTTCTTTGTAGAACCCCTTGTTCTGATTGTATAATATCATAATGTATGGATGTGTCATCGTTTTCCTAAACAAGCCCCTATTGTTGACACTTGGATTATTTTCCATTTTTCACTATTATAATCCATTTCTGTGATAAGCAGTTCTGTGCATATAAATATGTACACATGTCTATGATGATTGACTTAAGGTAAATTTCTAGATGCAGAACTGTTTGATCAAAAAACATAAATATTTTTCAGATTCTTGAAACGTATCATCAAATTGCTAGTTAGAGAGATTGGTCCACTCTACTTATTTGACAGCAATGTAGGAAAATGCTTGTTCCCCATACTCTACCCTATGTATTTTAAAGAATTGTCTTGAAAAGCCTCTCTCCCTTGTCTCCTCCACCTAGACTGAAGTCAAAGGAATAACTGAGGAGGGCACTTTATGAGAACCCATCAGTGTGCTGAGAGAGGTGGGGCAGAGAGCAAAATGGAACTTTTTCCACTGAACTTTTCTACACAGTCAAGGTTTCAGGCAACTTGATTAACTTGGGCAATCACTCCTGAGCTTCGTGCTCGGGACAAAGTCCTTATTCTGTGGCAGATCATGACATTGAAATGTTCTTGCTTGGCGGTGATTAAGACTTAAATGATCTTGTGTATGGGAAAGTGAAACAGTATGCAAATAGCAAGGAGGGAAATAGTACCTTTTCTTCCTCTAGCTCCCATCCCCCAGGGTCGAAATTGTAAGCAATACGTAACATAGAAATAGAGGGATGGAAGAATAAGGAAGTTAGAGGTAAACACCAACTGCGAGTGGTTGTAAATAAAGGTGAGATGAGGTGAATCAGAGAAGGGTTTTCTGGTCAGACAAACACAGGATTGAATTTTACTCTGCCATCTTATCATGGAACCTTTATCTCTCTGAGCCTCAATGTTTTCACGAGAATAATGAGTACTTTATGATGAGGATTATTAAAAATAATCTATGTGAAACATTCAGTGCAGGGCCTGACTCATGTTTATAGCATCTCTAAGAACAAGGGGGGGGGGCATCAGTGGGGTAGGGCTCATAAACCAGGAAGTTCTCACTGTCTCTTGAATTGGTAATACAGTGTATTGGCAAAAATGAGATTACGTAATCCAGATAGGCTCTCTGCAACCACGGAAATCTACCACTCTGGTCAAGAGTCAGACACTAGAGAAGTGGTGTTGATATTTTACCAATTCCACAGTGGCTGCTGAGAGCACCAGCCGAGTTTTTGAAGCACAGAGAAGTCAGCCATGCAGCTCACGCGAAAAGCAACTGCAACCCAGTCTAAGTATGTTGACAGCCGGCTTAATTACTAACAGGAGAAAGTTGACATTTTCTGTGTGGAGTCCAGAAAGTGAGTGAAAAGATTACATTTTCATCCAGCTGTGTGTGGGTAGGGCATGAAAACCAGTCCCTGCTTGCTTAAGAAGAGACAGAAATCCTGGGTGTGGACGGACTTTCAAGTTCAAGCATGGAGACCAGTGATTGGATTGCCCCAAACTGCCTTAATGAAGCCTCCCCGGGTCTACACAGGGGAACACCCACCAACCTTCAGGGAGATTCTTTGGTCATCCTCACCCACCACGTTCTCCGCTCTATTTACCTAATATATTTCCCAGCAAAAAGATTAGTTGATACATTCACACATGAAACTAATTATGATAGAATTAAAGCTTTCCCTGCTCCTTTCCACAAATTGAATTACTGAGACTCAGACTGAATTCTAAAAAATCTCTTCTTGAGTCATTCTGGGAGGAAAATGAATTACACGTGTCGTGAGCCTTGAGTGCCATGGTTTCCTTATGTTGCCACCAGTGCAGGGAGCTACATTTTCCAGGGGACTGGGTGACCCTGTGTGACGGAAATCAGAAAATGGGAGTGGGAATTACCGTTGGGTCTTTAAAATAGCCCCCCTGGGACTTCACTGGTGGCTCAGTGGTTAAGAATCCGCCTGCCAATTCAGGGGACACGGGTTGGATCCCTGGTCCGGGAAGATCCCACATGCCGCGGAGCAACTAAGCCCGTGCACCACAACTACTGAGCCTGCACTCTAGAGCCCGAGTACTGCAACTACTGAGCCCACACGCCGCATAAACTGAAGCCCGCGCGCTCTAGAGCCCGTGCTCTGCAACCAGAGAAGCCACCGCAATGAGAAGCTCGCGCACAGCAAGGAAGAGTAGCCCCAGCTCGCCACAACTAGAGAAAGACCGCATGCAGCAACGAAGACCCAACACGGCCAAAAAGTAAATAAAAATTAAAAAAAAGAAATTCAAAGAAAAAATAGCTCCCCTGGAACACAGAACTCCAGAGAGTGACACAGTTGGTCTTGTAGTTGAGATTTAGACTGTCTTAAGTCAACCATTCATAAACTGGTTTAGTTATGACTCCCTTGAGAAATTGTCATGTCTGTCACGTCCTGGACATTTTGCAGGCTCCAAATCATGAAATAAAATGTCCAGAATATTCTCAATGGCTCTATTTACGTCATCCATTTTAACTGGCATGTCAACATTTACATTGCTGGAGAATAGCTTTGGGAACTATTGCTCTGAATACAAATTAACGATGGAATGCACCAACCCAATAGCATGGTGTGGTGGAGAACCGAAATAACTTTTCCCCCAAACTCTAGATGAACCGTGTGTGTGAGTGTACCTGTGTGCCAGTAGGCGTTAATCAATTGGTATTGGGCAACACAATTAAAACTCACTTCGTGGGAAGCGCATGTTACGATAGGATTTTTTCCCAATGGTGTTTCAGAGCAGGATGCTTATAAGCAAAATACAATGAAACATGCAACGATGAAATTCTACAGCTCATCACTCTTTTCTAGTACCTAGTAGGTTAGAGGCACCATGGGAGACACAAAATAATCAACCCCAGGCCTCACCCTCACAGTATTTACAGCCTATTAAGAAATACTAGTTTTTTCCCAATAACAGAGAGAATTAAAATACGGCTAGTTCCCCGCATTTGTTGTCAAAAATAGAAAGAAAACCATACTCTGCTGGAACATATTATTATTTGCTTAAAAAATTATATAAACAGATGCCAGCATAGTAAATTTAATTTAAAGTATCATGGAATTGGAAGTCCTTCATTTATACCGACCAATAAACTGAGCCAAAGAAAATGTGAATGACTTGCCCAGGGTCACACAACTATTTAATGCCTCCAATGGCACCAGAAACCAGCTTTTTGACCCTCAGATGGAGACCTTTGGATGTATACTGTGCATACTAGCCTGGGATTTGGTCTGGCTCTAAAATTCTGGGACTCTCCAAGGACTCTGCAACTATGCTAACCACACTCCTGTCATTCATTTTAATGAATAAAATCACTCAGTTGAACAAAAACAATAGTTTCATTAAGATGGAGAAAGTGCACTTTCATTACTAAAAATGACCTCATGCCTTATTCACTTTAGGGAAACTTTTATATTTAAAATTTTAACATAAAGAGATTTTAGAGATTTGCTTAGCAAGGAAAAGCAACCAGTCTATTATTGCATAATATTTGATTACCTATTAATTTTGATCATATCACTGAGCAAACTGTTAGATCCTTGCACTGAGGCATGTGTAGAAACTGCCCTATTTTTAACTCTGCCATTCTGGTTGTTTGTAGAACGGATTTCCCTTTATTTGAAATGATGTGTTTGGTTTTTGTTTTTTTTCAAGACTGCAGTTTTTAATTGCTTTCAAGGCATTGAGGAATGAAATGGACAGAGAGGGAGCAAAGGAGCCTAATTGGAGGCACTTTGGGGACCACTTTAATGAACAGAAGGGCAAGTCCTGTATAATTAATATGGTATGGGATAATGTTTTAAACTGAGCATTTGATGTTAACATCATCACCCACTGAAAAAGTGCTAAGTGCTTCCTGAAGAATGCAAGGCAAAGTGAACACTTTCAAATCGGCGCATGAGGCTTTGTTAGCAATGGCTGTGTCCAGCCTTCAACTCGGCTTGTGAGGTGTAAAGAGAAAGTTTGTGCCTGTTTTTGTGGCATTTGGCCAGTTGCCTTTGCTTCAGCCTGCCTCCTGCTCCCTGCTTGCTAGGTCCTGGGAAGTCAGTAATTGTATTAGAAGACAGCGGTAATAGTGATAAAATGTGACATTTGTATTGATAGTACTCTGAAACCTTGTTTCAATGCACTTTTCCACACAGTACCTCAGTAACCCTAAGGGAGGAAGGAAACAGTGTTATGATAGAAAAGTGAGGTTCAGGAAATGTAAGTGACCTGAACTTTGACAGGGGGCAGACCCAGGACTAAAATCCAGGTTATCGGAAGTTCTGTCTGGGGGCTACTCCCCAATGGCAAGGAAGGACACGTAGAGACAGTTCAGTCTTAAGCCACCTTAGGGATGGGAGATATTTCTGCACCTGTCCCTTTGATGACTCCAGGAGTGGATCTCTGGCTTCTGGGTATCCCTGGCTGCTAACGTCTTACTTGACATCGGTCATGGTCACATCTTGCCCTACAGCTTTCATGCACTTCTTTCCCTGTGCTGTGGTCTGTCTTGTTGGCCATTTGATATGTCCATCATGGGATACCTTACTGCCCCAATTTTAATTTTTGGATAAATTGAAGGAAACAGAAAACTTTGGATTCTAAGACTTTGAATCCAATCCCTCATTCTCAGTCTCAAACTCTGCCGAACTTAGCATTTATTGGGCACTTAAAGCGTTAGGTGTTATGCTAAGAACACTGAATGTTCTCGACATCCTAACAAGGTGGAAATTGCAGGGATTTAAACCCAGGACATCTAACTCAAAACCCACACTCTTAGATGGGATGGTACCGTTGTCTCCCACGGTAAGATAACCGTATTTTAAGTTTTGTATAACACTAGTGTTTAGAAATCTCTTCAAAAGTATGGGATCCTGAGATTTCTTCTTGCACTGTGGCATAAACAGAAACTATGAACATACCTAATGAACAGCTGCCACTGATATTTACATCTTAACTGGGGGTTAAATATCAAAGACATTGTTCTATTTAGCAGGATTTATGGTGTCATAACTTTTCCAGTAGTTCATTTCAAACAGATTTTTTAGATAGTGGGAGAAAACAGTATCATAGTAGCTTTTGAAAGTCTAGTGTGGGAAATTAACTGCAGATATTCAAAAGATCTCTCACACACTGTCAGCATTCATTTTTAACCCCCAAACAATGACATGAGCAAAAGTGACTGTTTTTTTCTCTATTTTCTTTGCTCCACTTTCCTCTCCGAAAATAAGCCCATTAATAAGGAGGTATGAATGGAAAATGTAGATGTCTCAAGACAAATTACACTAAAAGTTGTTTCTTAAAGAAACAATTTTACCAAAATGAGTTTGCATATAAAAACATAACTAGCAGATGAACATATTAGGGAAGTGTAGCCATTAGGCATGTTTTTATTATGCAATAATTTATCCATGAACAGTTTATATTTCACATCCATATTACAGTATTTCTTTCCTGTCACTGGGAGTACTCAAGAGAATTGAATGAATGCTCATTCATCTGGAAAGTTCCAGAAGGGAGTTTGCAATGGGTAGGAAATTGAGTTAGGTTGGACAACAAGGTCACTTCTAATCTAAAGATTCTATAATTTCCAACTTGGACAACTGAAATGAGGTCAGTGTTCTGGTAGGCTTCATGTCACAGTGAAAAAAAAAGGCCTGGTGGTGGGAAGCAGTCATGGGCTGTCCTGGGGGCCTGGAGCCAGCCTGCCTGGCTTCACCACTTGATTCCGCCACTTACTAGCTGTGTGACCCTGGGCAAGCTATGTCCCCCGTCTCTGCCTCAGTTTCCTCATCTGTGAAGTGGGGATAATAATAGCACTGACCTCACAGAGTGGCTGTGAGGAGTAAATGAATGAATGTAAGCAGAGTACTTAGTGGTACATGGGAATGTCCCATAATCTTAGTTGTGCTGTTATGTTCCAAGAACGATGGGGTTAGATTGTTCATTTCTAATGAACGGTCTTATCTGCTTCTTCTTGTTACCTCCAACATGAAATAAATGGCAGTCCATT
Organism: Grampus griseus; assembly: GCF_964374135.1. Taxonomy (NCBI): domain Eukaryota; kingdom Metazoa; phylum Chordata; class Mammalia; order Artiodactyla; family Delphinidae; genus Grampus; species Grampus griseus. The sequence goes on from NC_138997.1 coordinate 24,979,309, forward strand.
CCGAGTTTAATGAAGGTGGGGTTAGGGCTCACAGCTTGCCTGAAGGGAAGGAGATAAGGAGGAGAAGGGGAGAGGTAAAATGAGGGATTTTGCTTAAAGGGAACAGAGAAATGTCTGATGTCCAGGGAGATAGATGGAAATTCCATGGGAATGACACCTGCATGGGATGCTGGGAATGACAGTTGATAGGAGGAGAGAGAAAGCTCATGGTACATACATACTCTCATTTTACAAACACACACACACTTCATAGCAAAAAGATATGGGAATGACTGGTCTATTTGTATCCTAAGTTTTCCACGTTAGCACAAGTATTCAGTTCTAATATTGACCTATGGTTTCAGTCGGTCAGTTCAAGTCCACAGGTTTGCCCTGAGCCTCTGCCACAGTACCAAGCACGGTGTGAGGTTCTGTGGAAGCAAAGAGGAGGCTGCCCTGTGGTGCTCAGCCTGGGAGGAATGCAAGAAGTTAAACGCTGTACGTTTCACTCAGCGTGCTAAGTGCCGTGACCAACCTGTGTGTTACACTATAGGGTCTCAGAGGAGGCCACTTGACCCATCTTAGAGAGACAGGGCAGACTCCCAGGAGGAGGAGAAAGCTTAGACTTGAACCAGCTCTTAGGCTGATGAAGAAGGGAAAACAAACAAACAAAACAAAGGAAAACAAAACCCAAAGAAAAGTAGACTTATGAAAAGTTTTAATTCTCTCCATCGACTTGGAAATTTGACACAGCTGGTTCTGCTACTTATTAGCTACATGACTTTGGGCAATTACTTAAGCTCTCTGAACTTCAGTTTTGTCATATCTGAGACAGTTTCTGGCTCATTGGGTTGTTCTAGGAATTAGGGAGACAATGTATGAAAAGCCCAATCCCTGTGCCTGACGCAAGCGGTGTGTGCAGGCTTATTTTGAGTATCGGTGACATTAAATTACTCGTACTAAAATATGATAAAAGAGGAAGTGATGATTTGTTGAATTTAGGCTAGGAATAATGTCAAGACAAGCCAAAAGTAGAATAATAAGCTCAGTGTTAAGGCCCATGTGTCAATTTTGCCTGAACCACTAGTTCAGAGCCTGGATGGAGAAAAGCTGGCCGGAGTAACATTCCATCTAATGATATACCTATGGAGGGCAGGGGCAAGGATTTTGGCATCTTACCTTGTCTATTACCCGCCCGTTGTACTACAAAGCTCCAGCCCAAACTAAAAACCTAGAATAATCCCATGATCCACCTTCTCAGCAAATATGACGGTTAAACCATCCACAAAAGTTATATGCAAAAATATTGATCTGTTTCATTAGCACCATCTGTAATTTCACCTTAACATAGAGATGAAGCCAAACAGGGGCCCAGAAAAAATCAGTTTTTTCTAATGCACGAGGCAACTTAGGAGAAGGTTCTGTTCTCATTTACAAATGAAGAACCCAAGGCAAAATTGGTGACTTAACAAAGGTCAGATTACTCCTTCATGGGAAGCCACCAACAGGCCGATCTGTCTGCCAGCAGAGCTGCTCTCTTCATCATGGGGCTAGGACACCTATTGCTCTGTGATTGGGGAAGGGAGGTGATATGTGTGGTCAAGGACCCTCAACGTCACCAGGAGACTACGGAAGGCCATTCTTCTTCCTTCTGCTTCTGTGATGCTGCTGCCGCAATGTTGTAATAATATTGTGAACTGTCCTGGCAAGTCAGGAAGTTTCTCAGGGAAGAGAAGAGAAAGGTCCACCCAGAATGGGAGAGGAAATGCTAATTGGAGTTCTTCAGGAGCTGAGTGGAGTTAAGAACTTCATCCTGGATGAGGCTGTTAGATCTCTGCTTTGCAGATGACCCCAAATACAGATGCAGCCTCTCTGAAATGAGAAGGAGTTCTCTTCTGAGGAGGTATATTTTCTTCTTAGGTGGAGTGGAATGCTTTTTTTTTTTTTAAGATAGATTTTAAAAAATCAGAGACCTTGATTAAAATCCTGTCTCTGCTACTTAATAACTGTGTGATCTCTCTCTAAACCTCACTACTCATCTGCTAAGTAAAATTAATGGTATTTACTTCACTTTTCCTATCTCTAAAATGGTGATAATACCTGCCTCTTAGGATGGTTGTGAGGATTAAATGAGAATGAAGTCTGGAGTGTAGGAAATGTTCCCCAAAGACATCTATCATATTATTTCTATGTTATTATGTTCATTAGCTACATTACAGCATTCTTATATAAAGTGCTTGGATGTGGTAGATGATCAATAAGTGACAGCTATTGTCATTAAAGGGCAACATTTTTGTATTGGTGGTGGTCTAGTGGTGGAATTGAGCAGGCTGGAATGAAGAGAAATTCTAATTCCACAGGCAAACATAGAAACAAAAATAAAAACAAAAAAGCAGAACTGGAAGGAAAAGAATCCTACCCCGAGTCAGCCAACTTATTCCCAGAATTTAAATATCAAAAATCTCTACATTATAGAGCAGAAGCAAGAAGAACTACAATCCTGCAGCCTGTGGAACAAAAACCACATTCACAGAAAGATAGACAAGATGAAAAGGCAGAGGGCTATGTACTGGATGAAGGAACAAGATAAAACCCCAGAGAAACAACTAAATGAAGTGGACATAGGAAACCTTCCAGAAAAAGAATTCAGAATAATGATAGTGAAGATGATCCAAGACCTTGGAAAAAGAATGGAGGCAAAGATCGAGAAGATGCAAGAAATGTTTAACAAAGACCTAGAAGAATTAAAGAACAAACAGAGATGAACAATACAATAACTGAATTAAAGAACAAACAGAGATGAACAATACAATAACTGAAATGAAACTACACTAGAAGGAATCAATACCAGAATAACTGAGGCAGAAGAACGGAGAAGTGACCTGGAAGACAGAATGGTGGAATTCACTGCTGCAGAACAGAATAAAGAATAAAGGATGAAAAGAAATGAAGACAGCCTAAGAGAGCTCTGGGACAAATTAAATGCAGCAACATTCGCATTACAGGGGTTTCAGAGGGAGAAGAGACAGAGAAAGGACATGAGAAAACATTTGAAGAGATTATAGTTGAAAATTTACCTAACATGGGAAAGGAAATAGCCACCCAAGGCCAGGAAGCACAGAGAGTCCCATACAGGATAAACCCAAGGAGAAACACGCCAAGACACATAGTAATGAAACTGGCAAAAATTAAACACAAAGAAAAATTATTGAAAGCAGTAAGGGAAAAATGACAAATAATATACAAGGGAACTCCCATAAGGTTAACAGCTGATTTCTCAGCAGAAACTCTACAAGCCAGAAGGGAGTGGCATGATATACTTAAAGTGATGAAAGGGAAGAACCTACAACCAAGATTACTCTACCCAGAAAGGATCTCATTCAGATGTAATGGAGAAATCAAAAGCTTTACAGACAAGCAAAAGCTAAAGCTAAGGGAATTCAGCACCACCGAGCCAGCTCTAAGACAAATGCTAAAGGAACTTTTCTAAGTGGGAAACACAGGAGAAGAAAAGGACCTACAAAAACAACCCCTAAACAATTAAGAAAATGGTCATAGGAACATACCTATCAATAATTACCTTAAACGTGAATAGATTAAATGCTCCAACCAAAAGACACAAGCTTGCTGAATGGATACAAAAACAAGACCATCTATATGCTGTCTACAAGAGACCCACTTCAAACCTAGGGACACATACAGACTGAAAGTGAGGGGATGGAAAAAGATATTCCATGCAAATGGAAATCAAAAGTAAGCTGGAGTAGCAATACTCATATCAGGTAAAATAGACTTTAAAATAAAGAATGTTACAAGAGACAAAGAAGGACACTACATAATGATCAAGGGATCAATCCAAGAAAAAGATATAACAATTATAAATATATATGCACCCAACATAGGAGCACCTCAATACATAAGGCAACTGCTAACAGTTTCCTCTAAAAGAGGAAATCAACAGTAACACAATAATAGTGGGAGACTTTAACACTTCACTTACAACAATGGAGAGATCATCCAAAATGAAAATAAATAAATGACACAATAGACCAGATAGATTTAATTGATATTTATAGGACATTCCATCCAGAAACAGCAGATTACACTTTCTTCTCAAGTGCGCATGAAACATTCTCCAGGATAGATTACATCTTGGGTCACAAATCAAGCCACAGTAAATATAAGGAAATTGAAATCATATCAAGCAACTTTTCTGACCACATGCTATGAGATTAGAAATGAATTATAGGGAAAAAATGTAAAAAACACAAACGCATGGAGACTAAACAATATGTTACTAAATAACCAAGAGATCACTGAAGAAATCAAAGGAGAAATCAAAAAATACCTAGAGACAAATGACAATGAAAACACCACAATCCAAAACCTATGGGATGCAGCAAAAGCAGTTCTAAAGGGAAGTTTATAGCTATACAAGCCTACCTCAAGAAACAAGAAAAATCTCAAATAAACAGTCTAACCTTAGACCTAAAGGAACTAGATAAAGAAGAACAAACAAAACCCAAAGCTAGCAGAAGGAAAGAAGTCTTAAAGATCAGAGCAGAAATAAAAGAAATAGAAACAAAGAAAACAATAGCAAGGATCAATAAAACTAAAAGCTGGTTCTTTGAGAAGATAAACAAAATTGATAAACCATTAGCCGATAAACAAAATTGATAAACCATTAGCCAGACTCATCAAGAAAAAGAGGGGGAGGACTCAAATCAATAAAATTAGAAATGAAAAAGAAGAAGTTACAACAGACACTGCAGAAATACTAAGAGACTACTACAAGCAGCTCTATGCCAATAAAATGGACAACCTGGAAGAAATGGACAAATTCTTAGAAAGGTATAACCTTCCAAGACAGAACTGGGAAGAAATAGAAAATCTGAACAGACAGGTCACAAGTAGTGAAATTGAAACTTTGATTAAAAATCTTCCAATAAATAAAAGTCCAGGACCAGATGGCTTCACAGGGGATTTCTATCAAACATTTAGCGAAGAGCTAACACCCATCCTTCTCAAACTCTTCCAAAAAATTGCACAGGAAGGAACACACCCAAACTCATTCAATGAGGCCCCCATCACCCCGACACCAAAACCAGACAAAGATACTACAAAAAAAAGAATATTACAAACTAATATCACTGATGAATATAGATGCAAAAATCCTCAACAAAATACAAGCAAACAAATCCAACAACACATTAAAAGGATCATACACCATGGTCAAGTGGAATTTATCCCAGGGATGCAAGGATTCTTCAATATATGTAAATCAATCAATGTGATAAACCATATTAATAAATTGAAGAAAAACCATATGATCATCTCAATAGATGCAGAAAAACCTTTTGACAAAATTCAACACCCATTTATATAAAAATTCTCCAGAAAGTGGGCATAGAGGGAACCTACCTCAACATAATAAAGGCCATATACAACAAACCCATGGCAAACATCATTCTCAATTGGGAAAACCTGAAAGCATTTCCTCTAAGATCAGGAACAAGACAAGGATATCCACTCTCACCATTATTATTCAACATAGTTTTGGAAGTCCTAGCCACAGCAATCAGAGAAGAAAAAGAAATAAAAGGAATACAAATTGGAAAAGAAGAAATAAAACTGTCATTATTTGCAGATATCATCATACTACATAGAGAATCCTAAGGATGCTACCAGAAAACTACTAGAGCTAATCAATGAATCTGGTAAAGTTGCAGGATACAAAATTATTGCACAGAAATCTCTTGCATTCCTATGCACTAATGATGAAAAATCTGAAAGAGAAATTAAGGAAACACTCCCATTTACCATTGCAACAAAAAGAATAAAATACCTAGGAATAAACCTACCTAGGGAGACAAAAGACCTGTATGCAGAAAACTATAAGACACTGATGAAAGAAATTAAAGATGATACTAACAGATGGAGAGATATACCATGTTCTTGGATTGGAAGAATCAAGATTGTGAAAATGACTATACTACCCAAAGCAATCTGCAGGTTCAATGCAGTCCTTATCAAATTACCAATGGTATTTTTTACAGAGCTAGAAGAAAAAATATTAAAACTTGTATGGAGACACAAAAGACCCCGAATAGCCAAAGCAGTCTTGAGGGAAAAAAACCGAGCTAGAGCAATCAGACTCCCTGACTTCAGACTATAGTACAAAGCTACAGTAATCAAGACAATATGGTACTGACACAAAAACAGAAATATAGATCAATGGAGCAAGATAGAAAGCCCAGAGATAAACCCACGTACCTATGGTCAACTAATCTATGACAAAGGAGGCAAGGATATGCAATGGAGAAAAGACAGTCTCTTCAATAAGTGGTGCTGGGAAAACTGGACAGCTACATGTAAAAGAATGACATTAGAACACTCCCTAACACCATACACAAAAATAAACTCAAAATGGATTAGAGACCTAAATGTAAGACCGGACACTATAAAACTCTTAGAGGAAAACATAGGAAGAACACTCTTTGACGTAAATCACAGCAAAATATTTTTTGATCCACCTCCTAGAGTAATGGAAATTAAAAACAAAAATAAACAAATGGGACTTAATGAAAGTTCAAAGCTTTTGTACAGCAAAGGAAACCATAAACAAGAAGAAAAGACCACCCTCAGAGTGGGAGAAAATATTTGCAAATGAAGCAACAGACAAAGGATTAATCTCCAAAATATATAAACAACTCATGCAGCTCAATATTAAGAAAACAAACAATCCAATCCAAAAATGGGCAGAAGACCTAAATAGACATTTCTCCAAAGAGGACATACAGGTGGCCAAGAAGCATATGAAAAGCTGCTCAACATCACTAATTATTAGAGAAATGCAAATCAAAACTACAATGAGGTATCACCTCACACCAGTTAGAATGGGCATCATCAGAAAATCTACAAACAACTAATGCTGGAGAGGGTGTGGAGAAAAGGGAACTCTCTTGCACTGTTGGTGGGAATGTAAATTGATACAGACACTATGGAGAACAGTATGGAGGTTTCTTAAAAACTAAAAACTGAATTACCATATGATCCAGCAATCCCACTACTGGACATATACCCAGAGAAAAACATAATTCAAAAAGACACATGCACCCCAATGTTCATTGCAGCACTATTTACAATAGCCAGGTCATGGAAGCAACCTATGTCCATCGACAGACAAATGGATAAAGAAGATGTGGTCCATATATACAATGGAATATTACTCAGTCATAAAAAGGAACGAAATTGGGTCATTTTTAGAGACATGGATAGATCTAGAGACTGTCATACAGAGTGAAGTAAGTCAGAAAGAGAACAACAAATATTGTATGTTAGTGCATATATGTGGAACCTAGAATTATGGTACAGATGAACTGGTTTGCTGAGCAGAAATTGAGACACAGATGTAGACAACAAATGTATGGACACAAAGGGGGGAAAGCAGTGGGTGGTGGTGGTGGTGGTGTGATGAATTGGGCGATTGGGATTGACATGTATACACTGATGTGTATAAAATTGATGACTAATAAGGACCTGCTGTATAAAAAAATAAATTAAATTAAATTCAAAAATTAAAAAAAAAAGATCTTCCAAAAAATAAATCTCTACATTATTAATTTGACCTTTGGAGATTTTAAAAAATTGCATCTTTTACTGTTTTCTTTTGTTTTTACCAAAGTCCATTTGAAGATTCCAGTCTTCACTGGGCCAAGGAAGAAAGGGAAAGGGACTTAAGTTTCTACTCATTTAGTTAGTTTTGCTTGTGAAAGAAAGAACAGCCCTGTCCAGGATCAGATCCTTAACTGCCCTCACCTCTGAAGATTTTCTCTTAGTCTTTCTTGCCTTTTTGGGTGATGATGTGTCTATGTCTATGGGAGGGGGAAATGGGGACCACATGCCCTGGCGGTGATGAGACAGAATGTAAAGTACTCTAAAGAAAGGGGGAAGATTCAGGAGACAAAGTCAGAGGCTTCTTGTGTAGTTATCCCTTCCACAACCCTCACCCCCCAAGCCTGGAGTGGTTTGTCCCTAAAAGCTACCTGATTGTTCCCTTGGTGATTTTTTTCCCTATCATGGATCTCAGTGGAGCTCAATCCCTTCTATGGCTAAACACCCAACTACTGCTGTCTGGTGAGATGGCTGGAGCCGAGGAGGGTCACACTGAGGAACAGTGTGAGGGCTCCTGACACACCATGACCCTGTGACTGATGCAGGCCAGCCTGGGCAGCCAGCAAGCACCACATCCCTGAAAGGTGATCGTCCACAAGGAGTCCTGCCACATCGTGGGCCACCTGACCTAGAGCAGAGACTGGGGGGTGGGATGGGATGGGGCGTGGTGGGGGAAATGCCAGGGAGCCGTGGCAAGCCAATATGGAAATAGGCAGTTGTCTTCCGGAAATGATGCTCACAACTTGTCTATATCTATCTATTATCTTTCTTCTTTTAAATTAATTTTTATTGGAGTATGGCTGCTTTACAATGTTGTGTTAGCCTCCACTGTATAACAAAATGAATCAGCCATACACATACAGATATCCCCTCCCTTTTGGACTTCCCTCCCATTTAGGTCACTACAGTGCATTAGGTAGAGTTCCCTGTGCTACACAGCATGTTCCCATTAGCTGTTTTATATATAGTATCAATAATGTATATGCGTCAATTCCAGTCTCCCAATTCCTCCCACCCCAGCCATTTCCCCCTTAGTATCCATACATTTGTTCTCTCCATCTGGGTCTGTATTTCTGCTTTGCAATTAAGATCATCTATACCATTTTTCTAGGCTATCTATTATCTTTCTATCTATCATCTCTCTCTCTCTCCCTGTCTATCTATGTATCCATCTAACATCTATCTATTATCAATCAATCATCTACCTACCTATGTATGTATTTATGTGTATATGTTTGGGGGTGGAATGGTGTAAGGTAGGTTTGGAGACACTGCTATTCTTTTTACTGAAGTAGAGTTGATTTACAATGTTGTGTTAATTTCTGTTGTACAGCAAAGTGATTCAGTTATACATATATCTATTCTTCAGATTCTTTTCCATTATAGTTTATTACAAGATATTGAATATAGTTCCCTGTACTATACAGTAGGACCTTGCTGTTTATCTATTTTATATCTACTAGTTTGCATCTGCTAATTCCAAACTCCTAATTTATCCCTCTCCCCACCCTTCCCCTTTGATAACCATAAGTTTGTTTTCTAGAGACACTGCTATTTTGAAACCTACCTAGAATTTGCACCTATTACTCTAGTGGCAGAGACAGAATTCATTTTCAGGGAGACCATCCTTTTGATTGGGAAAACACTGTAATAGGCTTTGTAGTAAAACAAAGATAGGGCCATGCTTCTATTTTGGAAGAGACAGATTAAGACAGGAAAGCTAAGCTGTTCTCCAGAGGGTTTTTTCTCTAACAGATCTGATGGCTTCCTCAGGGGAGAGCAGTGTCAGGCGGAGTGGAGATAAAGAAGGAGGCTCCTGGAGAGGAGAAGTGGACTTTAGCATTGTAGTGGTAGGCAGGAGGTTCAGAACAGAGTTTAATTGTAAGGGATTCCTTTGACAAGGCTGTGACCAATGGGCTTAAGGAGCAATGGTGTCAAGTTTTCCACCTCCCTTTTCTGTGGTATGACTCCTCAGGTTGTCCTGGACTCTCAGTAAAGTTTTGTCACACTCCATGGCTGGTGTCAGCAGTGTTGTTGGAAAAAAGGGAGGAGCTGTGTCCACACAGGACAGACAAGTCACAGGGAGATGGGGGTCAGGAGATGACAGGAGTTGATTGGTAGAGATAACTAAGCAAAATCCTGAGCTTCTCCCACAAATCCTCAGAAATTCTTGGGAAAGAAGACAGCACATCTCTTGGTCACACAGAATGGATTCAGATTATTTGAGGAGGAATATTGTCATAGTTATTTACCATATGGGGCACTATGTGATTTGTGGATGCACTTTTTAAAAAATTAATTAATTGATTGATTAATTAATTAATTATTTTTGGCTGCATTGGGTCTTTGTTGTTGCACACAGGCTTTCTCTAGTTGTGATGAGCAGGGGCTACTCTTCGTTGCGGTGCGTGGGCTTCTCATTGTGGTGGCTTCTCTTGTTGTGGAGCACGGGCTCTAGGTGCGGACTCCAGTAGTTGTGGCGTGCGGGCTCAGTAGTTGTGGCTCACAGGCTCTAGAGCACAGGCTCAATAGTTGTGGCGCATGGGCTTAGTTGCTCTGAGGCATGTGGGATCTTCCCAGACCGGGGCCCGAACCCGTGTCCCCTGCATTGGCAGGCAGATTCTTAACCACTGCACCACCAGGGAAGTCCCCATGGACTCACTTTTAATGTTTATGGAACTCCCCACACCCACCCACACGTGAGTGTTGATGAGAGGTAGAGCCCAGCTCTCCCATAGCCCTCAAGCAGGTCAGAGCTTGCTTTCCTAACCCCCAACCCCCGGACTGGGCATATGTGACCTAGGTTTGGCCAATCAGGCACTGACCCAGGACCTTGAATTGGAGGCTCATGAGCCAAAGCAGAGGGGTGGTGAAGAATCTATTTTGGGGAGTGGGGTGGGTGCGGTGGAGGACAGCTGGAACCTCCAGTTTCCTGGGGCAGGAGAGAGAGAGGGCTGGTACCATTTGTTAATTCAGGTTCTCTAAGAAGCAGATTTCAAGAGATTTAATAGGGAAAACAGCTCTGGAGGATAAAGAGGGAGGGAGTGGGAGTTGGTGGAGAGAGCTGTTAGATTAAGAGGCAGCTCTGGCCACTGCAAAAGGAGAAAGGGAAGAAAAGATTGGTGGCAAGAGCCTCGGGCAGCAGCATAATTCTGCAAACATCTTGGCTTGGCCAATGTGGATCCCCAGGGAAAAACTCTGCATTAGTTTTCTGTTGCTGTTTAAAATAGCACAAATTAATTACCTAACAGTTCTGGAGGTCGTGAGCCTGCAATGAGTCTGACTGTCTTATCCAGGTGTTGATAGGGCTAGGTCCTTCGGAGCACTCCAGGAGAGAAGCTGTTCCTTGTCTCTTTCAGCGTCTAGAGACTGCCAACATTCCTTGGCTTGTGGCTGCATCACTCCAATCTCTGCTTCTGTCATCACATCTCCTCCTCATTATGATCTCCTGCTTCTCTCTTATAACAACCCTTGTGATGACATCAGGTCCGTCCTGATAATCCACGATAATCTCACCATCTCAAGATCACATCCTCAAAAATCTCTTTTGCCATATGAAGTAACATAGGAATGTTACTTCATAACATAGTAACATAGGTTCTGGGAATCAGGATGTGGATATTTGGGCGGAGACCATTTTTCAGCTGACCACAGTTGCCCTTAGAGGGTCCTGCACTGGGCAGGAATGGGCCAGCACTAGTATCCCCGAGAGGCTCACCCACTGGGTATGAGCAGCCCAGGGGGAAGCATGGTCTCAATGATGATGGGCCAGCAGCTGGACACTCACAATCAGCACTGCTCCCTTGTGTAGGTTCTGTTGAAGGTCTGTTCTAAGCAACATCACTCCATGGATCCCTCATAGTCGATCTGGTTTCCTGTGTTGGTGGCAAGAGTGCAAGCTCTGGTGTCCAGTGTTCAGTGGTTCCAGAAGCAGTGTCCTCTACTTATAGTCCTGTGGCACGGGTTTTTCTTTGGTTCCAAATACTTCAGCTCTCTTCTGCTTGTTTTCTGAGCTTTCTTCTAAAAGCTTCCTTGTGTTTCTGTGGGCTTCTTGATCACCTTTTTAAAAAATATTAATATTTTATTTAAAAAGTTTTTATTTTATATTGGAGTCTAGTTGATTTACAATGTTGTGTTAGTTTCACGTGTACAGCAAAGTGATTCAGTTATATATATATATATATATATATATATATATATACATATATCTATTCTTTTTCATATTCTTTTCCCATTTAGGTTATTACAGAATATAGAGTTCACTGTGCTATACAATAGGTCCTTGTTGTTTATCTACTTTATATATAGTAGTGTGTATCTGTTAATCCCAGACTCCTAATTTATCCCTCCCCCCACCTTACCCTTTGGTAACCATAAATTTGTTTTCTAAGTCTGTGAGTCTGTTTCTGTTCACCTTTTCATAAATTTCTTTTCTACTTAAATCAATCAGAGTCAGTGTGTTTGGTTATTGTTTCCCAATATTTATTTTCCCCCTTTTCTTTTAGTAACAGAACCTCTTTCCAAAGTTCAGCTGGGCAAATGGCCACAGGGATAGAGCTTAAACTTTCTAATTTACCTTATGGCCAGGCATGGCCATGTGACTAAATTGTCATCAGGGGAATGTAAACAGTAGTCATGTGTATAACTTCCACGTGACTTCTTCAAAAGGAACTTGCTTGCACTTCCCTTCCTCATTTTCCCTCTCCTTGTGGGCTGAATGTGTGTGGTACTGGGGAGTTGCCTTTGATTCAGTGAGTAACAGCAACATTTGAGGACACGATAGGGTGGGTGGAGAGAAGGAACCACGTTCGCTGGGTGACTTCACAGAGCTCAGCCACCTGCCTACCTTAGATTGCTTGTATTCTTCTGGACTGTTACAGGACAAAGAAATAAACCTATATTGTTTGAGCCATTGTATTTTGAGGTCTCTTTTGAAAGCCACCAAGTCTATTAGAGTTTAGTATAACCTACCTAATGAAAACAAGCAGTTTCTTTCTCATAACCTGGACTAGTTTAGAGACAGAAACCAGGAGTAATTCCAGTACCTCAGGAAAGGAAAGAGGAAAGAATTCTGGGATGAATTGTCTGGAAAGTTGGGACTAAGGGCATTAAAATTCCAGCCACAGTATATAAGAATGAGAATTTGTTAGCCTATAGCGTGCACCAATGAAACAACCAAGTGTCGGGGATCCACATAGCCACTGTCATCGAATAGTACAGATGGGAAGAGGCACACAGGACTGCGGGGCAGGGTGGTTACTACTAATGATAGGAGTAGCTTAGATAAAGAAAATAACAAACAAATCACTAAATTCTAAGCTCAAATCACAGAAAAGAACAGGATCATGTATAACTATGATAATACAATCTCTTGCAAGGGGGTCAACACAGCTACAAACCAAATGCAATGGCTAAATCTGAAGTTAGCTTCGATCTGTTTTATTCTCAGCCTTGCCAGTTGAACATCAACACATAGGATCCTGAGAATTGAAATGGGGAGATATGGGAGGATGCAGAGGCCTCATACTATTATTTTGATCCCCCGAAGGCCACTGAGCCTCTGGAGGTCACCGAGGAACACACACCCATAGGTAACAGTGCATGAGGTGCTATGGAAATCAGCTGTTGGAAATTCTACTGAATTTTAACAAGGTAAAGGGAGAAAGGTCTCCATCAGTGTCTGGATGAGCACAACTCTCTGAAGAGGTTGTTCTTGCCTTTTTTGAAAACCCTGTAATAACCTTTCTGAGGATTTACTCTACAGGGAAATGTCAATTGTTTATTTCCACACTCTCAACATCCTTCATTGTCTACAGACCTATAATTAAAATGCCAGCATGCCTGTGGAGTGAAAGGGGAGCAATTACAAAGTCAAGTAGCAAAGGAAAAGTCTTTCTAGAACAAGAGGATAATTTTTTTTCCTATTTTATATTATCAAAAATATTTTTGGAATATGATTGGGGAACGGATTCTGGGGTGCTAGGTCAAGGAGGGGGAGAACATACATTTAAACCACAGATTTTTGTCTTTATCTTGGTGGGGGGTGGTTTTTCAGGATTTCCTCTCGGTCCAACCTAAAGAGTTAATCAAATCAACCTAACATTCGTGAGGGAATTGCTGACTAATGATGAAATTAGATATTAGAAGCATAAAATGGTTTAGTTGTCCATGTAACTTTCTGGTTTGACTGGAGTAGAACATGGATCTTAGAAAGTACAGTGGATTATTGTAAACTCACTTAGGTGATGACTCTACAACTTCAACTCCAGATGTAGTCTCCTTAATGGAGGCAATTATTAGAACCCATGTGTCCAGGTACTACTTAGTTTATCTTTTTTCTCTGTCCCAGGGATTGGAAGACTTTTTCCGGATAGTATATATTATAGGCTTTGCAGATCATATGCTCTCTGTTGCAACTATTCAACTCTGCCATTGCAGCAAGGAAACATCCATAGACCATACATAAACAATTGGGCATGACTGTGTTCCAACAAAATTTTATTTACAAAACTAAGCCATAAGTGCCCCAGTAGCAATAAGCATATCTTATTGTGCCCAGATCTTGATTTCTGATACCATTCTCCAATAAAAGGAACTAGGGCTCCTTGGGAAAATGTCTGAAAAGACTGAGTCAAAAATATATAAGATGAGCCAAAAAGTAAGGAAGAGCTAAAAAAAATTACATTGATGGAGGTATGTCAAAGCGCCAACTGAAAGAGCTTCCAATGGCCAAAGTGGAACAAATTGAGCAAAAAAGTAAAGTATTTATAGTACTGGATTATAACCCAAAGGATATGGTAAATATCCATGAGCCCATATTGTTACAAATAAATGACTGAATAAATAGTAAACGGAGAGAAGAGGCAAATACCTCATGCAGGAGAATTCTAAATAAATTATGTAGATACTTGGTCCTAAAGAAGGAGGAGCATAAGTCCCAATTCTTTAAGTGTGGGCTGTGCACAGTGATTTCTTTCCAAAGAGTACATATGGAAGGGTGGAAAAGAGTAACTTTAGCGTAGAGAAACCTGACAAATATGGCTTCATAGGTGACTGAGGTCAACATTGACAGTTATAAATCAGGGTGATAATATGTACCCTTGATGTGATGTGATGAAAAGAGCCCTTTACATCTGTAATATTCTTTCCCAAATCCATCACCCCAGTGGCATCGTGAGAAGATCATCAAATTCCAAAAGAGAGACATTTTACAGTATTCCTGACCACTACTTCTTAAAACTGTCAAGGTCATCAAAACCAGGGAAAGTTTGAGAAACTGTCATAGCTATGAGCAGCCTAAGGAGATATGACAACTACATGTAATGTGGTATCCTGGACTGGATCCTGGCACAGAAAAAAGAACATTAGGTTAAAAAGAGGGCAGTCAATAAACTACAAACTTTAGTAATAGTGTATCAATGTTGGTTCATTGATGGGGAAGAATGTACCCTACTAATGTAAGATGTTAATAATAGGAGAAACCATGAGGAATTATATGGGAGCTTTCTGTACTATCTGCTCAATTTTTCTCTAAATCTAAAACTGTTCTAAAAAAATAAAGTCTGTTACGTAGAAAACAAATGTATGGTTACCAAAGGGGAAAGGAGGGCGAGGGATAAATTAGGAGTTTGGGATTAACAGATACAAACTACTGTATATAAAACAGATAAACAACAAAGACCTACTATATAGCACAGGGAACTATAGTCAATTCCTTGTAATAAACTATAACGGAAAATAATTTGAAGAGGAATAGATCTATATCTATATAACTGAATCACTTTGCTGGACCACAGAAACTAACACAACATTGTAAATCAACTATACTTCAATAAAAAATTAAAAAATAAAGTCTGTTAATAAAATAAAAGAAGGTGACAAGCTGGATTTTACCTTCAGACTCTACTTTGCTGACTCCTGCTCTATGCCATTAAGCAGAGAAAACAGTCAAGTTTGCCTTCACCTGTCAGGAATAGTAGAACATCTTTACTGTTTTGCCTCAGGGTTATGTCAGTTTTCGGGGTCTACAAAACAATACAGTACACCAGTACCTTGACCATCCCATTATCCCATAGGATATCATCATGATCTACTAGATGGATGACATCTTGCTGGCACAGGTTGAAGAGGAGGAATTAAGAGGTAACCTACTAGTGGGAAGCAGCCGCATAGCACAGGGAGATCAGCTCGGTGCTTTGTGACCGCCTGGAGGGGTGGGATAGGGAGGGTGGGAGGGAGGGAGACGCAAGCGGGAAGAGATATGGGAATATATGTATATATATAACTGATTCATTTTGTTGTGAAGCTGAAACTAACATACCATTGTAAAACAATTATACTCCAATAAAGATGTTAAAAAAAAAAATAAGAAAAAAAAAAAGAAAAAAAAAAAAAAAAAGAGGTAACCTAGATGCCTTAATAAGATACACGTCGGCCAAAGGGAAAGAAATACATACTCCAGGGACTTCCCTGGTGGCACAGTGGTTGAGACTGCATGCTCCCAACACAGGGGGTCCAGGTTCAATCCCTTGTCGGGGAACTAGATCCTACATGCATGCCGCAACTAAGAGTTCACATGCTGCAACTAAGGAGCCTCAATCAAGACCCGGAGCAACCAAATAACTAGATAAGTAAATATTAAAGAAAAATACATACTCCATAAAAATAGAGGAGGAGACCTACCACTTCAGTGAAGTTTCCAGGAGTCTTAGAGTCCAGGGCATATTGGAGTATCTTCTTTAAAGGGAATGACAGGTTGGAACACATGGTAGCACCTGTTTATTACAACAGGTACAATCTGGGGCTCTCTGAAATTTATTGCATTTGATTGGGTTGCCCTGAACGATTGACAAAGTGAGAATTGCTAGGATCTTATAGGATGCAAGGAATACGGAAAGTATCTCAGTTAACAAGGTTTATTGATAATTATAAGGAAAGTAAGAAAAACCAGAAAAAGTCAAAATAACCAAAGCTAAGCCCCTAGAGAACTAAAACATTATTGCTATCTAAGATGCACTGAAAGCTCTCATCATATGTCTACTGACTTAACAGTCATCTCGACTCATGATTCAGGTCTTCCACCCCACTTATTTTCTTTCCTAGAACTAATTCTCTATTTTGTCTTGGCTTCTGTTTCTGCTCCTGTAACTACTACAATTGAATAACTGTTTTTAATCTCCTCTATTTATCTCAAGATTTCTGTTTACTCAGATCTTCTACTACTACCCAGTTTTGCTTACTGCCTTCTTTTTGTGCATGTGTCTCTTGGCCTCTCCAGCCTGCTGACTCTCTCTGAATGCTTTGCATTTAATCTCTCAAAAAGAGTTTCTGGTGGGACCCTTAACTCCCATCCAATGCCCTTTTATGGCAGAGCTCTTGTGCTAGATTCTCTCATAGGCCCCTAGCCATGAGATAGCCGACCAACACCCATCTCTGGTCCAATCAGCTTTGGCCATGGCTGTGATGTCACACAATACACACACGAACCCACTGACCTATGCAAGTGATCCTTCAGAAGAGGCCGTTACTGTGACAGGCACGCTAAAGATTCTCAGAATGAGGATATTATAACTAGGAGGCACTTTCCCTGGCCTGTCCAGACAATTTACTTTGCCATTTTGATTAAGGAAGCCCCCGATCTTTAACACATTAAAGAATTAAGGGAGGCTTCCCTGGTGGCGCAGTGGTTGAGAGTCCGCCTGCCGATGTAGGGGACACGGGTTCATGCCCCGGTCCGGGAAGATCCCACATGCCGCGGAGCGGCTGGGCCATGAGCCATGGCCGTGAGCCTCCAGTTTTACTGGAGCCTGTGCTCCGCAACGGGAGAGGCCACAACAGTGAGAGGCCCGCGGACAGCAAAAAAGAATTAAGGGAAAAAAATTAAACTCTTACTTATTTCAAGTTGGCAGATGAGTTAGAAAGTTTTGATTGAGAGGAAGATACTTTGAGGGAATTCCCTGGCGATCCAGTGGTGAGGACTCTGCGCTTTCACTGCCGAGGGCTCGGATTCAATGCCTGGTCAGGGAACTAAGATCCCACAAGCCACGCGATGGGGCAGAAGGAGAGAGAGGAAGGTACTTTGGGAGACCACCAGTCATTATAGCATACTTCCTGTCCCCTTTTCTCTGCGTATCTGTGGAAGGTTTTCGTCCCAGTGGGTAGTCTTGGTTTATGATGGGAAAATGAGTAGGGCTGTGGAGAAAAGGAACATAGTAGCTCCAAACCCCACATGTAAGTCCGGTGGCTGCCATACTGTTATAGAATGCTATACAGTTAGAGCTCAGTGTTAGTTAGTCCTTGCCTGTGTTGGGTCCTGTGTCCAATGATCAGCTACTTGCTTTTCTTTTTTTTTTTCCTTGAAAATTAACCTGATCTTTGTTTTTTGTTTTTGTTTTTGTTTTTTTGCGGTACGCAGGCCTCTCACTGTTGTGGCCTCTCCCATTGCGGAGCACAGGCTCCGGACGCGCAGGCTCAGCGGCCATGGCTCATGGGCCCAGCCACTCCGCTGCACGTGGGATCTTCCCGGACCGGGGCACGAACCCGTGTCCCCTGCATCGGCAGGCGGACTCTCAACCACTGCGCCACCAGGGAAGCCCGAAAATTAACCTGCTCTTGATGACTGTGTTCTTGCTTATGGAAACCTGCTCATGCAAACCCTTGGCACAGCTGGTTTGATTTCTGTGTCCTAGCACTCAATCTCCTCGCCTCCTCAGCCTCTCTGCAGTACACAGCCTCCAGAGCTCTGCAAGGTGTGAGTGATGAAAGTGCATCACTGAGATTCTGCCTCTGGCTGCCTGTCACAGGCGCGGCCATCAACCCCTGGATTCATCCCTCTTGAATTCTGTGAAACTCTCTCCTTAGTCATTCAATGTGAAAAGAAGAAAAACTCTCTTTTCCTGATCTAGTTTTTTTTTAAGAAAAAATTAGTTTTACCAATATTTCCCATTATACCTACAAATATTCCTTCCCTGTCATGGTCTAGTTCTTGTCATTTCGTATTAACGTTAAGAGAACATTGAATGGAATCTTCTTTCAATCACCACTCACATTAGCACTTATTTTAATATTTGCAACTTGGAAACTAAAGATCTATAAAATTTTAAATATAAACTCTCTAGACACGAGGTTCTCAAACAATCATGAGTGACTGAATTTAGTGTTGGACTTATAATCCAGAGAGAGAAATACTGGGTGAAGAATACCTCAGAGACTCAGAAATCATATCCTGCAAAAGCAATCATGTTTTATTCGTTTCAAATCAAACTAGCATCATAACAGGATTAATTCAAGTTATCATCTAAGAAGATATCAGCCTATGCACTGTACATAGCTTCAACACCCAGTTTCATTTTGCTGTAAGAAACTATAAATTTTACTGGACAAGCACACAAAAAGCCTGTCATATTATTCTTCACCCCTAGAAGCGGGTCATAGAACAGCAAAGTAATGCCACTAACAAGAAGCAGTTTTCTGTAGTAGACAGCAATTCTCCCCCTGCCATGGATTTATCTTACTATTGACAGTAAATTTGGCTGGCATTGACCAGAACTGGTGCTTCCTCCAGCCCCATACCAGAACTTGAGCATGAGATAAGCTTACGCCACGTTCAATGTCAGTCACATATTTCCCCCACTCAAAGTCACATCCGTCTTCTGATCTAAATGATTAAGGAGGATGTTTAAAAGCAGATATTCTACACTTTGTTACAGAGTGGTCAGTAAGTAATATTTTGCAATGCCAATACTTGTAAGAGGAAACAGCAACTACTTTAATATGATTAAAGGTAGCAGTATTCACTACAACAAATGAGACCTACCATTGGCCACCAGACATTTCTCTGTGGCTGGCTAACTCTCTATTTACTTTGGTCAGGAAAATGCCAGGTCAATTAGCACAGGAATTCGCTGGGCTCACAAATGACCCTGTGAGGAGTTGGTATTCTATTTTCCTAGTTCTGTCATTTCTGTTGCCTTTTTAAGATATATTGTATGATAAAGCTTAATGCAACTCTCATTTTTTAAAAGTCACTTGAGGGATGAGATAGCATGAGAATCTGGGGAGGTATACAGAGGCAGTAATCAATAAAGTTTGCATGAGTAATTGGGCTCAGGGTACGCAAATCAGCAGGGAGAGCGATGTGCCCCTCAGTGAGCAAGTGCTTGGTTGAAAGCTGCTGAGGTGGGTAACCTACTTGGGGTCAGTGGAGGGACTGATGAAGCAGAGACAGCTCCAGAAAAAATGATACCTACCTCCCAACAATATCCATTCCCCCTTTATAGAGCTAGTAGGAAGTTTAAAGACAAAAGGAGTAAAATTGTCCATATCTACAATAAGTATGAAGAGATACACAAAACAAAAAGATGTAAAATACAATGTCAAAGACATTAAATGTTGTGGGCATGGGAGTAAAAATGCAGGGTTGTTAGAATGTGTTTGAACTTAAGAGACCACCAACTTAAAATAATCATATATGATACCAAAATCAGACAAGGACACCTTCAAAAAAGAAAAGTACAAGCCAACATCACTGATAAGCATAGATGCAAAAATCCTTGACAAAATATTAGCAAATCAATTTCAACAATATATTTCAAGGATCATACAACATGCTCAAGTGGGATTAATCCTAGGGATGCAAGGATGGTTCAATAACCACAAATCAATCAATGTAATACACCACATTAGCAAATTGAAGAATAAAAATCATATTATCATCTCAGTAGGTGTAGAAAAACCTTTTGACAAAATTCAATATTCATGTATGATAAAAACTCTCAACAAAATGGGTACAGAGGGAACACCTCAACATAATAAAGTTCATATATGACAAACCTTCAGCTCATATCACAGTCAATGGTTAAAAGTGGAAAGCATTTCCTCTAAGATCAAGAACAACCCAAGGATGATCACTCCTGCTAATTTTATTCAACATAATATCAGAAGTCCTAGCCATAGCAATCAGACAAGAAAAAGAAATAAAAGGAATCCAAATTGGAAAGGAAAAAGTAAAACTGTCACAGTTGCAGATGACAGTATACTATATACAGAAAAATCCTAAAAATGTCACCAAAAAACTATTGGAACTAATAAGTGAATTTAGTAAAGTTACAGGATACAAAATTAATATAGAGAAATATGTTGCATTTCTATACACTAACAATAAACTATCAGAAAGAGAAATTTTAAAAGATTCCATTTATAATTGCATCAAAAAGAATAAAATACCTAGAAATAAATCTAATCAATAAGGTAAAACATCTGTACTAGGAAAACTATAAGATGATGATGAAATTGAAGATGACACAAACAAATAGAAAGATATATCATGCTCATGGATTGAAAGAATTAATATTCTTAAAATGATGATACTCCCCACGGCAATCTACAGATTCAATGCAATCCCTATCAAAATACCAATGGCATTTTTCACAGAACTAGAATAATTCTAAAATTTGTATGGAAACACAGAAGACCCTGAATAGCCAAAACAATCTTGAGAACAAACAACAAATCTGGAGGTATCATGTTCCCTGATTTCAAACTATACTGCAAAGCTATAGTAATCAAAACAGTATAGTACTGGAATAAAAATAGACACAGAGATCAATGGAACAAAATAGAGCCCAGAAATGAATGTACATTTATATGGACAATTAATCTATGACAAAGGAGGCAAGAATATATTGATACAATGTGGAAAAGACAGCCTCTTTAATAAATGGTGTTGTGACAACTGAACAGCTACATGCAAAAGAATCAAACTAGACTACTTTCTTATGCCATATACAAAAATAAACTCAAAATGGATTAAAGACTTAAATATAAGACCTGAGACCATAAAACTCCTAGAAGAAAACATAGGCACTTTTCAGGAAAAAAATCATGCTCTTTGACATCAGTCTTAGCAATATTTTTCGTATATGTCTCCTCATGAAAGGGAAACAAATGCAAAAATAAACAAATGGGACCATATCAAGCTAAAAAGCTTTTGCACAACAAAGGAAATTCAACAAAACAAAAAGGTAGCCTACTGAATGGGAGAAGGTATTTGCAAATGATATATCAGAAAATGGGCTAATATACAAAATATACAAAGAACTCATACAACTCAACATCAAGAAACAAACAACCCAATTTAAAGGTGGGCAGAGGACCTGAATAGACATTTTTCCAAAGAAGACATAGAGATAGATGGCCAATAGAGACATGAAAAGGTGCCCAACGTCACTAATCATCAGGGAAATGAAAATCAAGCCCACAGTGAGATATCATCTCACAACTGTCTGAGTGGCTATTATCAAAAAGAACAAATAACAAGTGTTAGTGAGGCTGTGGAGAAAAGGAAACACTCATGCACTATTGGTGGGAATTCAAATTGGTACAGCCACTATAAAAAACAGTATAGAGTTTCCTCAAAATAATTAAAAATAGAACTGCTATATGATCCAGCAATTCCACTCCTGGGTATTTTTCCAAAGAAAACGAAAACAGTAATTTGAAAAGATATATGCATCCCTATATTGATTGCAGCATTATTTATAATGACCAAAATATGGAAGCAATCTAAAGTATCCATCAATAGATGAATGGATAAAGAAGATGTAACATATATATTTATATATAATATATATTTATATAGTTTTATATAATGGAATATTACTCAGCCATAAAAAGGAACGAAATTTGCAACAACATTTGAAACTTTTTTTTCAAAGTGTCAACCTTGTTTATAATTTCTTAAACATTTTATAAGTCTTAATATCTGCCTTAACCTTTTTTTAAAAAAAGAAAAAGTAAAAATCTTCCCTTCAATTTGCAGTCTCTTTTCCCCAAGACAGAAATAACCAGCATATAAGTGCACTTTTAACACTGTAGAAATAAAAATGAAATCATCTGAACTAATGTCCTAGTACCTAATATTTCCTTCCATTTGCAATATCAATGGACCTAAAGGATATTATGCTAAGTGAAATAAGTCACATAGAGAAAGACAAATACTGCATGATTTCACTTATATGTAGAATCTAAAAAATAAAACAAATGGACAAACAATAAAACAGAAACAGACTCATATCAGAGAATAAACTGGTGGTTGCCAGAGGAGTGGTTGGTGGCTGATGAGTAAAATAGGTGAGGGAGATTAAAGAGGTACAAACTTCCCTTTATAAAATAAATAAGTCACAGGGATGTAATGTACAGCATAGGGAATAGAGTCAATAATATTGTAATAACTTTATGATGACAGATGGTAACTAGACATCATATTGATGATTTTGTAATGTACAACAAAATTGAATCACTATGTTGTACACCTGAAACTAATATAATATTGTAAGAAAGAAAAAAATATGCTCTGAACAATTAGAAAAACCAATACCCACCCCTAGTTTTATATTATCTTGTCTACTGGAGAATTTTCCCATAAGTATGCCACCATTGGCTACTCTCATTACCTGATTGATGAAGGCTGGAACCAAATCCATTGAATCTGTCTCATATAGCACTTATGAGGCTACTATGAAGCTACCACAATTAAGGCTACTATTAGCAGGATTCCAAGCAGCAGGATGAGGGCAACCTACAGTGCTGACTTCAGCCACGCTGCCCAGAGTGCCGGGCCAACCAGCTTAACAAATCTCGTAAGCCATCAAGGTCTACCTTAGAAAGCCAGGTGTCTTTCTCCTTAAGTTTCAGCATTGACCTTTCCACTTGGCCCTGGCATTACTCCAGGTACAGCAGAATGTATTAGTGATTGCACAGATTTTTCTTTGGCCCATGAGGAGGAAGTTTACGGCAATTCTATCATCAATAACAGGTCTGACCTACATGCCTTCCAGGGCCTGGGTGGTGTCATTGACAATTTCAGCTAAAGGACAGGACAAATTTTATACTACCTTTTCTAATTGGATCACTTCCGTCTCCTATCATAGAGATTATTGCCTGCATAGTGTGCATAAATAAGGAGGGACATCTGAGAAGCAAGCTCATGTAACCAAGCCTAGCCTTGTTTTGGACAGGACTCTGCAGCCATCTGAAGGCATTATGATCCACTTACGATACTGAGAATTAAATCCCATTAAACCAACACTCCTGTGAGGTGCTCTAGCTGAAAATGGCAGTGATGTATGTCGCCTGCATTTTAATAAGAGGACTTAAAGTGTTAGATCCTCAGTTCTCAACAAGGAATGGTTTCACTACCACCCCTCCCTCTCCTCACCCTACCCGGGACATCTGGCGATGTCTGGAGACACTTCTGGTTGTCACACTGGGGACCGGGGGAGTTGCTCCTGGCATCCAGTGATTACAGACCAGGGTTGCTTCTAAAGGACAGCCCTCTCACACAAAGGCTTAGATAAAAAGGGAATTTCACTGACAGTGTCTGGGCAAAAAATACCCTTTGAAAAACACACAGACACGTGTTGTGTCACCACCTCTTCTTCAAATCATGCAAGTGTGGGAGTTTCTGGAAGGAACGATGGAATCCTAGAGGGACCCGGAGCAGCCTGACTAAGGGGCTGGTCACCTTGGGGTACTTGAAGTACAGTCAGCACCTTGCTTAGTCAGGTCACCCCAAAATATAGTGTTTCCTTAAACACTTGAAGGTCTCTCGAGAGGCCCCAGCCCCCCAAAGTGCAAGTCATTGTATTTTGGGAATACGATGCTTGGGAAGCTAGTTAATGTCTGACTTCCACACAAAAAGTACAGTCCTGAGGATGGACATGGTACGCTGGAAAGAAAGTTTTGTTTACAATTGTTGGGGACCCCCAAAGGGGACCTACATCAGTTGGGGGCACAAGCTGATAATGTTTCTAATGTGGACTTCTAGCCAATTGGTAAATCTTAGAGGTCCCAGTTCAGTTCAAATAACTGAGTCTAATCCTTGTTTTTAGAGGAAAGACATCTACATATGTATCTATTATCTCTATCTATAGATACATAGACACATGATGTTGAAGAATTATCCATCTACCCTTGTTTTGTTAAGAATCTTGTTTGGCCCAGAATATATTTGAACTTGATCAATTGTTTTGAGCATCTGTAGAGATAATCATATGGTCTTTCTCCTTATATGTAGTAATATGGGAAATTACATTAAAGATTTCTAACTATTAGGGTATTCTTACGTTCTTAAAACAAACCCCATTTAGTCGTGTATCATAATTTCAGTGTGTTGTTGTATTCTGTTTGTTAATATTTTATTTAGGATATTTTAATTGATGTTGATAAGTGAATTTGGTCTGTAGTTTTCTTTTATGTGCGATCTTTGTTAAACTTTCTATGTTATGCTCACTTCATTTAAGAAACATGATCTGCATATAGTATTTGGAATTTATTAAGGTTTACTTCATGGCCTGCTACATAATAAAGTTTAAAAAATATTCATCAGGGATTTGGAAAGATTGTGTAATTTTGTGTATTGGATAGCTTGTTAATTGTGTGTGGTTTAAATTCTCTATAACATTCCCCTCTCTGCTGCCTCTGACCTCTGTCCCCTTTTTTTTAAGTTAGTCAATGTCAACAGTTTCTGGTGCATAGTTCCAGAAAAAAACAATTATGTATTTAATATCATATATGTGAATACGCTTTTTAAATATAAACAATTAACTTGTTTTATAACCTATATTATTTTAATTTAATATAACTTGGAGATGTATTTTTAGCCAGACACATAGATAGACCTCATTGTTAATAGTTCTTTCTTTTTTATTTTAAAGAATAAATAAAATAGTCTCTTCTTCCCATGTAGTTAGATTTATTTTAGATGTATTTTGTTCTTAACATCTAGTTTCCTTGCATAATGATCAGAGAATGTGGCTGTATAGAATATTTGGAGTTTATTGAGATTTTCTTCATGGTCTGATACATAATAAAATTTTTAAATGTTCCATCGGGACTTGGAAAGAATGTACAGTTTTTGTATCTTGCCTGACTTATTAATTGTTTGTGATTCAAATTCTCTATAATGTTATGGAGTTTGACTACTTGACCTGCCAAGTCCTGGAGGTATGATTCTCCCATTATGACTGTGGTTTTGACAATTCTCCTTGCATGTCTAACCTTTTGGTTTTTATATATATTTTGATTACTGTTGTTTAGAATAAAATAGTTCTTGGCTCTTTTATCATTTTTGTGGATTGTATTTTTAAGTCAATATAAAATATCTCCCATTGCATTAATGATTTCTGCATTAAAATATATTTTTCTGACAAATATATTTTTACATGCCATTTAGTTTACATTTGGCTGACATATATATTTGTCTGCTTTTTATGTCCAACCAGTTACAGTTTGCTTTATGTATGTTTCATGAAAATAGCACATAGCTGGGTCTAACAGCTATAAGAAGTCTATAGGGTGTGTAATGAAATTTTTTGGCATCTCCCAGACCCAGATCTAAACCTTGACTCCACCATTTACTGGTCATGTGACCTCATAGAAGTTATTTAACTTCTCCAAGACTCAGTTTCCTCATCTGTGAATTGGGACACTACATTCTTAGTAGTTAGTACTTTGTATGGTAATAAAAAGGCAATTCAAATGAGGTTACATGCAAAGGAAATTTTCTGTGGTGTCTCATAAGAAGCAATAAAAACCAAAACATGAGGAAGGACGGGGTTACCCCTGCCCATCATTTATTCCTTTTCTACAACAGTGTCTCCTCATGCCCTTGTTATTTCCAACCAGAGACCCTGTTTATTCATAAACTTTAGCTCACACTGCATTTTGTTTATTGTCTGCCTTGGTGTTACAATGTAAGTCTGATGAGGGCAGCAAACCCATTGGTCTCCTTCGCTACCCTACTATGTGCCACACACTATCTCACCAGTGTGTGGCACTTAGTAAGTATGCAATTAAACATATTTGTAAAATGAAAACAGATGAACTGAATTGGGCCAACATGGTGGAGGGTAGAGAGGGAGAGTTATGGGTTGAATTGCATCCCTACAAAAAGATGTGTTGGAATATTAATGACCAGTACCTCAGAATGTGACCTTATTTAGTGACAGGGTGTTTGCAGATGTAGCAAGTAAAGATGAGGTGGGCCCTAATCCGATATGACTGGTGTCCTTATAAAATGGGAAAATTTGGACACAAACACAAACATGCACAGAGGACTATGTGACCAGATACAAGGAGAGCTCCAGGTAAAAATTATGCTGCCACAAGCCGAGGAACATCTGGGGCTACCAGAGCTGGAAGAGGCAAGGAAACATCCCTCCCCTGCAGGTTTCAGAGGAAGCGTGGCCTTGTAAATACCTTGATTTGCGGCTCCTAGACTACAGAACCGTGAGACAGTACATTTACTTTGTTCTACGGTACCTAGTTTGTGGTACTTTGTTTCAGCAGCCCTAGGAAACTAACACAAGTGGGTCTCAGGTACCAAAGACTCACTCACCCCCAGCATCCCAGATGGTACATGGTTACAAGGTATTCACAGACCCCACTAGCTGGTGGCCTGGGCTGCTCTGAGTCAAGACAGGATCAGGAAATGCATGCATGAAACTGCAGGTAACAGACACGGATGAATCCAACGGGCTGTGCCTGAAAAACACCATGCCTGACCACTGACCACCGAGTTCAGCAGCACGGAGAAGGGTCCCTTTGGGGAAAAAGAACTTGTTTCTGACTCAGCACAGAGTTGGCTGCTGAGTGTCTAAGAAATCAGGATTGTGAAGGAAAACACTCAAACCTGAATGCGTATTCAATCACACACCACCCCTGTTTCAGAAGTAGAAATCAGGAAAGGAAAAGCCAGCCAGTACACTACTCTGAGCAGCATTTGCAACATCAGAGATAATTGTGGAATTAGGATTTTTCAAGGTTATTTAGGCAGAATAAATTAAACAGATCACTCGAGGAAAACTGAGGAGGAAAATGACCTGCTTCCCCGCCTCTGACCTTTAATTAGCCATGAAAAAGACAATGCTTGAAAAATTCCTGTGTCTTTCCCACCAAACTGGAACGTTTCAAAGTGCCTCAAGAACGGTGCTTTTTGTGTGGAAAGATTCTCAGTGACAGTCAGTTTATTTATTTATTGGCCACACCTGGAGGCATGCGGCATCTTAGTTCCCCGACCAGGGATTGAACCCATGCCCCCTGCAGTGGAAGCGCAGAGTTCTAATCACTGACCACCACGGAATTCCCGATAGTCATTTTAGAAAGTTGATTGGACTGACCAAAATTAATGAGATTTGAATCCCAGATAAGGAAATATCCACATGTATAAGACATTCTAATGAACACCACTGGATTATGGACACATGTTTCTATGCAAGAAGCTTAGAATACACCCACCATTAGAAGACGAATCATTAAATTCAAATGATTTTGCTTACCTTTCAATAAATGCAGTTCAAGTCTGTTCTTTCAGTACCATCTCCAAGTATAATCTCCAAAAATATTCCAAAGGGTTTTCTTTTAGATTTTGTTTCTGAATTCAAAGCTTTCCGTTGGTTTCAAGTGAATAATCAGGGTCTTTTGATAAAAGTCGAATAAACTTAGTTTCGATAATTTTAATTTAGCTGAGACTAAGAGGCTTTTGGTTTCGTTCCCATCACCCTATCCTGATTTTGTTATTTTTAGGTTGACTTTTTTAAAATGCTATACAAAAAAAAAAAAAAAAGTAGGGAAAGCTAAAAGTGAGTTAAGAGGAATAAATTAGGAGGTTGGGATTAACAGATACATGCTACTATACATAAAATAGATAAACAACAAGGACCTACTGTATAGCACAGGGAACTATACTCAATATTTTGTAATAACCTATAATGGGAAAGAATCTGAAAAAAAATATATATCTATGTATAACTGAATCACTTTGCTTGCACCTGAAACTAATAGGACACTGTAAATCAACTATACTTCAATAAAATAAAATAAATTTTAAAAAAAACCCAACTCATTACTCACTTAGCATGGAGAATGCATACATTCAAAAAAACATGAGTTACATATGATCACATTTATTTTGACCAATA
Source organism: Grampus griseus (assembly GCF_964374135.1). NCBI lineage: Eukaryota > Metazoa > Chordata > Mammalia > Artiodactyla > Delphinidae > Grampus > Grampus griseus. Next base: position 25,007,940 of record NC_138997.1, read on the forward strand.
TGTAATTCTTCATCTTAACTTTATCATTGAAATATTAGAAAAACATGAACACTTTTACAATCAGAAGGGGAGATATGATGTAAAGTTGGGTTCTGAGCAATGGCTTCCTCTCTTCCTACTCTGTGAAGGAATCCAATTCTTTTTTTTTTTTTTTTTTTTTTTTTTGCGGTACGCGGGCCTCTCACTGTTGTGGCCTCTCCCGCTGCGGAGTACAGGCTCCGGACGCGCAGGCTCAGCGGCCATGGCTCACGGGCCCAGCCGCTCCGCGGCATGTGGGATCTTCCCGGACCAGGGCACGAACCCCGTCCCTCCTGCATCGGCAGGCGGACTCTCAACCACTGCGCCACCAGGGAAGCCCAGGAATCCAATTCTTAATGAAGTAGAGTCAGTTCAAAAGCTGAGGGAGGCTGAACTGAACTGACGGGCCCGTATTCTGGTTCGTTGTCAATGAATTCAAATAATGATGCAACGATTCAAAGAGTGCATTTTAAAAGTTTTCAGACAGGTACTTTCTTGAAGCTTAATCAAAGCTCTATATTTGACTTTGTATGTTATCTGGGACATATAGCTACACTGAGGTACAAATTTCATCTCCGCCAGTTATCTGTGTAGCTGTCACCTAGGTCCTGCATCTGATGACCCAGCATCTCTGTTATTAAGTGTTGGAGCCCCTCACCTTAATTTTCTCCTAGGCTGTTTATCACCAGGTAATCTGAAGAAGGTCACTGCCCGCAGTAGAGGGAAACAGGGGTAATCTGTGCTAATGTACCTTTAGAATACTTCCCAAAGTCTTTCTTATTCTAATATTGTCAAGTTTCTCCACCAAAATTGGGTTGTTACTGAGCTGCCTTTCCATTGGAGGAAGACTTTGTATATCTGTACCAAATATGCAGTTAACAAGAGGGCGGTGTTGATAGCTACGCTCTTGATGGCTGGTCTGCTGGGCCTACTTGCTGAGGTTGATCCCATACGGCAGCTGGGGCTGATATCAAGGACACGCAGGAAGAGCCATTCCCCTGGTAGGAGGCAGTTATCTGCATCCACCCTCAGCAGTCCTCACTGTGATTAACCCAGAAACCCTCCATGCAGTGGCTTCGATTTCTCTGTATCTGCTCAAAATACTCAGCTAGCAAGTTATTCTAATCAAGGAACTGCTGCTTGCATCAAAAAACCTTGCACCCCAGCAGGCGGATAATAGTTATATCTTCTGAAAGTCAATAACCTTGACCCGTCCTGCTCCTCAGGCTCATACCGTCCTTGTGTTTTTCAGTTATTTGGGGCATTTAAAAATTACTCCAACTCTGGGCTGCAGCAGTCACACTGATACCATCTTCTCCTTCTCCCTGGCACAGGAACTCAGCACAACTGACTGTTTGGATATTTCTGGCCTGAAATCTTTCTCCTACCCTGCTCTGCAGTGCATACTGGTTCTCTGACATGTCTGCACTCATACCCATCAATTAGTATGGCAGGATGCCCACTTCTACTAGGTATGGAGCCAATTTCAACAAGGCGATGTGCCAATCCCATCCTGGCTCAGACAGGGACTGAAGCAAGTGACACAACATGTCCATGGAGATCCTTGCTGGTGGACAGAGCTGCCAAAGTGGGACCTTGTGTTTCTCTCCAGGGAACTGTCACCGTGGAAATCTTTAATCACTGTGCATCATTTCTATGCTATCCTTTCTCTTGTTAGAAAAGAAATCTGCATTATCGGGTACTGTGGATCCAAGACTCTGAAAAATTCTCTTGTACAACCAGAAGAGAGAAACGTGGGTATTACCAAGCATGGAAGGTCACAATAAGAAGTGTGGGGTCATCCTTCCTCCCCAAAGCTGAGAACTGCCTTGACAGACAGGAAAGCATGATCACAGACAGACAGCAAAGCCCTCTGTGTGCTGGTGTTGGGACCTAGGAAAGGTGACTCTGGTGGTGCTAGAGAAGAGAGAAACACTACTGTAAAAGTACTGTAGAGTTGCCCTTTCCCAAGAAGTTCTCCCTTCTGGCTCATGAAGAAAGGCCTCAAATGAATTAAGATGCTAAAAGAGCAGAAGGAACAGGTAGAATATAGGAGTAGGATGATCAAGATAACCTCTCATTAGTTTAGGGGCTTCCCTGGTGGCGCAGTGGTTGAGAGTCCGCCTGCCGATGCAGGGGACACGGGTTCTTGCCCCGGTCCGGGAAGATCCCACATGCCGCGGAGCGGCTGGGCCCGTGAGCCATGGCCGCTGAGCCTGCGCGTCCGGAGCCTGTGCTCCGCAACGGGAGAGGCCACAGCAGTGAGAGGCCCGCGTACCGCAAAAAAAAAAAAAAAAAAAAAAGATAACCTCTCATTAGTTTAAATAATGTACAAAGAAAAAAAATCTGTGAAGCTTTGTTCTGACTGCCCCCCACCCCCCTGCAAAAACATAAAAAAGCCTGTCCATGTAAGAAGTGTCCTCAAGGTGGAATGAACTTTTTTAGTAGTGAGTCCAGTTCAGGTAAGTGGCCTGGAGCCATCTGCATGCAGGAAAACAAGGGTAATAATATTAACAGTGTTTTCTATTTTAGTGAAGAGGTTTGCTGTATGAATTTTTTATGTAACTCTGTTTTCCCATTGTTTCCTGAAGTAAATGTACAATTGCTTTTTTTAACAAGGAAAAAATACAAAAATAAAAAACTCACTTCAGAAAAATAAGACGGCAAGGTATAAAAATGAGACAAACTACTGTCAAAGGAATTTGGAAGAAAGGAGCAAAGGTCACTAGGCATTTTCAGCAAGTAAAAGCATTCAAATAAAAGGAAGATTGGCAAAGAGGAGGAATCACTAATGAAATGCAAGAAGACTTCCCAGAGCTTGTGCCTTGCAGTCTGTCATAGAGTAGACATAATGGAGCCCTCGTTCACAGAGATGAATGAAAATTGGGGACCTGTGGTCACTAACCGGGCTCAGGAGTGTTTCCAGTTATACTTAGTAAATATTTGCCAATGCAAACCTTGTGCATCGGGAGCTGTCTGCGCCTCAACTCTGGGTGCTGCTGTTACCGCAGGCTCCTGATGCCCCAAGTGGGCTATGCTCTGGGTCCCTGAGTCAGTGGCGTGCTGGAACCATGTAGACGGACAACAGCTGGTGGTGACATACTCAGGAATTTTGCCTGTCGTCATCAAACACAGGCATTATTAAAATCTAAATTACATAAACTTACAATTAAATAAATTATATTAAAAACAAAAACAATACTTTCTCAAAACTCATCAGTTCCTAATTATTTTACTATGATCGTAACGTTTACCTGACTCTATCGAATCTGTAGAGTGAAATTATTATGTGAGGAGGGGTTACTGTCTATCTTCTCCCACCTCCATGTTTGATGACATCACATTGGCAGCTTGAAACTGGCCATGGTGGGAATGTTTACACCGTGAAAATCAGCAAGTTCTACACATTGGGACTTTTACTTTTTTATTTTCTAGAGAGCTGATTGTTCAAATGTATTGGCACACCACTGCTTGAAATCCACAAAAGCCAAACTTCCGTGTTCTGTAATCAGGTGACCAGCCTCCTTCACACCACCTTCTATGTGCTTTGGCTGCCTTTTCCCAAAGCTGAGGTTTGCTTTGAATTTCCAGAGCCCCAAGAAGGTGGTGAAAAAGGTTCTTTTAGTCTTTTTTCTCTCCCAAGGACTCAGGCATCCATGTGATGTTGGGTGGGACGTGAGGGGGAAATGACACCACAGGGTCCTCGGAGCTCCCTTCCTCGGAACCCGAGGGCCACCCAGTGTGTTGTCGCCTCTCTTAGAACCATCTTCCCGCGGAGGCTCCTCAGGCCCCCGTGGGCACGCACTCTGCCACCAACCCTCAAGATCTGCTTAGCCGCAAAGCTTCCGAGGCGACGGGTGAAGGGAAGGTCAGGCTGCAGTGATGCCAATGGGAATAAAAGAGAAAAAAACAAAACAGGACAGATCTGAGGAAGAAGGAAGAAAGGGTGATGCTTTACATCTCATTCGTTACAGGTGATGAAAGAGAAGATTGAGACCAAGATAACTCAGTTTCACAACCTTTGACCCCACTAGGAACAATCAGGACTACAGAGAAGAATAACTTCTGTCAGAAACTCATACCTGAGAGTACAGCATTTCCATTTGGCATCCTAAGAACAAGGGGTGACAATGATCAAAGTGTGGCAGTGATAATATTGGCTTGAAATACTTCTCCAAAAAAAAAAAAGCCTGTTTAATTCATATATATGGAATCTAGAAAAATGGTACAGATGAAGCTATTTGCAGGGCAGGAATAGAGACGCAGACGTATAGAATGGACATGGGGACACGGGTTGGGGGAAGCGGGGATGGGATGAATTGGAAGATTGGGATTGACATATACACACTACTATGTGTAAAACAGATAGCTAGTGGGAACCTGCTGTGTAGTGCAGGGAGCTCAGCTCGGTGCTCTGTGGTGACCTAGAGGGGTGGGATGGCGGGGGTGGTGGGAGGGAGGTCTGAGAGGGAGGGGGATATACGTATACATAGAGCTGATTCACTTTGTTGTACAGGAGAAACTAACACAACATTATAAAGCAATTATACCCCAATTTAAAAAAATGAAAAGCAGCTATTCGAAACGTCTAAAAAAAAATAAAATACTGTAGGGAGAGTTTAAATGTCCATTCAATTTGATGACATTTCTTTTGCTCCTTATCTCGACCCCTTAGGGCATCGGACAGTTGGATAGTGAGGGTCATGGCCTCTTTTTTTTTTTTTGCGGTACGCGGGTCTCTCACTGTTGTGGCCTCTCCCGTTGCGGAGCACAGGCTCCGGACGCGCAGGTTCAGCGGCCATGGCTCACGGGCCCAGCTGCTCCGCGGCACGTGGGATCTTCCCGGACCGGGGCACGAACTCGTGTCCCCTGCATCGGCAGGCGGACTCTCAACCACTGCGCCACCAGGGAAGCCCGTCATGGCCTCTTTGAAATATTCTCCTCGCTCAGCTTCCACATCAGTCCGGGAGGGAGGGAGGGAGGGAGGGAGGGGTTTATTTTAAGGAATTGGCTCACAGGACTGTGGAGGTCGGCAAATCTGAAATTTGTAGGACAGGTCAGCAGACTGGAAACTCAGGCAGGATTTCTGTTAGCCTTCTTATTCAGGAAACCTTGGTCTTTCCTTTTAAGGAAGGCCTCCAACTGATTGAATGAGGCCTAGCCATATTATCCAGGGTGATCTCCTTTGCTTAAGTTTGTGAAGATTAATCACATCTACAGAATACCTTCATGGCAACATCTAGACTAGTGTTTGACCAAATAACAGGGCACCACAGCCTCGCCAAGTTGACTTAAAATTAACCATCACAGCTTCCAAGCAAGACCTTCCTCCTGACTGCTGGGGTCCCTTCTCATAAGTCTCTTGCCAGCCTCTTCTCCTGCTGGACCCCTTTTAAATGTTGATATTCTCCAGTATCCATCTAAATTTGAGGTACAGTTTTTAAGAGTTAAAAGAAATTTTATAAATGTGTGAACAGACATAGAACTGTGAAAAGCACATAATATGCCTAAGTAAATGGTGAAACTTAAGACATGATTTTATTTGTTCTGAGGCAGCATAGCTTTCGCTGGGACAGAAAATTAAAATAAGGAATCAAAATAAGGCACTGTTTGTTCTCTTTAAACTTTTGGAACATGACATGCCTAGAGTTTCCCATGTTTCATCTTCAGCCCTCTTTTCTTCCCATGCAACATTTTCTCTTTGGGGATCTGATCTATATCCATCCTTCAGCGACGCTAGTGTCTCCAAAATGATGTTCCAAGGCACACTAGATTCCATGTATAAATAAGGTTGAGAAATGCTAGCTAGAGACCTCTTGCTCTTGGAGAATTGCAATCCATATTGTCAAACTAAAGGCTCTGAGAAGTCCTGCAGTAACAGGGAAACATGGCCCTGAATCTGCATTCTGAGCCCAGCGCCCTAAGTTTCAGAATGATGCTTCCAATTGCTTACTGTATGTTACACTTAGATGTCCCATGTAATTCAAAGTTAAAATGATCAAAACTGACATTATTTTGGGACTTCCCTGGTGGTCAAGACTCTGTGCTGCCAATGCAGGGGGCAAGGGTTCTATCCCTGGTCAGGGAACTAATATGCCACATGGCACAGCCAAACAACAACAAAAAATAATGTCGTTATTTTGCCTGAGCCAAAGTGTCTCCTCTTATGTTCCTTTTCTCCTATAATCCTTATCTTTTTCTCATAGTCGGTACCTGCGTTGTCCAAAAAAAAAAAAAAAAAAAACGAAAACAAAAAACAAGACTTGCAAGGCCACGCAGACTCTTTCTCTCCCCTCGTGGCTCCCCATTTGCTAGTTTACTTACTTAGGTCTATTGAATCTACCTTCTCAGACTGTCCTGTGTGCCCCTGTCTCCACCCAAGCTGCTCCTGCTTCCCCTCTGCCCTCCATTTTCCCTTTATCTGTAACAGTAACCTCACTGCTTCCGCTGCCTCTGGAAAGACCGTCTTCAAACACAAAGTGATGACATGACTTGTGGTCGACACACCACGAGTGACTCCAGGTAATGTCACAACTCTCATCGTGGAATGTGTTGCACATTTAATTTAAGATGAAGGGCTAAAGTTTTCTTTGTTCCTCCTGAGTAATTTAAAGAAAAATCCTCTACCTTCCTTGGAGATGCAAATGTGTCTCTGTTGTATTTGAAAAGGCGTCGACAGTATTCAAGTGAGGTTTGGGAAGCAGAAAAGTAGAGAAGCATTATTGATGTCTAATTATTATTATTTTTAGTCATTTGTTTCTGACCATGGAAAATTGAGAGCTGACTTTTTAGGGAATCATTACATCAAATAGTCTGAATCAGTGTTTGATTGACTTGGGAAAATGGAATACTTAATACTACTACAGTGAACTTCCTCACAGATCAGAAAAATTCTGACTGCTCTTTAAAAAAAAAAAAGACTTCTAAAAACTTCTAGAGATACAAGATGTTGTAATACGAAAAAGAGCAGGTTGCAAATTAAAAGTTTCACCTTGACATGCTCAAGTGGTGACACTAGTATATTTTTCTATACAAGGAAACACAAATTCTGGAAGAATACATCCCACACTATTAATCGAGTTTATCCCTAGGGAAAATAAATTGGTCATTTTCATATTCCTCTATCTGCTTAATTGTGTTTCCTAACATGTCTACAATGAATATGAATTATTTTTATAATAAGTAAAAAAGTGTGGTTTTAAAAAAATTATTTGAAAATCTTGGCAGCTTGCCAGACTGACCGATCTTAGTCTACTTATATCCAAGATGACCTCAATTTACCTCTTTTCCCTCAGTTTTGTTTTTCTTCCAGAAAAACAGCATGTCAATTTGAACTAGCCAATAGCGTGCTTTCCGTGCTCATCCGTGTGGTCTGGCGTTCAACGTATTTTCCATGAGAAGGTAGTACGACCCAACCATGATGACAACCCTTCTAAGAAAACCCTGGCTACTCTGTCTGAGAGTTTAAAAGTAAAAATTGCAAACTGGCTTAATCTCAAAATACGTAAAGGATGAATACTGATATGCAGAAAAAAATAACTTAAAGACCTCTTATCTAAGCTATGCTTCCTGTTTATTTGAATTTATTTGTATACCCAACCCATTCTAATATCCTAGATATTTTATCATTTCTGCATGGATTTTCCTCCCTTTTTTTCTTTATAAGTGGTCTTATTATGGCTGGAATGCTTAATGATTAACTTTGCCTTTTTTTTTTTTTCAAATAGATTTCAAGCCTAAGTACCTAAAATGTTCATTTTTCTTTACCTTACTTGGAGGGGGTAGGTATATGTCTCTACTTATTTATTTTCTAGTTTTTATTTAAAAAGCACTTTCCTTTTCAATATGCTAAAACAGAAGTAATTCTGAAAATATTATACACGGCTTTTAAGATTTTTATTTTTATCCCAAGAATTAATTTTAAAACAAATTGCTATAATGTTGATCCCAATATCTGAGGGGAAAAAAGCACACATAGTTCATTCAATTAGGGCGACTATCTTTTTTCACTATTCTGTTTAATAAGTTTAACAAAATTTAAAGCACACACTTTAAAAATTTCTGAAAGGGCTTCCCTGGTGGCGCAGTGGTTGAGAGTCCGCCTGCCGATGCAGGGGACACAGGTTCGTGCCCCGGTCCAGGAAGATCCCACATGCCGCGGAGTGGCTAGTCCTGTGAGCCATGATCGCTGAGCCTGCGCGTCCGGAGCCTGTGCTCCACAACGGGAGAGGCCACAACAGTGAGAGGCCCGCGTACCGAAAAAAAAAAAAAAAAAAAATTCTGAAGTAAGTCAAAGTCTTTTCTCCTCAAAAGGATCACAACCCAGAACTCTTTTTACTTCTCCAGATAACATGACATGCACTTAATAGAGTCCTCAGGCATCTGATTATTGAGTGCCTCCAATGTTTAATAAACATGGTAGTTTAAAAAATGCAATATTTTGGGGGCTTAGTTCTTAAGAGCAAAGTTATCCACAGAACGTTCTGCGAAGATGGGAAAGTTCTGTATATGTGCTGTCAATACTGTAGCCCTAGCCACTGGGACGGTTGAGCACTTACAGTGTGGTTAGGGTGACTGAGAAGTTGAATTTTAAATTTTATTTAATTTTAGTGAATTCACTTTTAAGTAGCCACATGTGTCCAGTAGCCACTGATTGAACTCACAGCTCTAAAGTTATAATCGGTTGAATTATATTCAGATAAAAGTATTCATGGATATTTGCCACTTAGTAATGTTCCTTTTGCCTTAATAAAGTCAACGTTGGGACTTGCCAAATTTCCCCAAAAGAGTAAATTACCTGTTTTCATTACCTCTTTACTTCCAATTCTTCCCTGGCAGATGGTAGGAAATGAGAGCTTCATCTATTTCCCCTGAGAATGCGTTGGCACGTCACTCCATCCCAGTAATAGTCTGGTTGAGCCCTGGGGGCTCTCCTGATGAGCCTCAGACTGATTAAAAAACTGAAGTCCTTTATTTTCTACTTATAGGAGCACAATGAGCCAATAGTAAAACTTTTATTTTATTATTATTATTTTTTTTGCGGTACGCGGGCCTCTCTCTGTTGTGGCCTCTCCCGTTGCGGAGCACAGGCTCCAGACGCGCAAGCTCAGTGGTCATGGCTCATGGGCCCAGACGCTCCGCGGCATGTGGGATCTTCCCGGACCGGGGCACGCACCCGCGTCCCCTGCATCGGCAGGCGGACTCTCAACCACTGCGCCACCAGGGAAGCCCAAAACTTTTATTTTTATATATGACTGAAGAGTGTTTACTAGTAATCTACTAACAGTTAATAGGGCTTACTTTTCTGGATCTAGAGGTGATAATTAATTACATTCCTGTCCCCACCTGTATTAGTTAGGATCCCAATAGGAAACAGAAGGCACACGCAAACCTGTAATTAAAGAGAATTTTAAAAAGGACACTCTACAAATGTGTGGGCTGTGTTAAAGGAAACCTACTAGGAGTGGTGGGTATCCTAGGGTCAGAAGCAGAGGTGAGCTCCTGGACCAGATAGGGCAAGGGAGAAGGTGGTTTTGGAACTATTTGAGCGTTGCCTTAGGAGAAGATTGTTTGATAGGAGCTGTGCTCTTTGTTAAAGGGACACAGCCAACAGTGGCAACATTACTCCGGTCTTATCCTCTGATCTCTTGGTGTATCGCATTGGCTAAACCAACTAGAAGCTAGAAAACTGGGGAACCTCTAGATATAGTCTATATAGGCAGCCTTCCAGAGCTCAGACATTTGGATAAACATGGGTAGGAGATCTGGAGAGGCAACAGAAAATATCCAACTACCTCTCCCAAGTTTGGAACCAATTGAGAGAGGCACAGATGGTTCTAAATCAACCACGAGAGACCTTAGATGGTTATAAAAATATCTGCTTTATTACTTATGAAAGCTGCATTCAGTGACAAGGTTTTGATGTGTGCACTGGGCCGGGTTTACGCATGTCCCCAGACTCACAGCCTCACCTGCCCTCATCAGAGAGCCTTGCCCACCACCACTGTCACCTAAGTTAAGCAGCACCAGTTTCTAACACCACTAGTTATCTTGCCCCCCTGGCTATAGAGTGCCCCAGACTGCCTACCACTGCAAGAGCTACAGCAGCTTTGCCACCAAGGGCTGGACGCTCTGGATCATCCCACTTACTTCTGGACTCAGATGAAGGGCCACACAGTGGATTATGGAATATGGCTTCCCCAGCAGCCACCTTGGAGTGTACGGGTTGCCAATTCATAGGGCAAACTTTGACAACGAAAGACAACAGACAACATGGGGGTGAGGAACTAGCAGATAAAGTCTTCTTTCTTCCCAATAGACTGTTCTGAGGTGGTTTTCTCCAAACATCCTATCTGGAGACTGAAATGTTCAAATAACTGGCTGTATTTTCTTGTATAACCCTGGCCAGGTCAGTCACGTACCATCTTATATTTGCTGTCCCTCTTCCCTGCCCGTGGCCTGTGGTAGGTTACAGATGGCAGCATATTCTTGTTATGCTTTCCATTGAGAAGTAGAGTTTAATTTCCCCTCCCCTCGAATCTTACACTGGTCTTAGGGACTTGCCTGATTAATAGAATGTAGTTGGAGCAACATTCTTGGACTTCGTCTTGCAATGTCTGCCTGGTTCTCCTGGAACCATAATGCTGAGAGAAGCCCAAACCACATGGAGAATCCATGCTGGAGAATCCACATGGAGAATCCACATGGAGAATCCACGTAGCCCAGCTGAGCTCCCAGCCAAGAGCTAGCATCAATTACCAGCGATCCCAGACCATGTGAGTGGGGACGCCATCTTGATAGTGGATCGTCTATCCCAACCACCAGAGCTGATGCCACGTGGAGCAGAGGTGGATCACTCATTCCCATCCTTCCCAGGTTCCTCACAAAATCAGGGCAGAATAAAATGATTATTTTAGGCCACTAGGTTCTTGGGTAGCTTGTTATATAGCAATAGAAAACCGGAACACTGCCCTCAATAGACTGTTGTTAGAAGTGCCTACTTTCAGGGATATATGGCATTGGGAAGCTGACTAGGGTGTTGCTTAATTTGAATACTTTAAAAAATCAATAATTATTGAGCAGAAGGCTATCATTGCCTTCCACGAGGGAAAACTGTACTCCATCATTGAGTTTCTAGATCTAAGTCAGTTAACAAACCCAGAGCCCATTGATTGATTGGATTGGATTGATTGGATCCCCTTGAGGAAGGACCCTCTAATGCCACTGAAAGTATATACAAGTATATATATTTGATCCTTCCCCGGAGGGAACCGAGGCAATTTGCCCGGGTAACTATACGCTGGGGAAAGGGTCAAACCTAGACTTTTCAAGGGCCATTAGCTACAGTGCATGAGATGATCCTGATATCAGGAGACTTGAATCACCAACACAGTCCTCTGGTTAAAACGGAGGCTTACGGAGACCAAGTCCTTCTAATGGTGGGTTCAGTGGTTTTGGATACCCGCTTTGTGATTAGTTCCCTGGTTTCTGAATGTATAGTCAAGACAGATGTACTTAGCTCTGGCAGCATCCTCAAATCAATGACCTGTCCTGTGAATTAGCGTGACTGTGGTAGGAACGGTTAAACTCAGCACTATTGCCATTTGGAACCAGACAATTCTTTGCTGTGTGGTATTCCCTGGGCATTGTAGGATATTTAATAGTGTCTCTGTCCTCTCCCCATTAGATGCCAGTGAGACGTAGTTGTGACAACCAAAACCATTTCCAGACATTGCCAAATATCCCCGAGGAGGGCAAAATCGCCCCTGATTGAGAACCACTGGCTACGTGTAAGCCCCTGAAACTCCCTTATCCCCTGTCATTTGCAGGAGTAATACCACAGTCCTTGAAGAATGACGGAGATTAACACCATCATTAAAGATGGAGGGGTTCTCATAACATTCTCTTTTGAGTCAACTCTCTGGCTTCTGTGAAAATCAGAGAGATCATAGGGCATGACAGTGAACTCCTGCAAATTTAACAAGTGATAGAGCTGAGCACAGCTACTGTGCCAGATGTGGTGTCTCTGCCTCAGCCACCACGCCTCTAAGGCTCTGACACTACCTCTGTCATGAGCGTCACAATGAAAGCCATAACAGCCTTGGTCCCTAGAACTAAACTGATAGGACTTGCTGAGGATCTAGCTCTTCTCACCCAGTGGGTGTGGGATCTGACTTCCCCATCAGTTGCCTGGAAGTGTGGGTGATACAACCTCTAAGTGTTAGGGAGTACATGCCATCTGGAGCAAACTTTTTTTTTTTTTTTGCGGTACATAGGCCTTGCACTGTTGCGGCCTCTCCCATCGCGGAGCACAGGCTCCGGACGTGCAGGCTCAGCGGCCATGGCCCACGGGCCCAGCAACTCCGCAGCATGTGGGATCCTCCCGGACCAGGGCAAGAACCCGTGTCCCCTGCATCGGCAGGCGGACTCTCAACCACTGCACCACCAGGGAAGCCCTGGAGCAAACTTTGACCAATGCGAGACAGTATACAGAATGGGAGGGGGATGAACTAGTAAATAATTTTTCTCCCTTCTCCCACCAAAGAACTTTTCTGAGACAGTGGTTCCACACAGTTTGTGACATGTGACAAGGTAATTGGCTGTGTTTTAATTTTTTTGTAACGCCATGGCCAGCTTAGTGATACACCTACCACTTTATATTGGCTCTCCTTTCTTCCCTTCCTCACACGTTTTCCCTCATTCCAGTTGCCGTGGGATTGCACCCCTTCCCAATAAAAGTTAGCCTGTAGGTTTCATCTCAGGTTCTATTTTCTAGGAAACTCATGCAACAAACAAATTGCAAAAAAAATAAGTTTCTGGGGACTTCCCTGGTGGTCCAGTGGCTATGATTCCATGCTCCCAATGCAGGAGGCCTGGGTTCGATCCCTGGTCAGGGAACTAGATCCAACATGCCTCAACTAAGAGTTTGCATGCCGCAACTAAGATCCCACATGCCACAACTAAGGATCCTGCATGCTGCAACAAAGATCCTGCAAGGGGCAATGGAGATCCCAAGTGCCGCAACTAAGACCTGGCACAGGCAAATAAATAAATATTAAAAAAAAAAGTTTCTGAATATTTCTATCAGAATAAAATTTACCCATCCAATAAAAGGCAGAAGTGGAAAAATATGGTATTGCCAGTTGAGACAGGCCACCTTTTTCATGGTAGAGAAGTATAGAACACAGAAAGAAGTGGTGTTGTCAGAGATACTTAATTCCTTCTCCCAAACTCACCAATCGAATTATTTACTTCTCCTTCTGTTGGGACATGTGAGCAAAGGGCAATGACAGTCCAGGAGAGATTCTGTCCTATGTTGCCTCAAGGACATGTGAGGTCAGGAGAGTTTTATCCTCCTTTCACCATGGTAACTAATGCTTGGCATTTATACCTTTTGTAATTGTCCCACAGTTCTTAGATATTCTGCTCTATCTTTTTCACTATTTTTCCTTTTTGTATTTCAGTTTTAGAAGTTTCTATTGACTCAAGTATCAAGCTCACTGACTCCTTCCTTGGCTGTGTCCCGTCTATTGCTAAGCCAATCAAAGGCATTCTTCATATCTGTTACAGCGTTTTTGATTTGTAACATTTCCTTTTGATTCTTTCTTAGAATGTCCATCTCTCTGCTTATATTACCAGTCTCTTTTTGTACGTTGTCCACTTCTCCATTAGAGCCCTTAGCATATTAATTATGTTGTTTAAAATTACTAATCTGCTAATTCCAAAGTCTCTGCCAGGGACTTCCCTGGTGGCACAGTGGTTAAGAATCCGCCTGCCAATTCAGGGTACACGGGTTCAATCCCTGGTCCAGGAAGATCCCACATGCCATGGAGCAACTAAGCCTGTGTGCCACAACTACTGAGCCTGCATGCCACAACTACTGAAGCCCGCGTGCCTAGAGCCCATGCTCTGCAACAAGAGAAGCCACCGCAATGAGAAGCCCACGCACCACAACGAAGAGTAGCCCCCGCTCTCCGCAACTAGAGAAACCTCGGGTGCAACAGTGAAGACCTAACACAGCCAAATAAATAAATCTTTAAAAAATAATAAAATAAATAAATACATCTAATACCTCTTTTCAAACGAACAAACAAAGTCTCTGTTATATCTGAGTGTGGACCTGAAGCTTGCTCTATCTCTTCAGGGTGTGTTTTTTGTCTTTTAGCATACCTTGTAATTTTTTTGTTTAAAGAAGAACACAATTTACTGGATAAAAAGGACCAAAGTAAATAGACCTTTAGTATAAAGTTTTATGTTTAGCTGGCTAGGAGTTAGGCTATGTTTACTGTTTGCTATAGCTGTAGGTATCCGAGGCTAAAATTTCCTCTGGTGGCTTTGTTGCTTTCCCCTCTGTGTTTTCCTAGAGACTTCTTCTTAAATAAAGTCTGAAGTGTGCAGTTATTTCAGTCGTAATCCCCTGATATTATACCGGAGCCCTACTTATGTGTTGGTAAGATGTGGGGGAAGGAAAAGCATTCTATGGTCCTAGGATTAGGTCTTAGTCTTTTAATGAGCCCATGCCCCTGAGCTGTGACCTTCACAGGGGCTTCTCAGGTTTTTATTTTCTCCCTCTTAGATGAGACAGGAAGGCTAGATAGGACTGACATTGGGTATTTCCCTACTCCTAGGTCATTAGGCTCTGGTAAAAGCCATGTTGGTTAGGCTTTTGTAAAATATTTTCCTTGAGGGCAGGACTTACTAAGAACAGGGAGTTCTGGGCTGTTTCGAAATGGCTACATTTGCCCTCTCCATGGTAGAAGCACAAGGGGATTTTTCTCTACTCTTCACTGTGAGAACTGGTTCAGGATTCTGGAGGTAAAACCCACCAATGTGTGGAGACCACCTAAGACTGGGAAACCCTGGCATTTTTAACTCTCAGACTTGTCCACGCCGAACTGCCAGCAATTACCTACTTACAGTTTAGGTTTCCTGCCCCCTGCTCTGGTTTTGCAGAGCTCTCTGCTCTGGGAAGCTTTCACTCTCTAGTCACCTTTCTGCTTCTCCAACTTTGGGGGCAGAGGTTTGCCCTGTGACCTCAGTTCTCTGACGGATCTAAGAACAGTTGTTGATGTTCCATTTGCTCAGTGTTTTTTGTTTGTTTGTTTTGTGACTAGGTATGATAACTTCTGCTTTATTTATGTTAATAAAGTTTAATGAAAGTTTTGACTCAATATTTTACTAATAAGCCTGCCTCCCACGCCTGGCAATACTGTGAAATTCTTCCTGTGTGTGTATAAACATATGCAGATGAGGAAAAACAGAAAATGGAACTAATAACACATGAAAGGTAAGATCTGGTATGGTATGTGTGCCATGAGGTCTTGTGCTCCGCCTGAGTGAGCCAGGGTCCTAGTTTAGGAGCCCCTCTAGTATATTATGACCTTGCCGCCTATATTCCAAGGATATTGTTTGGTTCCCATGCCTCGACTGAATCCAAAATCTCACCCACTACCTCCTGTCACACTTAGAAACTAAGAGACAACAACAAAAGATGTTCCAGCCATATGCACAGCCATGAATATTGTGCCAAGATTCCAGTCATGTCCTCATTTCCTCTCCTACTCCAGCAAGACATCAAGAAGCCATTCATCCCTTGCCCTTAAAAAAGAGGAAAGAGGTGGCCTGAGAAATTTGCCTTGTCTCTTCTCTCTCGACCCTCACCTGGCCCCCTTCAGGTCTTTAGATCTGAAGGTACCTCCTAAGCAGAAGGCAATACCAATCTTACCAAGAAAGAGAAGGGAAACTACATATCCTTCCAAAAGTACATCCTCTCATCCTTGATGTGTGAGGGGAAGGGCATCATCCTCCAGTGAGCTATTAGGACCTCTATATACCATCGGCCTCAGAATCAATGGTCTACCTACTAAAATCGCACATGCCTGGGCCTCTGTCCAAGTTTACCAAACCGGCATGTCTACATTAATAACGTGCTCCCTTGATTCTCTTGTGCACGTCAGAGTTTGAGAACCACTGGGTTATAGTAGCCTGCGGGTGGAAGGGCAGGCGTGTGGGGTAGTAGTCGCCATTAATATTTGAATGGGTACACATTTTTATGTCAAAGTCATCATTCAAGGATCAGTAGCCCATGGACCTAGGGCCACATGTAGTCGCTTAGAGCTTGAAGTATGATCCTTTGAGCAACCGTGAAGAAAAAATTTCCATTACAAACTATATACATAAGGTAATTTTATATATTCTGAAGTATTACAAATGAGCTCTTAGTGCAAGACACATGACTAATATGGATATTTCTCTTCTTTTAATTAAGATCAATATCTTGTTATATGTATCTTTTTTACTTAGGATAACTATCTTATTTTAATAATTTAACTTAAATATCTAACAATTAAATAAAATTGATTAAAATTAAATTAATATTTAATTTAATTATTTTAATAATAGTGGTGATAGGGGCTATCATTTATTTTTTCTGGAGTATAGTTGATTAACAATGTTGTGTTAATGTCAGGTGTACAGCAAACTGAATCAGTTATACATATACATGTACCTATTCTTTTTCAAATTCTTTCCCCATTTAGGTTATTACAGAATATTGAGCAGAGTTCCCTGTGCTATACAGTAGGTCCTTTTTGGTTATCTATTTTAAATATAATAGTGTGTACATGGCAATCCCAAACTCCTGTGCACTCCCATGAGTGTCTAACCATGCTTTAGACATGGCGGTAAGTGGGTTTCAGTGATTATCTCAATTAATTCTCACAGATACTGTGAGGTAGTAAAACGATTATTCCCATTTCACATATAATGAAACTGAGGCCTAAAGAAATTAGGTAACTTTTCCAAATCGTATAACTTGTAAGTGGCAGAGACAGAATACAGCCCAGGACTGCCTGCTCAGGCTCATAACCACTGTTTCACTGCAGTAAAATTAATTAGATAATAACATATTAAAAAAATTTATAGCCCTTTGTGATATTGGTCATTTCTAACCCTTGCCTTTACCGTTTGGCTCCTTTACACGATAAATCTTTGATACTTAATTTTGAGTGTGTAGATGGCTGAATGTACCTCCATTTAATTAAAGAGAAGTACGTTTCATTGCGCTGGCAAAGTTTAGATGCTCGGCTATCCTCTGAGCTGGCAAGACCTCCTAAGTTCTTAAGTTAACCCTCGGACTTCCAGAAATTTTGCTTAATGAATGAAAGTTTATTTGAATAGTGAGAGCCCCTCTGGTTTTGGAATACAGTATTAGGGTTTTCCTTGCTAAGCCGTATCAGACTTTTCTCTGATGTGATGGAGGGTGCTTTCAGAATTTCACGGGGAAGTAGCTTGCAGGAGTTCCTTTCTCCCCTTTCCCAGGTACACGGGATTTAGCAACATAGCAGTTCTCAGATGATTTGATAAAAATCCTTCCTGCTCAGTTAGGAGTGGGTAGCAGTGTTAATTAGAGGACTTAGGACAAGGACATCTGAATATCTGCCTCTGAGAATGCAACGCTCTTTTCAAAACCAGAACCAGTATTTTCTACACCAAATGCTATACCTTTAAGGCCTCATTTGCAAACAAAAAGATTGCGAGTTTCTAGCATTTGTTTACTGTCGTTTCTCCAGGCACAATCATCAGGCACCCTCCTAATGACAGAGGAGCTGTCAATATCATTTTCAAGTGACGAGACCTCTTCCAGGTAGGAGAGCAGGGAGAGGAAATGGTCAACAGGCAATGCAGCTTTCATTGAAATCCTCCCCGGAGGATTTTCATTACCCTTTCAGTATCAGGACTTAACTTTTCCCTTCTCAAGGTCAGCTCTGTCTAGACAGTTCAACTTCTGGTAGCTTAAGCACACTCACAATAGACTTGTGCCCAGGACCTCCCAGGGCGCCCTTCCACCTAAATCTGGAGAGTCCCTTCCTTCTGTCTTATTTGTGACCTTTCTCTAGGTGAGAAGGTCTCCTAGGAAGCAGCCAGGTCGGCCTTGTTATGGTGATGGCACTGCAGAAAGCGGCTTCTCCCTCGTTAGAAGTGACATCACTGTACACTAAAGACATCATATCTCCTTTCATATTAAAATGCCTGTCAGCTCTCTTGCTCAAAGGTTGTAAATCTGCCAGAGTCGCCTGAGCTTGGGGAGTTTTCATTATGAAAATACAAAGATAAGCACTCTGTTTTCCTGTCAAAGGGGAAAAGGTAAGCCTTCTGGTAATGACATTACTTTAAAAAATAAATATACATTTTCTTAACTGAGTGTTATAGGAGCACATTTGGAAAAGATAGCTCCCTCCCGCTTTTTTTTTAAGTTTTAAAAATTCAGACTTAGAAAGCGGGCTGGCATAGCTCAGATAGGATATATAGCTGGAGTAAGATTTATTAATGCATGCTTTTCACACTTACTCTTAGAGTAAATCATTAGACGTTTTCAATGATTTTAGCCCTTCATTTTTTGTTGTCCAGTCTCAAAAGTGACCAAAGAATACTTAACCCACCAGTCACTTGTAATTCACAAATGAAGTAGCCATTGTGTTGGACTTAAGCTTTTCCTTAACATTTTTAAAGACTTGCCAAATCATCTCTTGCTCGTAGAACTTATTTGACGACGGCCTCTCTCCAGCACAGGGAAAAAGATGGTGCCAACTACAGACTGGCACTTGTCATCTACCTCTACAACGATTAAGTCATGAGTCGCTGCAGCTGCTGACTTTCAACACCCCCTGGAAGGAGTTCAGGGTGGAGATCAGGAATGAGGCCCTCTGTGCTCTGGGAAAAACTGGTAGAACAGGTCTTTAGATAGTTAGATATTTTCAAGGGAAGATTTTATGAGCCCAATTCTTGCAATCTCCTTGTACATAGAAAAGCACTAAAACCCTTCATGGTGACGTCTGCTCCTCGTGACTCGCAGTAACCTTCACGAGACTGGCAGAAACCTGCAAAAACTATGTGATTGATTGCATGTGCTCCCCCTTCACCAAAATCACATCTTTACTGACCTTCCCCCCTGCCTCTCTGGAGCAGTTTCTCAGAGCTATCTGGGATGCTGTCTCCTGGGCTATTGTCCTCATTTTTTCCCCAATAAAACTTAACTCACGGGCTTCCCTGGTGGCGCAGTGGTTGGGAGTCCGCCTGCCGATGCAGGGAACACGGGTTCATGCCCCGGTCCGGGAAGATCCCACATGCCGCTGAGCGTCCAGAGCCTGTGCTCTGCAAAAAAAAAAAAAAAGAAAAAAAAAAGAAAAAAAAAAAACCAACGTAACTCACAACTCTTATGTTGTGCTTTTTTTTTTTTCAGTTGACAAAAGTGAGTTTAGGGAGCATTATCCATGGAAGGTGGGGTTTCCTTTCTACCTAAACACATAAAATAGAGAAAAATGGTTGAGGAAACTACAGTATAAACCTTTGCCTCTGTGAGGCTTCAGGTTCCAAATTAACACTTTCCAGGCAGGGACATTTGCATTTTCTGAAAGGTCTTACAATCAAAGACCTAAATTAAACTCTCAAAACACCGCTGCATTCAGGAGTGGGGTTTCATCAGCTGTCTGTGAAGCAAACTAATGATTCTCAATTTGGTTTTGAGGTTCATCTCTGAAGTTTATTCTTACTTGGTAGCTCGTGAAGAGGAACTTAGATTTCAGATACTATCACTTCTCTCTGCAGAAGTGACCATTAAGATCAATGCCGGTTATTCAGGGCATCCCATTAGTGAAAAACAAGTGGCACAGCTGTGTCTGGCTGTCAGCTACTCTGTGGATTCTTAAAGACTCAGAGAACTCAGCTTCTCAAAGCTGACAAATCAAAAACTTCTCATAGGTTGGAATTAACTCCTCTTTCATTCATAAAAGGCTAAAATATCAATATCTCTATATTCATCCCACTGACAAATGAATAGAAATGCCACAACGCTCCCTCTCTTGCTTTTGACACAACGCTGTGGACTGTACATTATCACTTTCCAAGGTAAGCCGTGAAATGATTTTATGGATGTGTTTATCTGTAATTCAGTAAGTCTAGGCCCTATGACTGGTGACTTTCTATGGATTAATTCAAATGAAAATAACCAGACTCAACAAGCCCAAGAAAGGCTTGGGTATGAGAAAAGCTATCCAATTACCATGAACAAAAAAGAAAACCTCCAGGGAAGTGGCTGAAGCCCGACATCCTCTGTTTGCTGTGTTCTGTGTAGTGTGTCTCAACACCAGCCTGGCTTGCTGGGGCCTGCTCTGTGGCTCTCTCGGTAGAGGAGGAAATCTAGTTGAGATTAGTCAGTGATCGCAAATGCCCAGACATAAAACTAAGTCAGGGAACAGGCTCTGTCGTTCCTAGCGGCAAAGAATTGGTTCCGGCAATGTTTTAAGTCAAGGAATTTGGGGCACTCCACTATCTAGTGAAGCGAAGTGATGTTTTCAGTTATCAGCAAAATTCTCAAGGGCAAGTTCTGTTGTTTCTCCACCCTCGCCCTTAGAAAATTTAGACCATGTTACAAAAGTTAACAACCTCCCACCAATAGCGGTGTGCCTTGTGCCAATTCAAAAGGAGAACAAACCTTCGCTCATCATCAGATCCAATGAGCATTTAAGGGGATCCCTTACTTTATAATCCTTCTGTTGAAGGAGAGGAGGGGGAAAGACTCTTGGCCTTTGGGGAATTTCTCGGAGTCTGGCTTGGGGCTGGGACGCTTTTCTCCCTAGCTGTGCTACAGGCAGTCTGTACTCACGGATGTTGGCTGTTGGTTCCTTTTGAAGTCATAATCACAAGCTCACATAAAATGGGCCTAAGTTACTTTGTGCCACTGAACATAGTCACGCACTAGAGTGTTTTGGACTTGTCCAGAACAGGTGGGACAATTTAGCACAGACAGGCCGTAGTGACTTACAACCAGAGACACTAACCTACGCAGAAACGCAGCGTTCTCAGACTCCACCAGTTTGAAATCAATGACAGGCTTTATAAAACAAACAAACCAACCGTAAGCACCCAATATCCCCAAGGCCGTCATGGAGGACTGATTGAATCACTCCGAGCTGGTTTCCTTTGGGGGGATTTTTACTTTGTTACCTACAGCCAAGAAGTAAATAAGGTTGAAATCTCTAGCTGTCACTACTCGGGCCTCCTAACGACTTCCTAAATCAGCCTTGTTTGGTAAATGAAATCACAGCTGAAAGGGGACAGGCCGTCGCGGTGGACATCACTGCATGGGGAGGGGGTCAAGTTGCCTTCGCCCTTCTGCTCCCAGCCCTTATTGCTGGCCTGCTGCCAGAGGCCAGCACTTGCCTGGACACCGGTGACCCTATATAGAAAGCCCAGCACAGTAAAGTCAGCTACACTGAATCGAATTCGTGTATGTAATAAAAAACAGTTTTGCAATAAGGATAATTTCTTAGAAGCAGAAAAAGTATATCTTTCCCATTTAGTTGAAATTCTGCATTAAAATCCTGGACATTAGGTCAGGGTCCCAAGCTCAATTTACATAAAGTCTGGTCATTTCTCTTTGGTCCAGAGCCGCAAACTCTACCTCCATTCTGTAAATATACTCTGCCAATTTGCCATTTTATAGGCATGTTTTATCAATCAGAAGAGTGGGTTGCTGACAAACAAGAATGAATCAGCGCCCACATTATCAACCCTGTGAGTTTTAAAGCATGTTTTATGGGCAAAGAAATTTTTAGTTATGTGGCAGATTGTATTTCCCTTTTTTTAAATTTACTTCTTAAAAATATCTTTATTGGAGTATAATTGCTTTACAATGTGGTGTTAGTTTCTGCTGTATAAAAAAGTGAATCAGCTATATGTATACATATGTCCCCATATCCCCTCCCTCTTGAACTTCCCTCCCACCCTCCCTATCCCACCCCTCTAGGTCTTCATCACAAAGCACTGAGCTGATCTCCCTGTGTTATGCAGAAGCTTCACACTAGCCAACCATTTTACATTTGCTGGTGTATATATGTCAATGCTACTCTCTCACTTCCTTCCAGCTTCCCCTTCCCCACCGTGTCCTGCGTCTTTATTCCTGCCCTGGCATTAAGTTCATCAGTACCATTTTTTAAGATTCCATACATGTGTGTTAGCATACGGTATTTGTTTTTCTCTTTCTGACTTACTTCACTCTGTAGGACAGACTCTAGGTCCATCCACCTCACTACAAATCACTCAAAGAGGGCAGCAACAAGATTTCCCATCCCTTGTGTTCTTGCGATGTGACTTTGACATACCTCCCACTGAGGGGAGGAGTCTCCCTTAAAAGTGGAGTTGCTTTGTGACTTTTGACCAATAGACTACGGCAGAACTGACTCTGTGACTTCTGAGGCTGGTTCATAAAAGCCTTCAGCCTTGTTTGCTGGAACACTCACTCAAAAAGTCTTTAACCACCTTGTAAGTTGTCTGCCATGCTGGAAGGAAGCACAATTAGCTCATGCTCAGAGACCATTACAGAGTGGACTCACGACCACATGAATGGAGAAAGAGAGAGAAGTACCTAGCTAATCCCCAGCTGCATAAGCCCACTGTAGTTCTAGCTCTAGCTACCATCTGACTGCAACCTCGAGGGAGATCCTGAGCTAGGGACACCCAGGTCTGTCCCAAATTCTCACCCACAGAGACTGTGGGAGATAAAATGATTATGATTTAAATAACTAGGTTTTGGGGTGATTTGTTATAAAACAATAGATAACAGAAAAGAACTTAGCTATTTGGCCCATGACTACTGCAGTGCACAGATTAGTATCTGCAATTTAAAAGAAATCTACTGGGCATATACCCTGAGAAAACCATAGTTCAAAAAGAGACATGGGCCTTCCCTGGTGGTGCAGTGGTTGAGAGTCCGCCTGCCGATGCAGGGGACACCGGTTCGTGCCCCAGTCCGGGAGGATCCCACATGCTGCGGAGCGGCTGGGCCCGTGAGTCATGGCCACTGAGCCTGCACGTCCGGAGCCTGTGCTCTGCAACAGAAGAGACCACAACAGTGAGAGGCCCAAGCACTGCAAAAAAAAAAAAAGACATGTACCACAACGTTCATTGCAGCACTATGTACAATAGGCAGGACAAGTTCATTATAGCACTATTTACAATAGGCAGGACAACCTAAGTGTCCATCAACAGATGAATGGAAAAGACGATGTGTCACACATATACAATGGAATATTACTCAGCCATAACAAGAAACGAAATTGAGTTATTTGTAGTGAGGTGGATGGACCTAGAGTCTGTCATACAGAGTGAAGTAAGTCAGAAAGAGAAAAACAAATACCGTGTACTAACACATATATATGGAATCTAAAAAAAAAAGGTTCTGAAGAACCTGGGTTCAAAGCTCAGATCCACAACTGTGTGATATTGGGCAAATTATTCTTCTGAGCCTCAATCAACTCATTTACAAATCGGGGATGACAGCTGTAGTAACTTCACAGGGTCTGTGTGAGGATTAAATTAATTCATATTCATAAAATGCATAGGAGAGTGCCTGGCAAAGAGTAAGTGTTAGTAGGAGAAGTCCAGGTTATATAGGGGCCTGAAGCATATACAATTTGGTTTCTCTTTTTTTTTTTTTTTTTTTTTTGCGGTATGCAGGCCTCTCACTGCTGTGGCCTCTCCGGTTGCGGAGCACAGGCTCCAGACGCGCATGGCTCACAGGCCCAGCCGCTCCGCGGCATGTCGGATCTTCCCGGACCGGGGCACGAACCCGTGTCCCCTGCATCGGCCGGCGGGCTCTCAACCACTGCTCCACCAGGGAAGCCCCAATTTGGTTTCTCTTAATTCCAAATACATAAAATTACAAATACTAGACATACTCTGGGTTAGGCATGTTCCAGGAGCTAGGGACATAGTAGTAACCAGGAGTTCTCGCTGTCTTCCAGGAGCTTATACACCACAAGGGAAGGCAGGAAAATAAACAGAAATTTACAAACGAGGCAGATTATTTTGGAAAACATCTATCTTTGGGCACTCTCATTTATTTTTTGAGGAGTATAAATTGGTCTTCCTGGAGACACATCTGGCTACAGTTGTAGAAAAATATCCTTTAAAACACGCAAATCTTTGGAAATACTGATTCTACATTGCGGAATTTATCTAAGGAAATAGATAAGCATTCAAAAAAAACACAAAAAACCTCACACACATATTTAAATATATGTTGCTATTGTAGCAAAGAATTTAAAATACAAAGTTGTTTAATAATGACAGGATTAACTAAATTGTGATGTGAGTGTTATGCTGTTATTAAAATGATTTTATATTCACTGATATGGAAAGATCTTCACTAAGTCTAATTAAATGAGAAAAAAGTTATACAAGAGTGAGTGTCATCTGGAGTAAGAGAGAGCGAGAGACACAGACGATGGCAGTGGCCCAGGGGAGCTCTGTACTCACACACTGGTATGCTCGAAAGTGGTGAAATAACAGGCAAATTTTGAGTTTTCTCTTTTTCATCTGTATTTATCTACAGAAAACATGTCATATTTGTGTTTTTTAAAAAGTAGATAATTTTTTTAAAAGAATGACTACATTTCACTCAGTGTTTTTTCTTGAAGAGTAACAAACCCATCTCATTAAATATTCATATTTGCCCTCACTTCTTGGTCTACCTTAAATAAAAACACGTATTTGATCAAGCATTAGTTTTTGCAGACTTGGAATCACCTTCTGGCTTGGATGGAGATGTATTGGAACAGGAGGTGAAGTGCAAGTTTGTTAGCCAGGACCGGACATGAGCTAAGAAAACACACGCCCTTCCTGGACGACCTTCTGCGCTTCCACAGCCAGATTCACTAATGGAGCGTAACTAAAATCTGAAGTGTGATATAAAATGTTAACAGTATTGATAGAGAATAACGCATCATCTCTGTGGTTTAACTGGATCGACTTCCTTGGAAGTAATCAGGCACGTTCATCTCGATCATCTTTGTGGCTCACCTTCGTGACAGCTGCCACTATTCTAACTGGGGGGTAGAAGCCTTTCATTTTTCAGGGATGGAATAAGAGGCTTAAATCTTTGGGGTTATAAATATTGAAAGTGTTCGAGTTAAATAAATTATATTCCATGCCACCTTCATGTCCTTCCTCTCCACCCCCTCCTTTTTTTTTTTTTTTTTTTTTTTGCAAACAGGTGCTGTTTTATTCCTTGGTTTGAATGAGATGGACAGAGTCTAAT
Source organism: Grampus griseus (assembly GCF_964374135.1). Lineage (NCBI taxonomy): Eukaryota > Metazoa > Chordata > Mammalia > Artiodactyla > Delphinidae > Grampus > Grampus griseus. Next base: position 25,033,054 of record NC_138997.1, read on the forward strand.
GTGGTCCACTCTTAGCCCTATACAACAGGAGGGCTAGGTAGTCAGGCTGCTCTGCGTCTTTGGGCAAGTGGGCTCGTCTCCTGCTTGTCTGGGAAAGCATTGCACCTATAAATACCTGCACACTGTCCCCACACCTGGCACTGATGCCAACGCTTCCTAAGAGATTTATGACTCTAAGCTATTAAAGAACTCCACCTTACAAATGCACACGAGCAAAATCACATATTGTATCTGCTATTATCACTTTATCAAAAATGAGCTTATAAGGTCTTTGCTATGATGACGTTCAGCTGAAAACCTGGGGAAGAGACCGAAAGCACAGGAATTACCTTGGGGAACATTTAGAGGGTAGAAGTGCAAACTCAGAGCCAAGGCTCAGTTCCTGGGGACACTTGAGAGAAACAGCCCGAAAAGAATTCCAGTGTTGTCAGGGGATGGCCTAGGAGACCAGAAGGAGGAGAATCTTGGCAAGGAAACTTTGGGAAGATGTCAAAGACAACAACTTTCTTCAGACAGCTCTTCCCTTGGCACTCACTATTCACATGGGAGGCTGAGGGTGTCATCTTAGAGGCTTATTTCCCCAGCTGAGAGGCAAGGCTCACCCCTTCCTCATGCCCTTCTCTACAGAAACCTTGCTTCTAGTGTGTCTTCCAGTGGACGTTCTTGTTCTGTGGCACCATATCTGACTTGCCAGGTCCCTCTCGGACTGAGGGGTGGTGAGCTATGGTGGCCTACCTAACGATTGCCACCTTTCTAACCATCCTTGCAAATCCCTGTCAGATGCAAATATTCAGCTTTAGTACTGGGATAAGTCTTGCAAATCGTCAAAGGCGAAAATTAATCCCTGCCCAAGTTTTGTCCAGCAGCTGTTTCCAGGCGAAAAGTTTCACCCTTTCTAATACGGCACTTGGTGCAGGTTTGTGTGAAATTCACAGCCTCATACCTTATCAATCAATACCTCTAAGTTAGGTGAGCACTCGTGGGCCAATGACAAGTTGCCAGAGGTTTAGGAATGAAGGAACTTCAATGATGGAGAGAGACCACGCACAGAGCTTACCCAAGGCTTCCTTTGCTAGTGGAGACTAATAAAATATTATTGTTTAGAACACATGCATACACTCTAAGAATACAAAAGTAATCTACCTTTGTATTTTGAAAGAACAATCAATTTTCTCTATAATAGATTTCCTCCAGAATCTTCTTTTCTCTTGATTTTTGAATTTTTAGGAGTGTACTATTGAATTTTGCTCACAGTAAGTTATTCTTGAAAACCCTCCTTAAGTGATTTGGGGTGGGGCAGTTGGCATCCGTAAGACTCTGGTTTTCCTTCACATGTAGTTAGGAAGTAACTTACGTGCTGAAGGAGGCACTGGCGTGGTCTTTATCCAGTTAGGAAAGTGAAAAGTAAGCTTCATTGAAGGTTCTGCGATCTTTGCTGCCCCTGAAGAGGAACGGATGCAGAAAGTCAGATTCGGAAGCCATTACCCATTTCAGGTACTTAATCATTGATGAAGAAATGTTTATTAACTAATTGTGTGATTTGGGGATGGGAGAATAAGGCTCAAGAAGTGTTGAAACTCTGATTCCTGTAGAGTTCACATCAAGGAACTTCATATTCTTTCATATTTTATTTAATATTTATTCAAGCTGTGGTTCTCAGAGGGTCTCACTCTGGGACCAGCTGAGGATGTGTCACGTAGTCACATTTATTCATCCACGTATATTTAGGAGTACCTTTTCTTTGCCAGGCACTGAACAAAGACATAAAACTTTAAAAGGGAACAGGTTGTCATATGGATATAATGTTAGGATGGATCTTAATCTAGCAAATGCCTACATTAATTTTTCAGTATCTCCCCCACCAGGTGTGAGAAGAGTATATCCAGCAATTGTAATATACATCCTGGCTCTTGACTAAATTGGACGCTGTGATGTCCTCACCACGTTTTGTGTCCTCTGCGACCTATTTGTCTCAATTCTTCAGCGTAAATCCGAAGGCCTTGTTTCTCCTTCTAACAAAAAGCAGAAAGGGACTTTTCTGATGGCGTAGTGGTTAAGAATCCACCTGCCAATTCAGGGGACACCGGTTCAAACCCTGGTCCGGGAAGATCCCACACGCCGCAGAGCAACTAAATCCTTGCGCCACAACTACTGAGCCTGCGTACCACAACTACTCAAGCCCGCGTGCCTAGAGCCCTTGCTCTGCAACAGGGAAGCTACTGCAACGAGAAGCCCGTGCACCGCAAGGAATAGTAGCCCCACTTGCCGCAACTAGAGAAAGCCTGCGTGCAGCAATGAAGACCCAACACAGCCAAATAAATAAATAAATAAATAAAAAGGCAGAAAGGATTCTCCTCAGCTGAGTCTGTAGAAGACCCTCAGGGAAAGAGGGTATTATCCTTTGCTCTAGTTACAATTTATAAGATGGCTGTCAGTTCCCCAAATTCTTTTTTGGGAATCTTATGAAATGAGGACAGTGTTGTGTTTTTGAGGCAGCTGATCACCCTCTACCTATGGGTAACCTTCTAGAAATGTGTCCAGACGTTGGTGCAGGTCTTGTCACACCAGAAAGAACTAGACAGTCTGCTACTCAGAGTTTTAGGTAGCCACAGATGTGTTTTTTATTGCAGTAACTTCAGTGAGAGAAAAAGGCAACTTTTTCTCTTTTGTTTTAAGAAAAACAAAATTGGAAGGAAAGAGTTTATGCTACCATATTGGTAATTTCTAGCTGTATTATGTTCACTAATCCAGAACTGGGAAAAACAGCTTCTAATGCTAAAAGTTACAGAGAGGTAGCATCTGCTCTTAAATTTTTGCTTTCTCCCTGTATTGAAGGCCTGAGATTCTGAAGTTGTTCTTGAACTTGACCCTGCTAGTTTATAATATGCTGTCTTTTAACTACACCACAGTGCTGGTGAAAGAAACATTTACATCAAAAAAGCATATGGATTTGATAACCCACCCTGGGAAATCAAGGACACCTGTTGGTTTTTTTTTTTTTTTTGCTGTAAACATTTTTTGAAAGTCTAAACATAAAGCACTGGTCCAATTCATTAATATTTTGGAATGAATTTAGTTATGTGTCATAATAGAAATGGATTGTGGTGTTTTTTGTAGTTGAAAAGATCAAAATTTTCACATTATCAGTTAAAATCACGTTAGTAAGAAACATTTTGAAAATTGAATTTATTTTAAATAAATGTGGTGTCAAGTATTCAAGCAGAGAAAATCCCTCAGAGAGGTAGATGTGCATTTTTAAGAAAGAAAAGAACCACATACCTTGGAAATCATTTGCTGATATCTAAACTATTCCTGAATTTTTATAGACTGTAATTTGTTTATTTCAACTGGCTGTACAGTTTTAATTAGTTTCACTGTGGTAGAATTAGATCACTGAAGTAGATTCACTCCACTGCAAGATGAACAGCAGCCTTATGGACCACAGATTTCCAACATAAACTATAATTCAGAAAAGGCCAATACAACTCTTTTCTTTGTGGCTGGGTAACCATTTATGTCTGAGGTGAAGATGTTAATATGGAGATTTTGTGAGCTAGGAAAGAAGACGAACGCTATCATTCTAATTTATGACCTTTCATATAAGGCCAAATGTAAAGGCAACTTCAATTGTTTTATATCTCAGAGCCAGCACATAGCAGATGTATGAAATTTGGAGTGTTAGACATAAACTTTTATTACTAAATTATAAATAATTTCTCCCACGTATACTGTTCACCTTTCAAGTTCATCTTGATTAAAATACAAGAGCAGGGCTTCCCTGGTGGCGCAGTGGTTGAGAGTCCACCTGCCGATGCAGGGGACACGGGTTCGTGCCCCAGACTGGGAGGATCCCGCGTGCCGCGGGGCAGCTGGGCCCGTGAGCTGTGGCCACTGGGCCTGCGCATCCGGAGCCTGTGCTCCGCAACGGGAGAGGCCACAACAGTGAGAGGCCCGCGTACCGCAAAAAAAAAAAAAAAAAAAAAAAAAAAATCCAAGAGCAGCGTCACACCGATTTCACTGAATTTTACTACTGAGAGCGGTTTTCTAGAGTTCAGAGTGGAGCATAAAGCATAAAGACTTTCCTCATAGGAGTTCAGACCCTGAGCCCATCTCTTCTGAAATTCAAGTTATACCAAAATGATGGTCGATGACGTCTGAACATTTATTTAAACATCTCAAATGTTATATCTGAAACCCAGTGCCCATGATGTAGAATATATCACATCTTTTGGGAAAAATAAAAGGCACACCACGGTTTTTTCTGAGAAATTTGGCCCACAGTCAATAAGCTTATATTACTTCTCAGAAGATATTTGACAAGAGTATCTTTTTCCTTGTTGTCTTTAACAAAAAATTTTCACATCCCATGATAAAAGGTAGATAACAGTGGTCCAAATACCCAAATCTAGGATGTGACAGGTGTTTCTACTGTCCAGTCTGAAGCTCCAAGTGCAAGCCAGCACTTCATAGAGTTAATGCATTGCTGGAACAAGACGGCCAAAGTTACTAGAAGCATAACACTAATTTAGATATTAAAATCTGCTTTGGAGACTGTTGACCAATCCAGTTTCATGTTTGCATTTCTCATCATCAGTGTCATGAACATAACACAATCACCCACATGTCCGCAGGGCTGTTGGGTGTTTTATAAAGTAAGCTAGACGTGATATTGTTACCCAACTGGGTTTGTTTGCCTGAGGCTCAGCAAGCCAAATGCTCAGATGATGAGGTTTGCAGCAGAGAAAAGTTTATTCACAAGGCAGCCAAGTGAGGAGAAGGGAGAACAGATCTTAAAACCGCCTCCTTCAAAGGCGAGGGGCTCAGGATATTTATGGGATAAAGCTGAGGCATAGGAAGCGTGGAGAGAGGTGCCTGGAGATAAGAACAAGGTGAGGTGATCATCAGTCTGCGCAAGCGCAACTATGCTACAGGCTTTTACATGGGACACGTGTTCAGAGAGTGGCGGTGCCAGCATGTTTTGAGGGTGGAGTTTTGGATCCTCTGATGTCAACAGGTCACCTATTGGACAGCCTAATGGGAAGGTCAGTGGTCCTAACCAGTCTTAACCTACCTGAGTTTGAACTGGAGACACAGGTGACTCCAAGTTTCTAAAAAAAATACTTGGGCAAACATCTTATTGTTTAGGCTACATGATGCTTGGAGGACATGCAAGTTTTTGTAAAAACAAAGTGAGTTTGATCAATGAAGTCAGGTTACAGTTTATTATTTATTAATGGCTAATTGACGACTGCCCTTGACTACCTTCTCTTATGCACATGAAACACTGAAGGACATGGTTTTTCAAAGGCCTAAGTACAAAGAACTATACAAGTTTGGAACAAAAAAACAGAGTGGCAAAAGTTCATCTCAGTATTTTTATGCTAGCATTTGCCTATTTTAAGAATAATAAATTCAAGAGAATGAAAAGACAAGCTACAGATTGGGAGAAAATATTTGCAAAAGACACATCTGATAAAGGACTGTTATCTAAAATATACAAAGAACACTTAAAACTCAATTTTAAAAAATGAACGATCTGGTTGAATAATGGGCAAAAGATCGGAAAAGACACCTCACCAAAGAAGATGTACAAATGGCAGATAAGCATATGATGATATGTCATTAAGGAAATGCAAGTTAAAACTGCGAAGAGATACCACTATATACCCATTAGAATGGCCCAAATCCAAAATACTGGACACACCAAACACTGGTGAAGATGTGGAGCAATAGGAACCCTGAGTCATTCCTGGTGGGAATGCAAAATGGTACAGCCGCTTTGGAAGACAGTTTGGCCATTTCTTACAGAAGTAAACACACTCTTATCATACAGTTCAGCAATTGCACTCCTTGGTATTTATTCAAGTGAATTGAAAACTTATGTCTATACAAAAACCCACACACAGACATTTATAATAACTTTATTCATAACTGCTAAAACTTGGAAGCAACCAAGATATCCTTCAGTAAGTGAACGAATAAATAAACTGTGGTACATTCAGACAATGGAATGTTAACCAGAGCTAAAAAGAAATGAGTCATCAAGCCATGAAAAGATATGGAGGAACCCTAAATGCATATTACTAAGTGAAAGAAGCCAACCTGAAAAGGCTACATACTGTATGATTCCAACTGAATGATATTTTGGAAAAGGCAAAACCATGACGACAGGAAAAAAATCAGTGATTGCCAGGGGTCAGTGGGGAGAGAAGGATAAAAACACAGACGAGGCACAGATGATTTTGGAGACCCTGGAACTGCTCTGTATGATACGATAATGGTGGATACATGTCATTATATGTTCGTCAAAACCCATAGAGTGTACGCCATCAAAGTGAACCCTAATATAAACTATGCACTTGGGGTGATTATGATGTGTCAGTGTAGGTTCATCAATTCTTACAACTAAAGCATGTAAGCTAAACTAAATCTTGTCATGCTATTTTTATGACTTTAAAACTCCTTAATAAATTAATGTTTGTGTTCAGGGTTTTGAAGACTTGTTCTCAGTGTACTACTATTCCGAAAAAGCCTTGCACGTGTTTTCTTTGTATAATAAAAGATGCTGGGGGGAAAAAAGCCCTGTAAAATATGGAAGGTTGCTTTGTGGGTTAGTGAAAGCCAATTCTAAGCTGCTGAGGGGGTTCTGGGCACAACTACATTTTGGTAAACATTTTTGGCTTGTGAACTAATTCATGGTGCCCACCCTGTTTATCTGCTTGGGCCCTTACAAATCTTTGCCCCTTCGAAAATGTTGCAGCTGCTCTGCAGATGAAACGTGTCCTTAAAATTCTTCCTTGTCCCCTGCCCACCAGTCACAATGACTCCATGGAGGCTCTTTGGTAAAGTGAAAGAGGCTATGAATAAAAAATTCTGTTTTAAATAATTGAAACAATCGGTGCAGAATATAGTACAATTTGATGTCTTCTGTGAAGGTTTTTGGGGATGGGGCTTTATATCCTATTATGTTGTGGGGTTTTTTGGGGCAGCTAATTAATTTATTTAAATGACACTTTACCTAAATTTTTAAAATTTACACTATATTTTATATTGCAAGAACTTCAAATACAGCTCTTTTAAATAAATCTACAATTATGTGGTCTTTACCCAAAGGGAGCTCTTATAAAAGCATATAAGGAAGTCCTTCCTTTCTACCAAATCACACCTAGTCATTCTCTGTCCCCTGTGTCAATCAAAGGTTCATTTCTTCTGCCTTTAGCTAAGAGAAGCTCACAAGAGGGTGAACTCATTTTTGTCTTAGAAAAAAAATCTGTATTTTAGATCCTGTAACACTTAAACAGGGTTAAAGATCTGCTTAAAGATATCATCGCTTTGTTTATAGTATTACAAATTTGGAATAGAAGTAAAGGATAAATTTTAAGCTGATGAGGGTATGTGTGTAGGGGAAAAAGGATCAAGTCCTGGCATATTAGTTTTCTTCTTTTTCCTCTCCCTTGAATAGCAAGAATATTGAGAATTCATGCAAAGTTCCAAACCAAGTTCCAATAGCAGCACTTAAATAATGTCTGTACACCATGTCCAGCTAGAACTAGTTTGTAATGCAACGCACTTTATGCCTTTATAATACGAGTTACTTCAGTGATTTTAATTTTTTGTGTCGATTATCGTCGCTATGGAAACAATCTCTTGCTAAGAAAGACTTCGTCTTCACACATTTAAGCAAAATCCAAAAGTGGATTTAAAGGTCCGAGACTGCTTGTCTTATTTATTTATTTGTATTTAATTATTCAAATTCAGGACGTTTCTTGAGTATATATAGACATTACTTTCGCAGTGAATTCCAGTTTCTTAACGCCTTCAAGTTATTTTTTAACATTTCTGCCTAAAAGAAATCCTGGTTAAAATATCCTTTCCAGTGTTGCTTTTTCCTTTGCGGGAGTGGGGGAGGGAGGACTGGTGGTGTTTGCTTTCTGTTAGAAAAGAGCCCCAGCGCTTTCCACCTTGACTCCGGGGCGCCAACTTCACCTTCAGGCAAACCAGGATTCTGGGATTAGCGCGCTCTGGCGCGGTGAGGCTTTTCGGTCCTCGCGGGCTGCCGTAGTCATGGAAAGCAATGATTGGCTGAGACAGAAAAGCGCCGCAGCCTCGGCGATTTCAGTTTCGGTTTCGCCTGGTTGGTCGGCGGAGGCCGGGCTTGTGGGGTGCCCGGAGTCGGGGTGCTGATCCCGGCCGTGAGGTGAGCCATGCGGCCGCGCGGGCAGTCCGAGGCCTCAGTGTTCCGTCGTCCCGGGCAGGGTTAGTGAGCAGCATCCCCGGGCCGGGCCTGCAGCCCCTGGAGGGCCCGGGAGCGAGCGCGGACTTCGGAGCCTGCGGGTGCCGGGTCCCCGCGCTCACGCTCGGTCCTCGGCGCCTGTCGTGCCCGGGAGATCTGGGACCGCCGGCGCCGGGCTTCCCGAGCTCGGTCCTGAGAACCCCACCCCGAGGGCAGCCTAGATCGCGCGGGGAGAAACGGCATTGGCCGGGCCCCACGAGGTGGTTTCCGAGACCGCTCATGGTGGTCGAAGTACGCAGGGAAGCACGACATGAGCCCGGGGATTCGGCGGGAAAGCGGACCCGAACACAGGGCCAGGCTTCGCCTGGGATTGCTTGGCCTCCGCTGCATCGGGGTGGCTGCGCCTGACTCCCAGGAATTAAGAGCTGGACTAGCCCACCTTCCCGAGTTGTCAGGTTGGGGATGCCCACAGTTGCATGGTTTTAAGTCCTGTCACCACGGCTTTTGTGAGCAGGCGTGTGCGCGCGCGGTCAGCCCGTATTTTCGTTTAAGGTGTCTAGAACTGGGATGATGCAGATAATCTTGAGAGTGATTTGGTGTGTCCTTTCCCTACCCCTTATTAATACAAGACGGTTATAGAAAAATTGAAAATACAGAAACGTTTAGTGAAGAAAATAACGTTTATGGCACCCTTCCGCCTACAGTCTGTTCTGGGCTGGTTTGTATTTGAGTTAAGGCTGTACCCATTTTATCACTTAACAGTATATTTAGTTTTTCACTTTCATTTAGAAATCATTCCTAAGTATAATTTCTAATTTTGTATTTTCTTTTGATCGGCTACCTAAATCATCATTGTGTAGGTCCTACCCATTATTTAACCATTTCCCGGCTGTGGGGCATTTAGGGTGTTTGTGAATTTTTGCTTCATTTTAGTATTCCAGGTAATACTTTGATAAACATTTTTTTTAAAAAGTATTTCAGATGATTAACTTGGACTGATTCTGAGGAGTGAAATTATTAGAATAGATGCTGTGATCTTGTGGGGTCTTTTTTAGGTCTTCCTACACATGGCCAGATTGTTAGCCAAAAAAGTTTTAGCAGTTTCCATCATTCACGTTTGTGCCTTTTTCACCAAAACTAATTCTTTTCTAGGATATCAACTGGCAAGGTTGAGCCTCTTTGGGTTTTTTTTTTTTTTTTAATGTAGTGTTACGTGGCAATTCCACTTGCTTGAATTTTGTGCAGGACTCTTCAGAGGATGTTATTGTGTGTGTGTATTTGTATTTTTGGAGTTACTGCATAGGCCCTGACTGAATGTTAGAGCAGGATGATCCCTTAAGCGATCGTCTGGCATAACTCCTTTATTTTGCAGATGAGGAACCTGGGGCCTGAGAGGTGAAATGATGAGTTATCCAAGGCACACTGCTAATTAAGTAGCAGAGCTGGGATTAGAACTCAGGGTTCCCGCATCCCAAGTGAGTACTCTTTATGCTGCAGCAGATGGTCTCTCACTGAACTGTGACGTTCTTAGTATTAGAATTTTAAAAGATGTTTACATCACTTGGATTATTCAACAGTTTATTTTTTTTATTGAAGTGTAGTTGACTTACAATATTGTGTTAGTTTCAGGTGTACAGCAAAAGTGATTCAGCTATGTATATATAATTTGTATCTATATATAATATATATATATTTTTTTCATATTCTACAGTTTCAGATTTGGGCCAGGTAACAGAGATTGTAATCATCTGAGTGATCTGTAGCACTGAAAAATGGGAAAAGTGACGTTTTCATGGTCAGGACTAGAAATTCATTATTTGGAATGGCAATCCCGTCAAGATTTTTTTTGACAGTTGTTTTCATATTCTTTATATGTTGGAATAAAATATCTAATAAGTTATGATTTATACTCTGTCATGTGGTTAGAACTTAGCTGTTGGTTCTCATTTGTTAACCCTTGAAGGTTTTTTAAAAACTTGTTGCCTTGAGATCAGAGAACAATGGTTTTAGGGCTTATAACAGAGTTTCCCAACCTCAGCTGACATCTGGGGGCAGATCGTCCTTTCTTGTGGAGGACCGCCGTCCTATGCTTTGTAGAGTGTTAAGCCGAATCCCTGGCCTCTACCTACTAGACATCAGTGGCACCGCGCTCCGCAGTCAAGAGACTCTAAAATGTCTTCAGACGTTTCTGAATGTCCCTGAGGGTGGGGTTTAAAAGCGCTGCTGGTGGAGAACCACTTGCTTATGGAAATTATTTGGGGAGCTTTATACAGCATAAATTACAGTGTTCCTTACCTAGAGAGTCTGACTGGGAGTTGGCTTCAGGAATCTGCAGTTAACAAGCCATCTGTGTTGATTTGGGTGCAGCTGTTTCTTGGACAACGCAGAAACGTTTCTGTTTTCTCCATCTTTCTTTAATTTGGTGGTCAGTAATAGAGATATGACTAGGTTAGAGCTGTTTACGTGCATGGATGATGCTGTACTCATCCCTGTGCCCATAGCTGGGAGAGGAGGGGAAGGGACAGGGCTTTTCCTTGGCACTGCCCTTAAGTGCTGCTTCCTCAGGCCTGGGCAGTGTGCTTAGGTACCAGGGTTACTAAATGAGGAACACATTTTCCTCGTCCCCGAGAAGCTTAGAACCCAGTGTGGGAGACTGGTCAGCAAACAGGAAAACTGCAAAACAGCCGCCCAGGGCAGTGACTGCGAGTGGAGAGAGGCGCTCTGGGTGCGCAGAGGGCCAGCTCAGCGTGCCCCCGGGCGAGAGGGGAGGAAGGTAGCCCCCTGTGGGTGGGGGGGAGGGATTGGTCTGCAGCCTTCGGAAGAGGGCAGCGTATCCGCTGTCTCGGAAGGGAGATATAGAGAGAGCTGTGTTTCTCCGTGTCTCATGCCCTCTCTGACAAATGATGTGTTAGTCTACAGCTGCGTTTACTTGGGTTGTAGTATTGGGTTTCATTGCAGTTTTTTTCCTTTTCAATTTTTTTCACCCTAAACTGTAAATACTTCAAGAGTAGGTGAAAGTTTACAGTGAACATTGCCAAGAAACAAGGATTTGCAAGTCTCCTTGTATATTTCTTTCTGTTTGACCATTTTTAAATATCGTCACAGGCTAATTTACAGGACTTTGTCACTTTCGGTGTTTTCCCCTCAGTACTGCTACTCTCCAGATAAGATCTCTCACTGTCTCTATGGCCATTCCCCTGGTTTGACACCTATTCAGAAGGGCAGCTGAACCTCTGAAAGGGCTTCGGCTTTGGGGTCAAGCCTTAGTTCTGCTCACCCCCTCACAGGGTTGCTATGTGAATTGCTGAGGAATCTAGTGTGGCCTGGCACATAGTGGATGAATAAAATGTTTCTTTTTTCCTCCCCATTCTTCTAATTAAAAAAATCTCTGCAAGGCAGTAGGCAGATGTTCTTGTACCAGACCTCTCAGTAGCTTCTGCTAGAAAATATACTGCTTTTGACTTAATAGCCATTTATGAAAATAGGTCATTTAAAACCCCGAGTAGGAGTCAGGGAAGGGAGAGGAGGCCTAGAGGGTGATTATGGCTTTAATTTTGAAGAGAAGTTTTATCAAGGTGACCCTGAAGCAAGAAAGCCTTTTTCCTCTTATATGTTTATGGTTCAAGAGGCTTTTTTCTTCCTTCAGAAACAGTCAGAACTGTTCCTTTTGCCTTATCCAATTTAAAAGATGAAAACTTAAACTTACGTGAGGCAAGTCATGGGAAAAATTGTGGTGTCGAGACCAATTGACTCATACAAAATGGATTTATGGACGAGTCATTAAGTAACAGGGAGTACCACGGAAGCCTAATGAAGACAAATGTAAAAGATACACTCTCCTAAAGTGATGGATAAAATGTGTTTGAAGCAACCATCCTCTTTACAAATAAAAACAAATTTTTTTTCAAGAGATTTAGCACAATGTCGATGTTCTAGAGAGTAAATGAGAAGCTTGGTACTAGTCTCTCCTTTCACGTGGCTTCCAGTCTTGTGAGGGAGCAAAGACTCCTATTTAAAAAAAGTAAAGCATATAAAAGAGTAAATAGTGACAGGTAACCATATGGGAAACTCTGACGCCAGAACTAAGTGAGAGGGCCTGTCTCCAATCATGCAAGTCTCTGCTTCAGACCTCCCCAGGGTCCCCATCACTGACACAAGTATTTCCCATGCTTGCCAGTTCATAGGCGTCTCCTGCGCTTTTGCAGACAGATTCTGGTTCCTGCCCCAGAACTACCGAATCAGGATCTCCAAGTGATGCAGATGATTCACTTTTGGGAAACTGGCCTAGAGGCTCAGGGCTGCGCTCTCTCAGTCTGACTTGCTCTGATCCCATGATGGTGGCCCTGCTCCCTTCTGCAGCTGCTGCTTGTCCTTCTTGCCAAGGTGGCATTTTCCCCTCAAACCCAAACACTGTCTAATACCTTTGCTAAGATTTCTCTCCTTTTAGGCTGGTGGACTCCTTTTCCTCCATATTCAGCTCAGGTTCACCTCCCGAAATCTTCCTTTGATCTCCAAGGCCTGGTGTAAGCCACTCTTCCGTATGTGCTGTTCTCTGCACCATTTTATGCAAATGCATACAGCTTTTTAAAAACTTTGCCATTTGTATGTTTCTGTCCCCTTTGGAGTATCAACTCTGAGGGCCCAAGGCCACATCTTATAGGTGCTACATCCCCAGCCTAAGTGCCTGACAGGTAGGTGCTGCATAAAAATTTGAAGCGTTGAATGCCTTCAGGAAGAGATTGATGTTAATTGGGGTAGAGATGAGACTTAATGGCAGAGGCATGATCTTTGATGAGTTTAGAACAAGAATATGTCCATGCTTTTTTAAAAGGTGAGGAAAGATAGTGTTAGCAACATTTTAAAAATAACTAATATCATCAGTTAAGCAACTATCAGTCTAGGTTTGTATTCTTTCATGTGTCTTTAACTTTTTTCTTTTTTCTAAACAATGGAAAATTTTATTTGAGGATCCTAACCCAGGAAGAGCATCTCAGAAACTTTCAGAACTGTTCTCTGTCATTAACTTTTTTTTTTAACATCTTTATTGCAGTATAATTGCTTTCAATAGTGTGTTAGTTTCTGCTTTATAACAGAGTGAAACAGCTATACATATACATATATCCTCATATCTCCTCCCTCTTGTGTCTCCCTCCCACCCTCCCTATCCCACCCCTCTAGGTGGTCACAAAGCACTGAGCTGATCTCCCTGTGCTATGCGGCTGCTTCCCAGTAGCTATCTGTTTTACATTTGGTAGTGTATATATGTCCATGCCACTCTCCCACTTCGTCCCAGCTTACCCTTCCCACTCCCTGTGTCCTCAAGTCCTTTCTCTACGTCTGCGTCTTTATTCTTGTTCTGCCCCTAGGTTCTTCAGAACCAATTTTTTTTTTTTTTTTAGATTCCATATATATGTGTTAGCATATGGTATTTGTTTTTCTCTTTCTGACTTACTTCACTCTGTATGACTGTCTCTGGATCCATCCACCTCACTACAAATAACAATTTCATTTCTTTTTATTGCTGAGTAATATTCCATTGTATATATATCCCACATCTTCTTTATCCATTCATCTGTTGATGGACACTTAGGTTGCTTCCATGTCCTTGCTGTTGTAAATAGAGCTGCAATAAACACTGTGGTACATGACTCTTTTTGAATTACGGTTTTCTCAGGGTATATGCCCAGTAGTGGCATTGCTGCATCATATGGTAGTTCTATTTTTAGTTTTTTAAGGACCCTCCATACTGTTCTCCATAGTGGCTGTATCAATTTACATTCCCACCAGCAGTGCAAAAGAGTTCCCTTTTCTCCACACCCTCTACAGCATTTATTCTTTGTAGATTTTTTGATGATGGCCATTCTGACCAGTGTGAGGTAATTCCTCATTGTAGTTTTGATTTGTATTTCTCTAGTGATTACTGATGTTGAGCATCCTTTCATGTGTTTGTTGGCAATCTGTATATCTTCTTTGGAGAAATGTCTGTTTAGGTCTTCTGCCCATTTTTGGATGGGTTGTTTGTTTTTTTGATATTGAAGTGCATGAGCCTCTTCTATATTTTGGAGATTAATCCTTTGTCAGTTGCTTCATTTGCAAATATTTTCTCCCATTCTGAGCATTGTCTTTTTGTCTTGTTTGTGGTTTCCTCTGCTGTGGAAAAGCTTTTAAGTTTCATTAGGTCCTATTTGTTTATTTTTGCTTTTATTTTCATTTCTCTAGGAGGTGGGTTAAAAGAATCTTGATGTGATTTATGTCATAGAGTGTTCTGCCTATGTTTTCTTCTAAGAGTTTTATAGTGTCTGGCCTTATTACATTTAGGTCTTTAATCCATTTTGAGTTTATTTTTGTGTATGGTGTTAGGGAGTGTTCTAATTTCATTCTTTTACATGTAGCTGTCCAGTTTTCCCAGCACCACTTATTGAAGAGGCTGTCTTTTCTCCATTGTATATTCTTGCCTCCTTTATCAAAAATAAGGTGACCATATATGCGTGGGTTTACCTCTGGGCTTTCTATCCTGTTCCATTAATCTATATTTCTGTTTTTGTGCCAGTACCATACTGTCTTGATTACTGCAGCTTTGTAGTATAGTCTGAAGTCAGGGAGCCTGATTCCACCAGCTCTGTTTTTCTTTCTTAAGATTGCTTTGGCTATTTGGGGTGTTTTGTGTTTCCATACAGAATGTGAAATTTTTTGTTCTAGTTCTGTGAAAAATGCCATTGGTAGGTTGATAGGTATTGCACTGAATCTGTAGATTGCTTTGGGTAGTATAGTCATTTTCACAATGTTGATTCTTCCAATCCAAGAACATGGTATATCTCTCCAACTGTTTAATTTCTTTCATCAGTGTTTTATAGTTTTCTGCATACAGGTCTTTTGTCTCCTTAGGTAGGTAAATTCCTAGGTATTTTATTCTTTTTGTTGCAGTGGTAAATGGGAGTGTTTCCTTAATTTCTCTTTCAGTTATTTCATCATTAGTGTATAGGAATGCAAGAGATTTCTGTGCATTGATTTTGTACCCTGCAACTTTACCAAATTCATTGATTAGCTCTAGTAGTTTTCTGGTAGAGTATTTAGGATTCTCTTTGTACAGTATCATGTCATCTGCAAACAGTGACAGCTTTACTACTTCTTTGCCGATTTGGATTCCTTTTATTTCTTTTTCTTCTCTGATTGCTGTGGCTAAAACTTCCAACACTATGTTGAATAATAGTGTTGAGAGTGGGCAACCTTGTCTTCTTCCTGATCTTAGTGGAAATGGTTTCAGTTTTTCATCATTGAGGACGATGTTGGCTGTGGGTTTGTCATATATGACCTTTATTATGTTGAGGTAAGTTCCCTCTCTACCTACTTTCTGGCTGGTTTTTATCATAAATGTGTTGAATTTTGTTGAAAGATTTTTCTGCATCTATTGAGATGATCATATGATTTTTCTCCTTCAGTTTGTTAATATGGTGTATCACATTGATCGATTTGCGTATATTGAAGAATCCTTGCATCCCTGGGATAAACCCCACTTGATCCTGGTGTATGATCTGTTTAATGTGCTGTTGGATTATGTTTGCTCGCATTTTGTTGAGAATATTTGCATCTATGTTCATCAGTGATATTGGCCAGTATTTTCTTTCTTTGTGATATCTTTGGTTTTGGTATCAGTGTGATGTTGGCCTCGTAGTATGAGTTTGGGAGTGTTCCTCCCTCTGCTATATTTTGGAAGAGTTTGAGAAGGTTAGGTGTTAGCTCTCTCTAAACGTTTGATAGAATTCGCCTGTGAAGCAATCTGGTCCTCGGCTTTTATTTGCTGGAAGATTTTTATTCACAGTCTCAATTTCAGTGCTTGTGAGTGGTCTGTTTATATTTTCTATATCTTCCTGGTTCATTCTTGGGAGGTTGTGCTTTTCTAAGAATTTGTCCATTTCTTCCAGGTTGTCCATTTTATTGGCATATAACTGCTTGTAGTAATCTCTCATGATCCTTTATATTTCTGCAGTGTCTGTTCTTACTTCTCCTTTTTCATTTCTGATTCTATTGATTTGAGTCTCTTCCCTTTTTTTCTTGATGAGTCTGGCTAATGGTTTATCAATTTTGTTTATCTTCTCAAACAACCAGCTTTTAGTTTTATAGATCTTTGCTCTTGTTTCCTTCATTTTTTTTCATTTATTTCTCATCTGATCTTTATGATTTCTTTCCTTCTGCTAATTTTGGGTTCTTTTTTTTATTCTTCTTTCTCTGATTGCTTTAGGTGTAAGGTTAGGTTGTTTATTTAAGATGTTTCCTGTTTCTTGAGATAGGATTGTATTGCTATAAACTTCCCTCTTAGAATTGCTTTTGCTGCATCCCATAGGTTTTGGGTCGTTGTGTTTTCATTGTCATTTGTTTCTGGGTATTTTTGATTTCCTCTTTGATTTCTTCAGTGATCTCTTGGTTATTTAGTAACGTACTGTTTAGCCTCCATCTGTTTGTATTTTTTATGGATATTTTCCTCTGATTGATACCTAGTCTCATAGTGTTGTGGTCAGAAAACATACTTGATACAATTTCAGTTTTCTTAAATTTACCAAGGCTTCATTTGTGACCCAAGATATGATCTATACTGGAGAATGTTCCATGAGCACTTGAGAAGAAAGTGTATTGTGTTGTTTTGGATGGAATGTCCTATAAATATCAATTAAGTCCATCATGTTTAATGTGTCATTTAAAGCTTGTGTATCCTTATTTATTTTCATTTTGGATGATCTGTCCGTTGGTGAAAGTGGGGTGTTAAAGTCCCCTACTATGCTTCTGTTCCTGTCGATTTCCCCTTTTATGGCTGTTAGCATTTGCCTTATGTATTGAGGTGCTCCTATGTTGGGTGCATAAAGATTTACAATTGTTATATCTTCTTCTTAGATTGATCCCTTGATCAGTATGTAGTGTTCTTCTTTGTCTGTTGTAGTAGAGTTTATTTTAAAGTTTATTTTGTCTGATCTGAGAATTGCTACTCCAGCTTGCTTTTGATTTCCATTTGCATGGAATATCTTTTTCCATCCTCTCATTTCAGTGCATATGGATCCCCAAGTCTGAAGTGGGTCTCTTGTAGACAGCATATATATAGGTCTTGTGTTTGTATCCATTCAGCCAGTCAGTGTCTTTTGGTTGGAGCATTTAAGCCATTTACATTTAAGGTAGTTATCAATATGTATATTCCTATTACCATTTTCTTAATTGTTTTGAGTTTGTTATTGTAGGTCTTTTCCTTCTCTTGTGTTTCCTGCCTAGAGAAGTTCCTTTAGAATTTGTTGTAAAGCTGGTTTCCTGGTGCTAAATTCTCTTAGCTTTTGCTTGTCTGTAAAGGTTTTAATTTCTCTGTCTAATCTGAGTGAAATCCTTGCTGGGTAGAGTAATCTTGTTTGTAGTTTTTTCCTTTCATCACTTTAAATATGTCCTGCCACTCCCTTCTGGCTTGCAGAGTTTCTGCTGAGAGATCAGCTGTTAACCTTATGGGAATTCCCTTGTATGTTATTTGTTGTTTTTCCCTTGCTGCTCTTAATATTTTTTCTTTGTATTGAATTTTTGATAGTTTGATTAATATGTTTCTTGTGTTTCTCCTTGGATTTATCCTGTATGGGACTCTCTGCACTCTCTGCACTTCCTGGACTTGATTATCTATTTCCTTTCCCATATTAAGGAAGTTTTCAACTATAATCTCTTCAAATATTTTCTCAGTCCATTTCTTTTTCTCTTCTTCAGGGAGCCCTATAATTCGAATGTTGGTGTGTTTAATGTTGTCCCAGAGGTCTCTGAGACTGTCCTCAATTCTTTTCATTCCTTTTTCTTTATTCTACTCTGCAGTAGTTTTTTCCACTATTTTATCTTCCAGGTCACTTATCCATTCTTCTGCCTCAGTTATTCTGCTATTGATTCCTTCTAGAGAATTTTTAATTTCATTTATTGTGTTGTTCATCATTGTTTGTTTGCTATTTAGTTCTTCCAGGTCCTTGTTAAACGTTTCTTGTATTTTCTCTATTCTATTTCCAAGATTTTGGATCATCTTTGCTATCATTACTCTGAATTCTATTTCAGGTAGACTGCCTGTTTCCTCTTCATTTGTTTGGTCTGCTGGGTTTTTACCTTGCTCTGTCATCTGCTGTCATTAACTTTTAACTTTGGACAAGGTAGTTAATAATAGATTTTCACATCAGAATGCATCTTAGTGGGTTTTTTAGCACAAAATAAACTAGTTTTTTCTCAAGTTTGTAGATGAAGAAGCTGGCACAATGGGACTTAGCATCTGATGGGAAATGAACCTAAGTCTCAGTGAATGAGTCTCTGTGGGGCCTTCAGCATGTCTGTAGACCTGTCCAACTACAGAACAATGCATGTTGAAGACAGAAATAAAGCACTTTGTAGATAAATGGGAAGACGTGTTTCCTTTTACTAATGTCATTAAAGGTATTGAGTCTGCTACAGTATTTACTCTGTAATTTTCTTCGTGAGCTCAACACACCATAAATAATGTTGTGTGGTCTGAGTCATGAATGAATAGTGATTGTCCTGAATAGTAGTCATAATTTCAGTTATCTGTTGAGACAGTGTAGCTAAACAAATAAACTGGCAATTCAGTGGAAAAATTAAAATTTGCCAAGCAGAATAATTATTTGATCACATTTAAAAAATCCTTCAAACCTTGAGGAGATGGAATGGATAGACCAAATGTCAGCCCCACATTCAAGAATAGTTTTTGAAATTTGTATTTTCTTTTGTTTAATTTGAGATATTGACTTTTCTTGTTTAAAGAAATTTTTTTTTTTTTTTGGTGGTACGCGGGCCTCTCCCTGCTGTGGCCTCTCCCATTGTGGAGCACTGGCTCCGGATGCGCAGGCTCAGCGGCCGTGGCTCACGGGCCCAGCTGCTCCACGGCATGTGGAATCTTTCCGGACCGGGGCACGAACCCGTTTCCCCTGCATCGGCAGGCGGACTCTCAACCACTGCGCCACCAGGGAAGCCCTAAAGAAAATTATTTTACTTAAATTACGATCATTTTTGTTTACTCATGCCCTTTAAACAAGAGTTTAAGTTCTTTTAGATTCTAAGTTCTTTAAGGTCAGAGCCTGTGTGTACATTTAAAAAATTTTCTTGCAGGGCGTGTCCATACACATAATTGTTAAATGAAAAGCCAATAATCTAGCGTTCTAGTTTATCCAAACTGCTGAGTCTGCATGGATTTACATTGAGAAAATCTCCAAACAATCATCTTAAACCTGAATTGAGATCATTGAGTGGATGGACTTGGAGTGAAATAACCAGTGCTATTTATGGAAGAATGTTTAGTGAAAGTTTTGATTGAAAACAAAACAAGAAAAACCTTGATTTTTTAAAAAAAATTAATTTATTTACTTTTGGCTGTGTTTGGTCTTTGTTGCTGCGTGCAGGCTTTTCCTAGTGGCGGCGAGCGGGGGCCACTCTTCACTGTGGTGCACAAGCTTCTCATTGCGGTGGCTTCTCTTGTTGCAGTGTGTGGGCTCTAGGTGTGTGGGCTTTAGTAGTTGTGGCACGCGGGCTCAGTAGTTGTGGTTCACAGGCTCTAGAGCGCAGGCTTAGTAGTTGTGGTGCACGGGCTTAGTTGTTCCGCGGCATGTGGGATCTTCCCAGACCAGGGCTCGAGCCCGTGTCCCCCGCATTGGCAGGCACATTCTCAACCACTGTGCCCCCAGGGAAACCCCACAACTTGAGTTCTTGAGGAGAGTCCTTCAAGTATTGTATTCATACTAATTTTTAAATGTGAATGTTTATATGGCTACTAAATAAAATTGATGCTGAATTTGACTGAAACAGAATAATTAATTTCCAAAGTTTTTATTTAAGTAACAGTTTCGTTTTGTTACATTTGTTTATCAAAATATTTTGAGATAGAGAACTTAAAAACAGGATGAGTTTTGAAAGGAGTGATGGGTAGCTATGTATGTCTGTGATTGATTTGGGTACGTAATGCTCTTTCTGTATTTTAGATTTCTATTATACTTGATTTTTAAGATTTTTTTCTTTGTTATAAGGAGTGTATATCTGCTATAATTATAATATACATAATATAATAAAAATATTTGGCTACATTAGCAGCTTTCAGGAGGCTGCATAAAGGTGTGATTAAGACATGGGCTGGCCATCTACTTACTGGCTATGTTACCTTGACCAGGATGTTTAGCCCTTTCTGTGTCTAGTCATCTGTAAAATGAGTGAGCGCTAAGTGGATTAATACATGTAAAGTGCTTACATAAGTGCCGGCCTGTAGTACACTCAAATATTGGCTCTCAGTTATGATTCTTATTCTTTCTGGAGATACTGTTTTGGCATATAGTATTTACAATCAGATGTTGTAAATACTATATAAACATTATGTAAACTGTGGCTTTAAAACATGCCTGAGGGCTTCCCTGGTAGTGCAGTGGTTGAGAGTCCGCCTACCGATGCAGGGGACACGGGTTTGTGCCCCGGTCCGGGAAGATCCCACGTGCCGCAGAGCTGCTAGGCCTTTGAGCCATGGCCACTGAGCCTGCGCGTCCGGAGCCTGTGTTCCGCAGTGGGAGAGGCCACAACAGTGAGAGGCCCGTGAACCCCCCCAAAAAAAAACAAACAAAAAAACATGCCTGATTAGAACTTGAATGTTGATCCCCTCACATTTGTGGGCACGTAATTTCATCCTTCTGGGCCTTTAATTTCATCAACAGCCTTTAATTTCATGGGGATATGAAGACCTTCTTCCCAGGGTTCTTGTAAAGATTAAATTTGACAGTATTTCTAGGGATCTTAGCAGAGCGCTCAGCATGAAGTGAATGTTGGGTAAGTGGTGGCGGTGGTCATGGTGGTCGTGGGTATGTTGACTGCGGACACAGTGGTGACAAGTGGTTAAGAACAGGGGCTCTGGAATCACAGGACTCTTCTGTGGTGAGGCTGTGTCTGAGGATTCTTGTGGGCCTAATGAGGTAACGTGTGTCAAACGCTTTGCTTAGTATCTGGCTCCAGGTAAGAACTGGAATCCCGTGCTCTGGGTGTGGTGGTGGAGCAGTGTTGGCTCTTTGCACGTGGTCCTTTGACACTTGATTTCCTATAAATACATTAAGGGCTTCCAGGCTTTTTTGTTGAATAATTAACTTTTGTCTTTACCTTTATTTCTCCCTTTCAGATTTCTGATCAGGATTGTTAAAATGAGTCTGCGGAAGCAAACACCCAGTGACTTCCTGAAGCAAATCATCGGACGACCAGTCGTGGTAAAATTAAATTCCGGAGTGGATTACCGAGGTAAGATTTCCATGCTTCATCCTTACTGGTGTTCACTATAAAGAAGTAAAGGTGACTTAACTGCTTTTTATTAACCTCTTTGAAGTACCCAGTAGACCAAAAAAGTGTTGGTTGTCAACAGTTTCTATACCCATTCCTTTTTTTTCTTTTTTTTTTTGTGATACGTGGGCCTCTCACTGCTGTGGCCTCTCCTGCTGTGGAGCACAGGCTCCGAACACGCAGGCTCAGCGGCCATGGCTCACAGGCCCAGCCGCTCCGCGGCATGTGGAATCTTCCCGGACCGGGGCACGAACCCGTGTCCCCTGCATCGGCAGGCGGACTCTCAACCACTGCGCCACCAGGGATGCCCCTATACCCATTTCTTTTTCTACCTCTGAGATGGTTCATTTTAGAGACAACTCTGACAGCAGAGCGTGTTCCTCTGACTTGCGTGATCTGGGGCTCCTGTCTCCTGTCTTTGCTTTGAGATTGGTGTGCCTGCATCCCCTGGTGACAGCCAGGCTTGAATAACCGGATACTAAAGAACTCCTTGGCCCAGCAGCATTTGTTTTTGTGGAAGCAGTCAAGATTGGCAAGCAACAGGAGGGACCTTCAAGACGGCAGAGGAGTAAGATGTGGAGATCACCTTCCTCCCCACAAATACATGAAGAATACATCTACATGTGGAACAACTGCTACAGAACACCTACTGAACGCTGGCAGAATACCTCAGACTTCCCAAAAGGCAAGAAACTCCCCACGTACCTGGCCGAGTGTCTGACAGGGTCTTGGTGCTCCGGCCAGGTGTCAGGCCTGAGCCTCTTAGGTGGGAGAGCCGAGTTCAGGACGTTGGACCACCAGAGACTTCCTGGTCCCACGTACTATCAAATAGCGAAAGCGCTCCCAGAGATCCCCATCTCAACGCTAAGACCCAGCTCCACTCAACGGCTAGCAAGCTACAGTGCTGGACACCCTATGACAAACAACTAGCAAGACAGGAACACAGCCCCACCCATTAGCAGAGAGGCTGCCTAAAATCATAATAAGTTCACAGACACCCCAAAGCACACCACCATATGCGGACCTGCCCACCAGAAAGAAAAGAACCACCCTCATCCACCAGGACACAGGCACAGGCGCCAGTCCCCTCCACCAAGAAGACTGTATAACCCACTGAACCAACCTTAGCCACTGGGGGTAGACACCAAAAACAATGGGAAATATGAACCTGCAGGCTGCAGTTAAGCAAAATGAGAAGACAGAGAAATACACAGCAGATGAAGGAGCAAAGTAAAAATCCACCAGACCTAACAAATGAAGAGGAAATAGGCAGTCTACCTGAAATAGAATTCAGAGTAATGACAGTAAAGATGATCCCAAGTCTTAGAAATAGAATGGAGAAAATACAAGAAACATTTACCAAGGACCTAGAAAAACTAAGGAGGAAAAAAACAGTGATGAACAACAAAGTAAGTGAAGTTAAAAATTCTCTAGAAGGAATCAATAGCAGAATAACTGAGGCAGAAGAACAGATAAGTGACCCGGAAGGTCCAATAGTGGAAATAACTACTGCAGAGTAGAATAAAGAAAAAAGAATGAAAAGAATTGAGGACAGTCTCAGAGACCTCTGGGACAACATTAAACACACCAACATTCGAATTATAGGGCTCCCTGAAGAAGAGAAAAAGAAATGGACTGAGAAAATATTTGAAGAGATTATAGTTGAAAACTTCCCTAATATGGGAAAGGAAATAGATAATCAAGTCCAGGAAGTGCAGAGAGTGCAGAGAGTCCCATACAGGATAAATCCAAGGAGAAACACAAGAAACATATTAATCAAACTATCAAAAATTCAATACAAAGAAAAAATATTAAGAGCAGCAAGGGAAAAACAACAAATAACATACAAGGGAATCCCCATAAGGTTAACAGCTGATCTCTCAGCAGAAACCCTGCAAGCCAGAAGGGAGTGGCAGGACATATTTAAAGTGATGAAAGGGAAAAAACTACAAACAAGATTACTCTACCCAGCAAGGATCTCATTCAGATTAGACAGAGAAATTAAAACCTTTACAGACAAGCAAAAGCTAAGAGAATTTAGCACCAGGAAACCAGCTTTACAACAAATTCTAAAGGAACTTCTCTAGGCAGGAAACACAAGAGAAGGAAAAGACCTACAATAACAAACCTAAAACAGTTAAGAAAATGGTAATAGGAACATACATATTGAAAACTACCTTAAATGTAAATGGCTTAAATGCTCTAACCAAAAGACACTGACTGGCTGAATGGATACAAAAACAAGACCCATATACAGTCTGTCTACAAGAGACCCACTTCAGACCTAGGGACATATACAGACTGAAAGTGAGAGGATGGAAAAAGATATTCCATGCAAATGGAAATCAAAAGCAAGCTGGAGTAGCAATTCTCAGATGAGACAAAATAGACTTTAAAATAAAGACTATTACAAGCAACAAGGACACTACATAATGATCAAGGGATCAATTGAAAAAGAAGATATAACAATTGTAAATCTTTATGCACCCAACATAGGAGCACCTCAATATATAAGACAAATGCTAACAGCCATAAAAGGGGAAATCGACAGGAACACAATCATAGTAAGGGATGTTAACACCCCACTTTCACTAATGGACAGATCATCCAAAATGAAAATAAATAAGGAAACACAAGCTTTAAATGACACATTAAACAAGGTGGACTTAATTGATATTTTTAGGACATTCCATCCAAAATCAACAGAGTACATTTTCTTCTCAAGTGCTCATGGAATGTTCTCCAGGATAGATATATCTTGGGTCACAAATGAAGCCTTGGTAAATTTAAGAAAACTGAAATTGTATCAAGTATCTTTTCCGACCACAACACTATGAGACTAGATATCAGTTACAGGAAAAGAATCTGTAAAATATACAAACAGTTGGAGGCTAAACAGTACACTCTTAAATACCCAAGAGATCACTGGAGAAATCAAAGAGGGAATCAGCAAATACCTAGAAACAAATGACAGTGAAAACACAAGGACCCAAAACCTATGGGAAGCAGCAAAGGCAGTTCTAAGAGGGAAGTTTATAGCAATACAATCCTACATCAAGAAACAGAAAAAATCTCAAATAAACAACCTAACCTTACACCTAAAGCAATTAGAGAAAGAAGAACAAAAAAACCCCCAAAATTAGCAGAAGGAAAGAAATCATAAAGATCAGATGAGAAATAAATGAAAAAAAATGAAACAAGAGCAAGGATCTATAAAACTAAAAGCTGGTTGTTTGAGAAGATAAACAATATTGATAAACCATTAGCCAGACTCATCAAGAAAAAAAGGGAGAAGACTCGAATCAATAGAATTAGAAATGAAAAAGGAGGAATAAGAACAGACACTGCAGAAATATAAAGGATCATGAGAGATTACTACAAGCAGTTATATGCCAATAAAATGGACAACCTGGAAGAAATGGACAAATTCTTAGAAAAGCACAACCTTCCAAGACTGAACCAGGAAGATATAGAAAATATAAACAGACCAATCACAAGCACTGAAATTGAGACTGTGAATAAAAATCTGCCAACAAACAAAAGCCGAAGACCAGATGGCTTCACAGGTAAATTCTATCAAACGTTTAGAGAGAGCTAACACCTATCCTTCTCAAACTCTTCCAAAATATAGCAGAGGGAGGAACACTCCCAAACTCATTCTACGAGGGCAACATCACCCTGATACCAAAACCAAAGATGTCACAAAGAAAGAAAATACTGGCCAATATCACTGATGAACATAGATGCAAAAATCCTCAACAAATGCGAGCAAGCAGAATCCAACAGCACATTAAAAGGATCAAACACCAGGATCAAGTGGGGTTTATCCCAGGGATGCAAGAATTCTTCAATATACGCAAATCAATCAATGTGATAACACCATATTAACAAACTGAAGGAGAAAAATCATATGATCATCTCAATAGATGCAGAAAAATCTTTCAACAAAATTCAACACATTTATGATAAAAACCCGCCAGAAAGTAGGTATAGAGGGAACTTACCTCAACATAATAAAGGTCATATATGATAAACCCACAGCCAACATCATTCTCAATAGTGAAAAACTGAAACCATTTCCACTAAGATCAGGAAGAAGACAAGGTTGCCCACTCTCACCACTATTATTCAACATAGTGTTGGAAGTTTTAGCCACAGCAATCAAAGAAGAAAAAGAAATAAAAGGAATCCAAATCGGCAAAGAAGAAGTAAAGCTGTCACTGTTTGCAGATGACATGATACTGTACATAGAGAATACTAAAGACTCTACCAGAAAACTACTAGAGCTAATCAGTGAATTTGGTAAAGTTGCAGGGTACAAAATTAATGCACAGAAATGTCTTGCATTCCTATACACAAATAATGAAAAATCTGAAAGAGAAATTAAGGAAACACTCCCATTTACCATTGCAACAGAAAGAATAAAATACCTAGGAATTTACCTATCTAGGGAGACAAAAGACCTGTATGCAGAAAACTATAAGACACTGATGAGAGAAATTAAACAGTTGGAGAGATATACCACATTCTTGGATTGGAAGAAATAACATTCTGAAAATGACTATACTACCCAAAGCAATCTCCAGATTCAGTGCAATCCCTATCAACCTACCAGTGGCATTTTTTGCAGAACTAGAGCAAAAAATTTCACAATTTGTATGGAAACACAAAATACCCCGAATAGCCTAAGCAGTCTTGAGAAAGATAAATGGAGCTGGTGGAATCAGGCTCCCTGACTTCAGATTATACTACAAAGCTACAGTAATGAAGACAGTATGGTACTGGCACAAAAACAGAAATATAGATCAGTGGAACGGGATAGAAAGCCCAGAGGTAAACCTATGCACATATGGTTACCTTATTTTTGATAAAGGAGGCAAGAATATTGAATGGAGAAAAGACAGCCTCTTCAATAAGTGGTGCTGGGAAAACTGGACAACTACATATAAAAGAATGAAATTAGAACACTCCCTAACACCATACACAAAAATAAACTCAAAATGGATTAAAGGCCTAAATGTAAGGCTAGACACTATTAAACTCTTAGAGGAAAACATAGAACACTCTGTGACATAAATCACAGCAAGATCCCTTTTGACCCACCTCCTAGAGAAATCAAAATAAAAACAAAAATAACGAAAGGGGACCTAATGAAACTTAAAAGCTTTTGCACAGCAAAGGAAGCCAGAAACAAGACAAAAAGACAACCCTCAGAATGGGAGAAAATATTTGCAAATGAAGCAACTGACAAAGAATTAATCTCCAAAATATAGAATAAGCTCATGCAGCTCAATACCAAAAAAACAAACAACCCAATCCAAAAATGGGCAGAAGACCTAAATAGACATTTCTCCAAAGAAGATATACAGATTACCAATAAACACATGAAAGGATGCTCAACGTCAGTAATCACTAGAGAAATGCAAATCAGAACTACAATGAGGAATTACCTCACACTGGTCAGAATGGCCATCATCAAAAAATCTACAGAGAATAAATGCTGTAGAGGGTGTGGAGAAAAGGGAACCCTCTTGCACTGCTGGTGGGAATGTAAATTGATACAGCCTCTATGGAGAACTGTATGGAGGTTCCTTAAAAAACTAAAAATAGAACCACCTTTCAACCCAGCAATGCCACTACTGGGCATATACCCTGAGAAAACCATAATTCAAAAAGAGTCATGTACCACAGTGTTCATTGCAGCTCTTTTTACAATAGCCAGGACGTGGAAGCAATCTATGTGTCCATCAACAGATGAATGGATAAAGAAGATGTGGGATATATATTACAATGGAATATTGCTTAGCAATAAAAAGAGATGAAATTGAGTTATTTGTAGTGAGGCGGATGGACCTAGAGACTGTCATACAGAGTGAAGTAAGTCAGAAAGAGAAAAACAAATACCGTATGCTAACACATACATATGGAATCTAAAAAAAAAAAAAAAAATGGTTCTGAAGAACCTAGGGGTAAGACAAGAATAAAGGCGCAGATGTAGAGAATGGACTTGAGGCCACGGGGAGGGGGAAGGGTAAGCTGGGACGAAGTGAGAGAGTGGCATGGACATATATACACTACCAAATGTAAAATAGATAGCTAGCGGGAAGCATAGGGAGATCAGCTGGGTGCTTTGTGACCACCTAGTGGGGTGGGAGGGAGACCCAAGTGTGAGGAGAAATGGGGATATATGCATATGTATAGCTGATTTACTTTGTTATACAGCAGAAACTAACGCACCATTGTAAAGCAGTTATACTGTAATAAAAGTGTTAAAAAATAGATTGGCAAGCAACTATTTAGACAGTATCATTTTTCAGCGTAAACTTCTCACTCATATAATATGTGGGGTATCCAAAGACACCTTTCTGGTCTTGTAGAAAATGAAATGCTCTTTTTAAGAGGCTTGACACTACTGAAACTAACTTTGTGTAAGGAATGGTATCCAATTCCATTTTTTTGAAGTAACTAAATTCCTAATTTTCCAAAATTAAGATATGTTAAATTACTGGGAATATTTCACAGGTATGGATAACTAATTGATTAGCAAAGTTTTAAAGCCTTTTTTGGCCTCTTTCCTGAATAATTCTTGGTCTCTTTCCTGAGTAATGATCGAAATCTCTTGAGATTTTTCCACTTTCCACATGCGCAAACTTAATTTTATTGAGAGCTTACTGTGGGTCCCGTGTGCATGAATCACTTTAATTTTCATTTTCTCTTCACATAAATCCTTTGAGATCTCTGTTGATTATCTCCACCTAGTAAGGGAGGAGCTAGCACTCAAACTCAAGCTTGCTTCAAAAGCCTTCCTAAAAAATACTCTGCTTTTTATGTACTGCTTTAGTTTCTTGACATTAATAATGTAGCTCCAGTTTAATTTGACTTTTACAGTGGAATCAATGGATTTATACTGAATACTGCGATATTATAACATCTCTGTGTGCCGCTTCTCACCCCTGGGCTTTTGATGGGCCCAGAGGAGGTAATAGATTCGTAGAGAATATCCAGCAGCTGATTAGGGTGGCGACATGTGTTCAGTATCTTCTCAGTACCTCCTTCATTGAGGAGATCCACCAGCCTACTCTTTAGGGGAACATTTTCTATTTTCAAAGGAAATATATACACATATATATATATATATTTAAGAAATTTCAAAGCAAATAATGGAGAAAAGTATATAGAAGAAAGGTAAATCTTCCCCAAATTCTACCATCCAGAGATAATCACCCTTACCCATTTAGATCTGTCTCTATATAAGCATAATTTTACATAAGTGGGATCAATTAATTGTACATGCATTCTGATTTTTTTTTAACATTAAATGCATTCAATTTTCTGACAACATGGAGTGTTTAATGGCTACATAGGAATACCATGAGTGGATGGACCACAGTTTTGTTTTTGTTTGTAACCAGTGTCCTATTAATGGACATTTAGATGTTTACCAATCTTTTTTCTAATGTAAATGACTGCTCCTTTAACATGTATCTCAAGCCCTTGTCCAAGTGTCTCTTTATAATAAATTCCCTGGGGTACGGTTTCAGAGTCAAAGAGGGTGTAGATGACCCTCCATCAGGGCAGGTGGCTCATTCATCTCTACGTTCTCATCAACCCTTGTGTTAGCCTTTAATGTCAACTTTTCCATTCTAATTGGCAACAAGTAATATCTCATTTAATTTATATTTCCTTGTTTACTAGTAAGTTTCAACAACCTTTCACATGGGTAGTAGTAACCCTAATTTTTCTCCGTTTATGATTGTCTGGCCATGGCTTCTATACTATTAAAGCAAAACGTTGTACACTATTGAGAGCATACTATAAAGAATGTGATTAAATAAAAACAAACAAGGAAACAGCCCAGTTCTCTGTAGCAATTTCCCTTCAAGTCTGAAGAAACTTGTTTTCTGTTATTCATTGTAATTTAATCCCTTAGAGAAGGGAGGGGGTTATAATCCCAACCTCCAAGAACCTTTTTTGTTAAAAAACCTTTGCTATGAGAATATTTTTATTAGAAGGGAACATTTCATTTTTAAATGCGTTTAATTAATTTTCAAACATTTGCATATCATGTCTCAGAAGTTTCTTGCTCATTTATGATTGTGGTTTAGATATAAAGTAATACAGCCGGAGTGAAACTAAAGTTGTAGCTTCAGCTTTCTTTTGATAGGAAATATTTATTATTATTCACAATGCATTCTGATGCTTCGAAAGTTTGCAGCTTCTAGCAGAATTTTGTTAGCTTACTGTCTTGAGCTCTCATTACACACACACAAAATTTTGAAAAGAAACTTTTGTTGAGAGGATAATGGGGGCAGAGGCAGGGAGTGAGAAGCATATTAATGAAGTTGAGACTACATGGGGCTATCGACTTGGTTAATTGAATCACATTTGTAGTATTTGTTTTTACTTAAGTTGTCTATCTAGAAAATACCACTTGAAGTTAGAGGCTCAGAGTTAATGGTTTACATATCTTCGTCTTTTTTAAAAAAGGATCATCAGGTCCAATTTTGCAGAATTGATACCATCTTAACACAATTAAAAAGGTTCACTTGAACAGTTTCCTCGAAAGCTGCCTGGAACGTTTACTGTTTTTCTTATTAGTGTGGTTCTGCAAATATTCTAACTGGAACAGCGCAGAGAGGCATGTGCTATAAAGCAATATGGTGCCCGTGTTCTCAAGCTCTTCCTCACTGGGAGTCACAGCTTTAAGATGTTCTTTCAGGAGCACCTGCTGTCTCCTCTTTTCCATTATTCTGACAGATTGTGGAGCCTTCCTCTTAACCTTGGAATACATTCATCCGCTGCAGGAGATATTGTGAAAGAACGAGATCAATCTGCCAGACCCGTATTTCACTTAGTGCCCGAAGTCAGAAATGCCACTGGGCATGAGGAGTCATGGCTAGGGATCATTTGTTCCTGCATAATTGCCCACTCCTGTCTTTAGCGCTCAAAGAATGGTGTCGTACTTGGAATATTCTTACCGTGTTACTTTTGTGAAGGCTTTAAAAGTTGCCATTGTTGCCACACATGCAATGAGGGAGGCGGCAGCCCATTGTTTTCCCTGCCAGCAGTGGGTGCATGACGGCCCTCGTGCTGTACGCGTCTTAGCCTTTCATTCAGACGGGCAGAGAGCAAAGACTTTTGTGCTTTGCTCTATTGAATTTCATTTACGGTGTGAGTTTTTATATTAAGCATGTAAGAGCTAATGAGTAAAGAGATTGTCAGCTCTAAGGTATACCCTGTAATTTTCAACTCTTTGCTTTGTATGTCTTCTCTTTGTCTGAATCCATCTCCAGGGGTCCTGGCTTGCCTGGATGGCTATATGAATATAGCCTTGGAGCAGACAGAGGAGTATGTAAATGGACAGCTGAAGAATAAGTACGGGGATGCATTTATCCGAGGAAACAATGGTAACAGCCCTTCACTCTACAGTTATATCGCATCCAAAACAGGATCACCAGCATGTTTTCTAGATGACTTAAAAGTTCAGTTTTAGTTTTGCTTTGTTTTTAAATTCTTATTACATCTCAGATCTTCGGTGTGGCTAGGTCTTTTTTGGATGCTTCATGGCATTTTGGAACTAGAAATTCACTTCTTCCCTCCCTTTGCTGATGGTGAATTGAGGGGCCTTGTTACACTGACCCAGAGCTCTGTTCTCGAATACAGTGTGTTATATTCCCCCAACACGGCCTCTCACACTGGCGGTTGGTGCTCTGAGAATGGCCACTATTTCCCTGCTACCTTTGGTTTGGCAGTTAGCTTGTCTTGTTTCTCTATTAAGCATTCAGATGCTTTTTTTCTGTGGGAGATTTGTATCCTTTAGTTTGGCAGAAATGACAAAAGAGGAAATATGGTTCTGAAGTTACCCAGCTTTTTTAACAACTTATTATTGATATGATTATTATGGTTACTTTCAAGTACCTGGTTTAAAAACACATTATCAGTAAAGTCATATTTGAATTTTGGGGTGGGGGCGGGGAAGACATCAAAACTGGGGGAATTATCCCTTGATTCATCCCCACT
This sequence comes from Grampus griseus, assembly GCF_964374135.1. NCBI lineage: Eukaryota > Metazoa > Chordata > Mammalia > Artiodactyla > Delphinidae > Grampus > Grampus griseus. The sequence continues at coordinate 25,064,618 of NC_138997.1, forward strand.
TTTTGGTCCCATCCCCCAAATGGAGCTCTGTGACTCTTGATTCGGGGTTTTTTATTGATGTGTATTCTTTAGTTCGGATAACTTCTTCAGCCCCCATAACCCTTGGATCTCTTTGCTGTGAACTAAACATCCTGACTTTCATTGTAGTTATTCTACCTCCTGTCCTTACAATACCATATTGCTGCTTCACATTGTATCTTCATTTTATTTTATTTAAAATTTTTTTATTAAAGTATAGTTGAGTTACAGTGTTGTATTAGTTTGCGGTGTGCAGCAAAGTGATTCAGTCATATATGTGTGCATATATAACTGACTATATATATTCTTTTCAGATTCTTTTCCATTATAGTTTATTGTAAGATACTGAATACAGTTCCCTGTACTATATAGTAGGACCTTGTTGTTTATCTATTTTATATATAGTAGTTTATATCTGCTAATCCCAAACTCCTAATTTATTCCTCCCCCCACTTCCTCTTTGGTAACCATAAGTTGGTTTTCTTTGTCTGTGAGTTTATTTCTGCTTTGTAAATACGTTCATTTGTATCATTTTTTTAGATTCCACCTATAAGCGATATCATATGATATTAGTCTTTGTCTGACTTATTTCACTTAGTAGGATAATCTCTAGGTCCATCTGTGTTGCTGCAAATGGCATTATTTTATTCTTTTTTATGGCTGAGTAATATTCCATTGTATATATGTACCACATCTTTATCCATTCCTCTGTCAGTGGACACCAAGGTTGCTTCTATGTCTTGACTATTGTAAATAGTGCTGCTGTGAACATTGGGGTCACATCATATCTTTATATATATACCTTTTTAGTCCTTCCAATGTGTAGAATTTCTTTTCCTATTTTTAATATTGTTCTTGTTTGACTCTCTCCATTTACTAAGAAATGTTAATGATCTTTCCCCATCTCAGTACAGCTGAAAACAGCAGTCAGCTAGCTGCAGGTTCTGTGAGAGGTGATAGGATGCATCCTGTCATGTACAGACTACATCTTGGACTTGGCCAGTTTCCTAGGGATGTTTTTACTGTCATTCTGATGCTTTCCTTTATATAACTTTTTCTATGGGGTAATCGGCTCCATAATTCACATCCTAGGCTCTTAAAGAGGATCCTGGCTTATTTAATTAATCTGTGCTATGTCCTTTGATCAGGATGTCTCTTAATGTTCACTTTGCACAAACCTGTCAGAGTGTGAGTAGGTGTGGGTAGTAGGAGGGGAGGTACACCTCTGGGGAAAGCTTGGTCTCTAGTGACCAAGACATTAGATGTGGTCTGATTCTCATGTACTACATGTTCAGTATACCCTGAAGAGTTCATGTGGGTGGTCACGAGAGGACTAGCTGAGCAAAACTTCGGATAAACCAAAGGCTGATACGTTACAGGGAATTCAGAATAAGACAAAATAACAAACTCCTCAGCTCTTGTTTATCCTGATGCAATTAAAAAAGTAAACAGGAAGTTTAGTGATTATATCGAGGAGATGGATGAAAATATTTATTTTTTATTTATTCTTTATTTTGAATCTGAAGTCTGGCCTGGTAGATTTACTAATTTGCTTTAACCACCAATCATAATTGTTATACCGAGAATTATAAAACATTCGAAGATTCCAGAGACTTTCACATACATTTTATTTTATCCCCTTGGTTGCGATTTGCAAATCCAGTCAGATGTATAGCTAAGATCAGAACACAGTCCTCTAAGACATCAAACCCAGGTCTAGAGTCATAAAATTAGTCTTATAATAGTTCTAGAATTTATTGTGTGGTTTGAAAATTCCTTTGAAATATGCAGAGGTGTCAGACTAAAATCTGCTTGCTTTTAAAACTTGCTATTATGATACTTAGAAAAGTTTTTTTCAATTTGTTCATTTTCTCTTTTCAGTGTTGTACATAAGTACACAGAAGAGGAGGATGTGAAGACACCTAGAGTGCCATACTTTTCACACTCGGATATGTTTTTTATTAAGTTTTTTGGTTCTTCTGTCATATAATTTGTCCTATTTTGTCATAGTTGGTGATTTTTCACTGACACGTGAGTGAGATAAATGTATAAAATTGTGGATTTAATTGTAAAGAGTTCTTTCATATTTAAGTTGCAGTCATTTTCTTTTACCTCTATGTCAGTGAGCAGAAAGCAAAAAGAATTTTCAAAAAAGAGAAAGTCTTTTTCTCCCTACATGATTTGTAACTGAAGTCTCAAACAACACCATTTGATTTGCCTGCTTTGCTTGTGGGACTGACTGAAATGATGGACGTGAGGACAATTAAAACATTTGTAGAGACGGCTTCCTCTCTCCTGCTCTGTTCACCGTACAGAATGCTTGAGGGAAAATGTTCCACGAGGCATTCAGTTTCAGTTTCAGGCTGAAAAGGTTCCCTGAGACCAGATGCTCAGCCTCTGTTTCCATTATCTTGATAGGAAATAGAATTGGGCGTCTAACCGTGGCACTTCTGCAAAAGGAATGGGAATCCGAATTGAGCTGCGGGAGAGATTCTAAAGGTTCCAACATGCTAGGTGTAGGTGTAAACGTTCCTTTTAAGCCAAGTCTGTGCGCACTCATCTTACATCTCCCCCGGGCGGTTCACGCGGTGGGTGACGGAGTCCGGGCCATCCATGCCGTCCTCTCACTTTGTGAACACGGTGGAAAGCGAGGCCTGGAGTTTGTAAACTCATTCAGGTTCCAGTTGCTCTGCTATGACTGGAAGAATTTCTCTGCGCTCTGGCTTAGGGAGGGGCTCCCGGGAAGCCTTTCTCTCCAGTCCCAGCTGGGTTTGATGTGACCTCATCAGAGCACAAGTGTCCACGTTGCTTGGCACGAGGCAGCCTCTCTGTGTCATGTGGCTCCTGCCGAGAGGGTTTCCCACTCTATTCATGACGTTTCCACAACCCTGCTGTATTCCCTGAACAGTTCACGCTTTCTCTCGGAACAACAAACACATCTGGGCACTGCGGTTGAACGAACACCAGACAATTGTGTGACCGTCGTGTTGGCCTTCCTCCTCCGCCCCTCCCCCTTCTAAGCAGCAGTCCTGTTCCAGGAGCGCCGTGTGAGTTTCAACAGTTTCCTGGTTGAAGGATGTGCGGGCAGGATGGGGAAGGAGGGGAGGGAAGGGGCGGTGCTGGGTCTGGAGAGGCATGTGTGGTATTTTGTCTGGTTTTAGCTTAAAGGTCACAGAGTAATTGGAAACAATTATTTTTTAATTAATAACTTAGGAAAGGTGAACAGAAACATTTCACAAGGTATTACTGCACACCAAAAATAAAACTATGCTTCAATAATTTATCACTCCTTGACAGAGGCTTGAAAAGGGTCCAGTCTGTAAGTACAAATCACCAATTTGCTCTTTTATAAATGACTTCTTCTAAGGGGAAAGTGGATGTCCCTCCAAGTGGAGCATACATGTTCTCATTTGTTTTGTAGAATATGGGGCTGCCAGGTTACTGCATCCCTTCATGTACTCACATCAGCCGCTTCTAAAAGCAGTTCCACTGTTAACTCCCACCAGTCTGTAGCATCCTGTTTTTACTAACTTTTCCCCTGACCTCCCTTTTGTTATGTGTCTTTATTTTCCCCTTGCTGTCTCTCTGTTCTAATATCTGTGTGGTGGAGTAGTGTTTTCAACCATGGAACTACTTTTAATCATGATCAACTTTGGGAAGTGCTACCATTTTTATGGTAATAAAGGACTGTATTATTCACTTGTACCAATGCAAGTTGTCCCCTGTGTATACCTTCACATAGTAGAACGGTGAAACAAAGTATAAAAGCTAAAATTACTTTTTTTCTTAACTGGAGTCTCCTAGAGGTCAGTGAATGATTTCCAATTGCATTGTAGCAAAGACATTTGTTCTGGGTTGAAGAATTTTTCACTTGAGTAAATACATTTTTCCCTGTCTCTCTGCCCCCAAACTCTGGCCACCAGCCTCTGTCTCTTGGGCTGTGACAAAACAGTGTTTAGCGAGAAACAGAAAATTGTGCTTGATTTTTTTTTTTTTTTTTTAGACTATCTGACTTCATGTTCTGTTTTGATCTTCTGAGCTGTTCCTTGGTTAATCTTCCAACAAGTCGAATTGATTCTTACTTCAAAACTGTTTATCCCAAAACAGAGCTGTTGACAAGTACAAATACAGATGGCAGACATGTGCTGTGATTTCCACATTCACATCTCAGCATTCAGGAAGGGAATGCTATTGAGAGATGGTTTACATCTTCAGCTTTTTTATCCAGGGCGATGTGGAGTGCATGCTGGAAGTGCTTCATTACGTGACAAATAGTCAGTGTTTAAGGGGTTTCCGTAAGGTCTGAGAACTCAGCGGCGATGACTTGCATGTATGGTTTATCACCTGGGAGGCTATAATAATCTATAAGAATAAAAGTGACCTCTGGGGGGAAACATTGTCTTCGATAATCACACTGACTCACAAGTGACCTTAGTACAGCATTCCAGGCCGAAGGGTCAGTCTGTCCTCTTACCGTGGGCTGACACTGACCTTTGTCCTCATAGAAAATGATCCTCAAAGTATTGGCTAGCTCTTCTATTCAGAGGCAAATCCTGGCCCATTCTGTGGCCAGGACTAGTCTCCACAGCCAAACTGCATTAACCATCCTTTTTCTCTCCACGAAAAGAAATTGTTGGTGAAAGGAAAACAAACTCCAGTTTTTTATCTCCCGTGACCTTGTTTCTGGAGGGCCTGCACTCAACAGCATGGCTCTGACTACCTTTACTAAGATTGCCCCCATCGTTGTTGAGCTAAACTCCACCTGAGAGTTCGGCTTGAATTCTGGGATCTGAATATCCAGCAGCTACTTTTATTCCAGTTTGTACCAGTACACAGCAGTACACAACAGACGTGCGGCACTCACGCATGTCTCCGTTGTTGACCGACCAGCTTTGACTCACCAGTTGGAGTCCAGTTAGCCAAAGTGGGGATGAGACCACAGAAGTGGGTGGGCAAGAGTGGCACATGCCAAGAGGCGGGACAGTGGATGTGACCCTGACACTTGCTCTGCGCCTCTCTCAGCCTGCTTCCCTGGTTTAGGGGATGGGGGAGGGGGCCAGGCAGTGGGATTTGAGGAAGTGGTAGCAGAAATCAGTTTCACATTTAGGGAATGATAGCAGTAGGCAGGCACTGTGCTAGGTCCTGTGGGGAGAGTAAAGTAAGTGTGACCCTGTTCACGCTCTCCATACGAAGTGTGCAGGTTTAGGTGTTTGTGGGAGAAAATGGTGTCATCCTTTTTTTTTTTTTTAAATTGAGACAAATTTTGAGAATTCCTTCAAAAATCTGAACACTTTAGGTGGATTTGATCATCTCAACTGTATGTTCATATCTTGCAATTCAAGATAACCTCAGGACTAGATAATTTTGAAATCAGATTGTCCCCATCTGTTTATCCCATTTCCTCACAGGCCCATATGGTTCAAACTCCCATCTTTATACACTTTTTTTTTTTTCCATCTAGCAAAAGCCAGATTTTTGGTTTCGATTCATCTGTCTTATTGAAAGATTATCTCTTCTTAGTAGTAATTTGGGAGTTATAGCAAATAGAAGGTGGACATATTCTAGGACCTTCATAAAATCATAAAACACTGGAGCAGTTGAGATAGAACATTTTGTAAACAAGATAGGTCTTGTTTACAAAATGTTCAAATCCATATGGACTCCATTTCTTCCAAGTTTCGTAATGGAATGGATGCTGGAGGTTTAGCAAAATATTCTACCAATAATTTGGATTAAAGGCGAGGCCAGTTTGTGAAAAGTTTACATAAAATAATTTTAGAGAAACTGTTTTACTGCCATCATGTGCAGCATTCCAAATTACTATTCAGTGTTTACATCAAATAGAAGTCCTACTGAACTTGTAATAAAGAAAAAATAAAAAATTGGTAATCGGCACGTTGAGTGGATGTTGCTAGGATACCGGACAACTTTGTTTTTTTTCCAGGTGGTGTGTCAGTCATAAACAACACCCAAATCTCAGTGGTTTGAAACAAATGATTTTCACTCATGCTGTACATCCACAGGGGCTTGTAGGTAGGACTCTGCTCGTGTGGTCACCTGGGGGCCCAGGCAGAGGGAGGCAGCACCTTATGTTTCTAGCATCTCAGCGTGACTCAAGGCTTGGTGCCCTGGCAGAAGAGCGCAAAGCATCACGCCCTGGCTCTTAAATGCTTCTGCTTCGAAGTGACACCAGTCACTCCCACTCCCATCTTATTAGCCAAAGGAGGTTACATGGCCGTGGTTTACCTTAAGTTTTCAGTAAAGTATAATCTTTTCATGGACCTAGACGGGGAAGAAACCAGAAATATCGGTGAACAATGTTCATATTTATTACAGTATGTGTATTGGGGTTCTCCATAGAAACAGAACCAATGGGGGTGTGTGTATATCTGTCTATCCATCCATCCATGGGGGGCAGGGAGGGGACATTTATTTTAAAGGACTGGCTCACACAGTTGTGGAGGCTTGGTATTTCAAAATTTACAGGGTAGGCTGGAGACCTGGGGAGGAATTGCAGTTCGAGTCCAAAGGCAGTCTGGCAGAATTTCTTCTGGGGAGGTCAGGTTTTTTTCTATTAAGGTCTTCAACTGATTAGATGGAAGTCTGGCCACATTATGGAGGGTAATTTTGCATTACTCAGAGTCTGCTGATTTAAATGTTAACCTCATCTAAAAAATACCCTCACAAAAACATCTAGAATATTTGACTAAAAACTTCAGTACCATGGCCTAGCCAAGTTGACTCATAAAATTAGCCATCCCAGAATGTTAACTACATCCTTTGCATTATACATTTTTCTTACAGACTGCAAAAAGTCTCAGATTTTTATTGCCTTGAAAAAAATCCTTTTTTCGTTGACAGGGGTCGAGGGACCTGTGTTCCTAGTGCCTTAACTACTTCTTCACTAGATTCCAAAGGAAAGTAGTGATCGTTCCTTCCATAGTTTCTGAAGCTGGGTGTGGATAGGTTGGTTTGGTTTTGTTGCAGGATAACTTAAAAGTTCCCTATATTTCTGGATTTAAAAGAAAATGCAAAAGGTAAGAAAATCCATTCCGTGGAGCAGGTAAACATGATCCCAAGCCAGACACGTATGTTTTCTGTCCACATATTGTGGAGAGCCGTGGAGCCTTTCATGTACATCACAGCCATACCCTGTGTCAGCTGTGTCTCAGAGGCACAGGGTATATCGCATCTAAAACTGAACCTCATCACTTTTCAAACATTAGGTTGGTATGGCTCTCACTTTCAGTATATTTGAAACCCATTTTAAGTATCTTTATCCTGAGAAAGCGAACGTGCTTCCTATTTGTCCTGTTGGTAGGACCTGACCTTTGAGCTGAGCAAGCCTGCCTCACACCCTCTTCCCAGTCTCTCTGGCATGAGCACAGATGCAGAGATTTCTGGGATGATTTGCCCACCTTGGGAGTGCGGTAGAAGATCCCCACGGGATCACACCTCCGCCCTGACCTCAGGAACCGACTGGGCAAGTCCTCGCAGTCTCCCTCTGTGGTCACTGAATAAGGCAGTCGCCTTTCCCAGACGCTGAAGCCTGAAGCAAAGAAGTTCCGAGACTTGCCTGGGTCACTTGGGGAGTGGCTGCGACTAGAATAACAGTTCCCACTATTTGATCAGGCTCTTTTTTTTTTTTTTTACATCTTTATTGGCGTATAATTGCTTTACAATGGTGTGTTAGTTTCTGCTGTATAACAAAGTGAATCAGTTACACATATACATATGTTCCCATATCTCTTCCCTCTTGTGTCTCTCTCCCTCCCACCCTCCCTATCCCACCCCTCTAGGAGGTCACAAAGCACCGAGCTGATCTCCCTGTGCTATGCGGCTGCTTCCCACTAGCTATCTATTTTACGTTTTGTAATGTATGTATGTCCATGCCACTCTCTCACTTTGTCCCAGCTTACCCTTCCCCCTCCCCATATCCTCAAGTCCATGCTCTAGTAGATTTGTGTCTTTATTCCCGTCTTACCCCTAGGTTCTTCATGACCTTTTTTTTTTCTTCTTAGATTCCATATATATGTGTTAGCATACGGTATTTGATTTTCTCTTTCTGACTTACTTGACTATGTAGGACAGACTCTAGGTCCATCCACCTCACTACAAATATCTCAATTTCGTTTCTTTTTATGGCTGAGTAATATTCCATTGTAAGTGTCCATCATCGGATGAATGGATAAAGAAGATGTGATCAGGCTCTTAAGTGCTGAGTGCCGTCGACTTCTCTGTTGATTGTACGTTAATCAATAAATCAATGTTCTCTTTACTCATCGTCCCAGTAGTCGCAATAAGAAGGCCCCAAGGTGTGTGCGGTCCTCTGCGTTCAAAGATGATGTTGCTGACAGTGATTTGTTGGCGCTCTGCTTGGGTGTGACAGGAAAGATCAATAGGCAGCCAACAGCCCTTTACACCCCGGCCGAGGTACAAGCTGCCCTGGGGCTGTGTCTGCAGGTGCTGCATCTTGAGTTTTTTGACATGACTGTCTTTTAGAATTTGTTCCCCCCGCCCGCCCCCGGAGTCTCCTGAATCCTAATTTCTACACGCCAGGCTGTTTCCCAGCAGCCCTTTGCTGCATCTTCATGTTAGAAGCTGCATCGTCGGACCCAGTAAGTACATGAGAGAGATGGAGACGGACTGTGTGCAATGGGATCTCCTTTTCCACCCCGACCCAGCTCTGGCTGCATCCATTGTCCTTGGTCACAGGTACATGCGCTCAGATGTCAAATAAAGACTGAAACAGTTTGGTGCCCCTTCTAGAGTGAGATTTGCCGTGCTGCTTGACCACCCTCCTCTGCACCCTGTCACACCCACAGTGTGAGCTCAGGGGTCCCTCGCCCCCCACCCCTTGAAGCAAGACCCACCCCATGAAACCGCCACACCCAACACATGGGGCTCAGAATCCAACCGGGTCGTGTTGTGTTTCCTGTTAGATACATTTTACTTGACAGGTTTACTGATGACTCCTCTTTTGCTGTTCTCCTTATCATCTTTCACTTTATTATATAACTTAAAAAAAAAACACACTTTTCACTGAAGCTGATCACTGAGAATTGTGATGGAAAAGTCCAGGATGTCGAGAGATGTAGCAGGCCTCCATCAAAATGTCCTATTGTGTTTGCATTTTGGAGAAAAAGAGAAACATCTATTTTAAGAACTATTTAAAATACTTCTGAAGAATGAGTGAGAGGCTGAGTGAGAATAGGTGCTTTTCCCCTGATTAGAACAGTGTTTTCCCAAATGAACCTGTTTTGCCCGTTCAGAGAAATGAAAGTATTGTTTTAACTGAAGAGGAAAACTAGGGTAAATAATCAAGCCATCAGACAGAGAATTTAAAAACCGTTCTTTTTATTATTGAATAAAACCCAGAACAGACTCTTAATATGATTCCTTTTATTATTGTCTTTCATTCCCCTTTAACGGAGTGAAACTTAACTCCAAACTAAGGCGTTCTCTTCTCTTCTTGCACCATCTCCCCTGTGTTGTGGGAGAGACCAGCCTTGAGACTACAGTTCCTGTTCCTGACATCACCCCTCCCAGCTTATACAGGCATCCTTTCTCTCCAAGTTGCCCTTCTTCTGTACGTCATGTCGATTTCTGTATTTTTCGAACAAGCTGACCCTACCTCGAGCTTTCCGCGCAGGGGGAGGAGATGTGCCGCGGTCACGGCTGACCTTCAGTGGAGGAAGGACCCATCCCACAGGTAGTGACCACTTGAGGGGCTGGTGCGTGAGTGTCACTGACGTGGGTGCTTTAGGAATTTAACAAAACATGAAGAAAGAAGTTCCTCTCTGGCGCATGTGGAGGCATGAGAGACACACCACTCCAGTGGTGTTTAGACAGAAAACAGCGAGGAGACTGGATGGATTTTAGAGCCATCGTAGACTGGAGGCTCCTTGCAGGTAGGGCTGTGCTTGGCTTCGTATTTCCAGTGCCTGAAAGTGTCTGGCTCTTTGGCGTTCGTTTGCTGTCTTCCTGATGACAAGTAACCACACAGAAACGCAGTCCTGACGCCCTTAAATAATTTACCCGGGTCGTTGGCAGGACTTTTTGCTTCCAGATAGACATGCTCTCATCCTCACCATCAGGCCCACTATTATATATTATTGGGAAGTTTGAAAACACTGGCAAAGGCAGGGTACGGTGCTATTCCTTCATTTCCTAACATTGGCTGGCAGCTCATCCCGCTACAAGGAGGTCATCTGACACATTTTTGGCTTGCCTGGGTGACAGTTTCATCCCTTAGAAATCAGAAGAAACACCAAGGAGGGTCGATACTGGGCTCAGAGGAGGAAATGCTCACCGACAGAGAAGTGATGGGAACTGGGGAGAGTGATTTTGTCACATAAAATAAACATGAATGTAGTCAGTCGTGTAGCCCAGCCTTTAGGAAGGCAGATAGCCAAAAGTTCAGAGAAAACATCATCTTGTGAGAGGAGACTCCAGAAGGTTAGAAACCTTCGTAAAGTTTTTTCCGGTACAGAAACTCCAAAGAGAAAGTGAAGGATCGGCCTTCAGAGAGTTCCCCGTGATACCGATACCAACAGCAGCTAATTTCATGCTGGCCACTGTTCTAAGCTCACAGCAGCCCCACGAGATAGACATTATTCTTCCTTTTGCAAATGAGCAAGTTGATCACAAAGAGGTACTTGCTCGGCATCACCCAGCTAGTAAGTGGCAGGGGTGGGATTTCCACCCAGCAGTTGATTTCAAAGACTCTAACCTACCACCTGAATATGTCAAGAAGCCCAAACCACAAATGAGCTGAGGCTTTTCAGAATAAAGTGAACCACCAAGGGACAGGCCACTTGTTAACGGGGTGCTACCAGGTGGTAAGAAGACCAGGCTACTCTTTATTCTTCAAAAAAAAAAAAACAACTCTCCAAGCTGGAAACATTCCTAGGAGAGAAAGAGAATCCACCAAGATACAGGAGACTGTAGCTCGTCCAAGTTAACTCATGAATTATGTCCCCCCGCACAAAACAACTTGCTGGTGACCTTGAGGAAACACTGTTAGGAGTCTGTGAGATCCAAGAAAACAAGAGGCGAGCAAGTGCCCTGGTTTTAAAAAAGGAAGAAAAGGTTAGGAAAACAACGGATCTGTGACTTGAGGTTACAACCTTTCAAATTCTTCTGAGGTTACTCAAAATAGAAAAAGAGGAAAAAAAGGGGTGATTTTTAGGAGGCACTTTGGGTTCACTTGAAGGAGGCATGCCAAGACCACATTAGTATGGTTTTGAGCAGCTATACTGGAGGAAGATCACTGTGACACCACCATCATCACCATCGATGTCATCCCAGCTAACAGCCATCCAGCCAGGCACTGTCTAGAGCACCCGGCTTACATCACCTCATTTCATCCTCAGAACCAACCACCCTATGGCATAGCCACGGTCTCTCTCTCTCTCTTTTTTAAAATATATTTTATTAAAGTATAGTTGATTTACAATGTTGTGTTAATTTCTGCTCTACAGCAAAGTGATTTCGGTTATACATATACATATATTTTCATATTCTTTTCCATTATGGTTTATTACAGGATATTGAATATAGTTCCCTGTGCTATACAGTAGGACCTTGTTGTTTATCCATTCTTTATATAATAGTTTGCATCTGCTGACCCCAAACTCCCACTCCTTCCTTTCCCCACCTGCCCTCCCCCTGGCAACCACAAGTCTGTTCTCTATGTCTGTGAGTCTGTTTCTGTTTCGTAGATATGTTCATTTGTGTCGTATTTTAGATTCCATATATAAGTGATATTATATGGTATTTGTCTTTCCATGGTCTCTTAATCTTACCACACGGAACAAAATTTCTCAACCTTGTGGACAAAAATAAAATAGAGAAGTTGTTGGTATGCTTGAAGGATTTGTAACTGATTCTTGGAAAAGAAACTACATAAATAAACACACCTGGGTGAGCAACTGCACTTAAAATGAGTTGCCATCTTCTGTTCTTGGTTCTATACAGCTTCATATTTTCATCAGTTACTCAGGTAAAAGGATCAAAGATTTTTCAGATGATGTAGTATAAGCAGGAACAGATAATAGAAATAGATCAAGAATTGAAAAGCTTAATAATCTAGAATAAGAGAAGGAAAGCAATAAACTGGAAACAAAAAGCAGTTCAATTAGGGTTTGGGTTTTTTTTAAGCTACATAACACAGTTTGTATTATTGAATGACTGAATCTCATTGTAGGAAGGAATTGTTGGCTCTCTAGCTCACCCAAGCAGCCCACTCAATAGTTCTCCAGGCCAATGTTTTTCAGTCCGCGTGATATGGCACTGGAGATGAAATCAATTTAGTGGATGAAGTTCAGCATTTAAAAAAAGTAAAATAGAGGGACTTCCCTGGTGGTCCAGTGGCTAAGATTCCCCACTCCCAATGCAGGGGGCCTGGATTCGATCCCTGGTCGAGGAACTAGATCACGCACGCATGCCTCAACTAAGACCTGGCACAGCCAAAATAAGTAAATCAATAGATTTTTTAAAAAAAGTAAAATAGGAAGAAAAACCCAAAGTGCATCATAGCAATTAGTAGTAGTAGTAGTTAGACTTTTGTTTCCATTTTATTCTCAATCACGTATGCATGTATATGGTGGTGATATAAAATATGTTATCTACTATATGTATATACTATAATATATACTATGTATAATATTTAATAAATAGTGTATTATATATACTATGAATAACATATACATTATACATATACTATGTATTATATATATATATATATATATATATAATTTTCTGAATATTGTGGTTGAAAATTTGAAAGCCACTGCTATGGCCCATTCTTAAATACCTTTCTTTCATTGCTTCATAAGTAAGACACTATCTACATGAAATCTGCAGACTTCTACTTTGTATTTGTACAGATTTGACTCATAGGAGGATTTTTTCTATTAATATTGAATTTAAATTTGTTCTGAGCTCGAGCACATTCGTTGTCTCTCAGCCCTGCCACATACTGGCCAGAAGGTCTTTGCTCAAACCATTTTATGTCTTTAATCCAAGATATCCAAATATCTTGGATTAAACTCTCTTCTTCTTCATAATCCTTAAGTTTACCTTGGACAAACCTAATCTCTTCTTGTCAACCCTTCAGCTATTTGAAAACACCTCTTATAAATCTTCTTCCCCGTCCATCCAACTGCACTTCGGAAATGCAGGTTCAGAGTCCACAAGCCACCCCGGCCACTCTCTTCTAAATGCACTCCAGTTTGCATATGTTTATTCTGTTTTATTTATTTTCTTCTGTATACTCATTTTAAAGTAAGTATGCAACGTGAAAAGAGACATGCAAGCAATGAACATAGCCGTGTTGGGTGAAGGAACTTATGGACAACGACTTTGCTGCTTCAAAATTTTTTTTTATAACATCTTTATTGGATTTTAATTGCTTTACGATATCAAAATTTTTCTTAACGTTAGTTTAGACCCATCTTCCACAGAAATAAAGCAGGGTGCCCAGAATCTAATTCCAAATGTAGACTAGTGATCTCAGAATATGAAGAACATATTCTTGTTCAAAAGACAAAATTGCACTAAGAAGTTTTGGGTTGTTTTTAGTGACATGCTTGTAGTTTAAACCTCTAAAGTTTTTTTGTTTGTTTTGTTTTGTTTCTTATGCCTGTTGGGGAACCATATCTCTTCCATCTTGGATTGGTACCATTGGTTTTTTTCTGACCTAAGAAAAGCACTTAACATTTGTCCTTGTTTAATTTCATCTTGTTAGATTCAGCTCATTGCTCCGGCCTGTCAAGATCGTTTTTCATTATTATTCTGTCGTGGGGTTGTCTGCCTGCTCATCCCAGGGCTGGTCACCTACAGGCCAGAGTCACATGCCCGCCACACCTCCCTCCCTCAGCACTGGGGGAAGGGGCCACAGGGAGCCCCTCGCCAGGTGACATGAAGGAGACGACAATAAGTATCCTTTCGGAGATCCTGCAGCCAGTTTATCGTCTCTCTAGTTATCCTTGTGTTATTTTAGCCCATTTTTCTCCTTATGGTCCATAAAGATAATAAGTAGGCAACTGGTTATACTTACCTTTCTTACTTAGCTTCTAGGAAGCTCAGAGCCTGGGCCAATGATCCATTTTCAATGGGTCTAAGCCATTCAAAATCGATAGAAATAAACTAATAACATATGTGGTAAAAAGCTTTTGTTTTTAAATGATGTACTTCTATAATATATGTAATTTAAAAGAATCTGGCTATATAAATCCCACTTGGGACTGTTCCTATCTTGTATATTTCAAATAGAGTTATTTTTATACACATGGCGCAGAAAAGCAAAACACTAAAGGAGCGGCCATATTTGAATTTTGTTTAGACAAAAACTATGTTCGAATAATGAATAGTTTCTGCTTAACTACAGATCCTTCAGTAACACACGTGTGAATTTGGCTTTGGGAGGGAGATAGAGGTGCTTTGGTGGAGGAATTCGTACTGATGCGCCATCTTACCCTGTGAGATAAGCAAACAAGTCGGCAGGAGATTTAGTGAAATGATGGCGTTAAAGTGGTATTGTTGGCGCAGCTCAAGGTAGACCTTTCATTAAACTGAAGGGTGCTGTTGCTACATGGATTTTGTCCCCTTCAGCAGTGTTTTCATGTGAAGAGAGAATTAAGTGCTGGCCTAGGAATCGGGAAGGCTGGTGTTTCTCCTTCCAGCTTTCCTGCTCGGAAGCAAATGAGCACATTTCTCTAAGATGCCTCAGACTCATGCAGACGTGGGCCCCCCTCACGTATTAGAGGTGTGTGCAGAGGACGTCAGTGATTCGGTAAAGGCACTGGCCAGTCTCCCGGTAGCAAGTGCAGGTGTAGCATTAGCGGCTGTGCGGCACTGCCCTAGAGGCTGACTGCTACTGCGATTTAACGGGAGGCCAGTGAACGAGGCCTGTCCGTTTCAGGTGCCCGTTTAGTAGAAGAAAGGGCTGTGTTAACAGAATGTGACAGAACTCCAGTGGGTCTGGGGGGAATTTGGACCCGGCTCCGGAGTTGAGGGTCATAAAGCCAAAGAAGGAATTTGTCCTTCAGAAATTGTCTATAAAAAGTGAACCAGAGAATCGTCTTTGGAGTTTGGTCTTTGTAGGTGCCTTGAAAAATGTTTTTTAAAATTTTCTCAATTTTGATGAAGGGCTTTCACGTTCAAAGATCCTGGTATTCTCCATTGGCAAGGGAGGGCGGGGTGGAGGGTGCTAATCAAACAATCTGCTTCTTTTTGATGCAGGCTGGATAAGAGGTTTGGATCACTTCCGTAAGGGGGAAACTTAGAGAACCCTCCTTGTCGGGACTGCTTCCGTGATGGGACAGAAAAAGGCAGTGTGAAGGACGAGAAAGGGAAGGATGATATTTAGGTACTAGAATAAGCTTGTTCTTTATTTTGAAAAGAGGGAGAGAAAAAAAGGAAAAAGAAAATACATCCTTAGAATTTTAAAATTTCTTTAATTTGAGAACATCTGCCATGGATGGAAGGATGGAAAACATTTGACAATGTGCAGTACTGAGGCGCCCTTACCTGCAGTTATGCTGTGGGCTTTTTACCTGCATCCTCTGAAGGAGTGGATTTGCCCATTTATGTTAGGTTTGCAAGTTCAGGATGCGAGTTCCTCCCTGAGGGGAAGTTCTCACGGGGTGTCCTACTTACCCAGAGGGCCTTCCAAACCCTGGTCCAAGAAGCAGAAAATGGAAGTCTCGCTGCCACCCTTAATGTACTCTTTAGAACCCTCACAACCCGCACTCTCTGTGTACTTCAGTTTTCTGCAACATCGATGGCAGCTGTAACAGCACAGGGGTTGGGCCACAGGTTCCAGAGCTCCTCCGCTTAGGAGCAATGTGACCTCAGACAAGTTGTCCTAATCTTTCTATGCCTCAGGCTGTAAAGCGGGAGAGTATTAATACATAGTTTACAGGGTTGTTGTGAAGATTAGATGAGTACACACAAGTAGAGTTAGATGTGTGCCTAGCACATAGTGAGAACTCAACAATTGGGAGCTATTACTCCTCCTTCCCTGGGAAGGTTGGAAGAGGATGTTTAAAATAAATGAAACACATAGAGTTCTGAACACAGAGACGCATGCACCTTAGCTTCTGTCTGTGCTCAATTATTTAACAGATAGCCTCACAATAAGCATGGTATTGGGCTATGTATTGGAGCTTAGCAACTTTAAGACGAATCCTACCCTCCAGGGGTTTAGCGCTTGGGTGGCAGAGAAGATAAGCACACAACGCCGGTCAGGTGCCATGCAGGGCAGGGAGGGGGACCAAGTGGCCACATGAGGATAAAGAGTAAACATGGTGTAGGATACTTAAAAAAGGCTACACAACAGTCATAAACGCATTACTTGAAGACTGATCTTTGAGACTGATTTTTGGCATCCAATCACAAGATGTGAGTGTTCGGGTTTTTTGAAAAGGGAAAAGGCAATTCTTAACCAACCCCCAGATACTCCTCCTCTGTACTTCCATGGTCGTATGTGAGTCTATCTCCACTGATCATTTATCCCATAGTTTTGTGATTATCTGCTGATGCTTTGGTCTCCATCTCCAGCATGACAAAGGCAGATGTTGTGTTATTCATCTTGATAGCCCAGCCCTGTGTACATGGTCTGCACTTAGTAGGCATTTAGGAGAGATTGGCTGAGGAGTGGATGATGCTAAGAGGGCGTTTTCAGCATGTCTAAGATTGAACGCTATCTCCCCTATTTCAGATATAGGTTATATTTTTCGTTCAGGCTTTCTAAATACCAATTTTTAAAAACCCCTCCTTTGTCTCCATACAGACAGTCTCCAGATCTTCCTGGCTCTTCCCTTTACTTCCATTTCCTCCCAACAACATCACTAGCTCCAACACCCTACATCAGGCATGCCTCATTTTATTTCCGGATAATTACAACTAACGCGATCCGTTTTTTCCCACTTTCACACCATTGTGCAATCTCTTTCTCCGGCTTTGAATGTTCTACTACGCTTCTCTATCTACCCAGACCCCACCTAACCTCTAAGATCCACCATCTTTTCTTGTTTCTAGTTGAAATACCTCTCTCTGCTCTAAATTCTGGTAGCCTGGCTTTAATCTCCCTTCTGATAACAGCTGTGATTTACTGCTATGCATCATGATACAAGGACACCTAGTCCTTACAGTATCCTTGTGAGAAACCTAATCATCTCCCCATCTCACAGATGGGAAAACTGAGGCTCATCAACATTAATTAACTTGCCAAGGCCACACAACTAACTTGCCGTCTGACTTCTTTCTTCTACATCCTGCCACCCCACCCCAAGTAAAACGTTAACTCCTAGAGAGAAGAGATACTGCTGACACTTTCTCACATTAGCCAACTCTCTGTAAGTACTTTTTTTGCAAATAGTAAGCAACTATTGATTTGTTTTAAAGTCCTGTTCGTCTGTATTGTTCTTTAACAGGGAGAATATAGGAGGGGATAATTGGGTAGGAAAAAAGCACCAAAAGATTCTTTTTTTCCAATGGAAGAAAGTGCATGGCAGCATGGAGAAGGAAGCAAGTCGACAAGCCTGCGACATTTACATAAATGTCCATCAATTTCCCATTTTTAAGTAAATTAAAGTCGAGTTCAAAGAAAATTGTGAAAATTTTTCTCTTTTCTTACACTGATGGTCCCAGAACTCCAGAAATCTGTAGTTTTAATAAAATTTTTATTTCTGAATATTGCAATGCTCACCACAATAACGATACTAGAATAGCCATATCTACCTACAAACACCAATCAATGTCAATGGAAATTCACGACCAAGGCATGAAAAAGGGACAAAGAGTGTTAATAAGTTGCCAAAGGCAGGGCCTTCCCTGGTGGTCTAGTGGGTAAGACTCCACGCTCGCAATGCAGGGGGCCCAAGTTCGATCCCTGGTCGGGGAACTAGATCCCACATGCATGCCACAACTAAGAGTTCGTGTGCCACAACTAAGAGTCCTCATGCTGCAACTATGAGCCCACATGCTGCAACTAAAAGATCCCTCATGCCACGACTAAGACCCGGCGCAGCCTAAATAAATAGTAAAAAAAATAAGTTACCAAAGGCACATTCTCCATTTCTCCCTTTCAGAAGCCTCTAAACATGAAGAAAATGTCCCAGGGATGGGACTGGGCTGGTGAAGTTGGCAGGTCCTTCATCTCTGAGGATTCCATGGAGGTTGGGAAACACTTTTCCAAGGCTGCTCCCGTACCTGGAGGATGCAGGTGGTGTGGTCGTGCCATCATCACGTGCCAGACTTGGTCCATGTCATCCCAAGATGCTCTGAGGGTAGCTCATTCTATGCTTTCATGACTAAAATAAAAGTAAACATATGTATAATTTTCTAGCTGGAAGAAATCTGAGGGATCATTTAATTCAAACCTTTTATTTTATACCGGAGGCAACACAGAGAAGTTAAGTGATTTACCGAAGGACACAGAGCCGCCGATTTTTAACCATAAAACCCACCATGAAAGAGAATTTTCTTGTGTGTGATGTTAATGTAACTCTTCTAGTCGGGGGGCCATGGGATGTTAATGTAACCACTTAGTCACTTAATGTATCAAGTCCAGCCAGATTGCCAGTGTGAAATGACTCCAGCAGATTCAAACAAAAAGCAATGTTTTCTTGCTTTCCCTGTGCACCCCGGAGCCCAGATGCTGGATACCCTCTTTCTTAGCCCCACTCTGGCTCTCTTCCTCACTGTCACACCCCTCACACCCCCACCCCCCGAGGGCTGCCTGGCAGGAAGCCTCTCCTCCGCAGCTCAGCCCTTCCGCAAACGAACGTGCTCTGAGCCCTTCCTTTGTGTCCAACCCGGGCCGAGGGCTCCCTGCTTACTCTTTATCACCTCACTGAAACCTCACAGAACAGGGGGATGCAGGTACAAGAAGGACGGTTGTCCTCATGTTTGGAGGAGGTTATAAAGGGGGTCAGTGGCAGAGCTGTGGGGAGAGACTGCGTCTATCACAGCCTGGAAGCTCTAGAACCTTTGGAAGTTAGACACAGGGGCTCAGTTTCCTCCCCTGTAAAATGGGCTAACAGTAGTACGGCCCTCCGGTGGTGTGAGTGTTCGTGAGCTAACTGGCTAAATGCCCAGAATGTGGCACCGGGAGTCCTGCCAACCCAGCGGAGGCTGTGAGTGAGGCAGGCATTGAAGGTCATGCCTCGGATAAGGTGTCCTCCTGGTTTCCACCAACAGGAACACTTAGTACCTGGGTGAATGGCAGGATTATTTACTGAGCCGTGTGTGGGCTCTCTCCAGCTGCTCGCCAGCCCCTCTCTAACCTGGGGGCTGCTGGCCTTTTGAGAATCACTGCATCAGAGGGCATACTTGTTATGGGGCTAAAGCAGAAGTGTTGGCACCTTACCCCTCTCTCTGTGGCAGGTAGATTATACCAGGTGACCGGGGTGGGGAGTTGGCTGGAGATAGTGGGGAGGGATCTGGGGAGGGGAGATAACCAGTTATCCCCAGACTAGGAAGGGAGTGGGGTGAAGAAGTCTTTCCTAGCAGCAGGAATCTGTGCCCCACTCACGGGGGGACCCGGCAGAGGGGGTGGGAGACCCTCAGAGGGCAAAGGACACACGGTGCATCTGGGGAGGTCAAAGCCCAGCCTGGCTGGAGACTTGAGACTTTCTTTGCACCAGAGCATCTGAGCCAGAGCCTTCAAATGACCTTGTGAGCAGCGGCGATGGAAGACCCTCACCCTAGGTTTCTGAGCCCCCCAGAGTCTCTGCTGACTTAACAGAAGATTGAGATTTCCTCCTTCCTGGTGGGACAGAGGCTTGGAGAAGTCAGATTCTATCAACGTGATTTCACCCTGCACAGGGAGCACCGGCGTCCTGGCCGAGGGAGCTCAACCTCCTCTGGCGTCTGCAGGGCAGACGGTCTTGCACTTGCCGTGATGGCCTGAGCAACTTGGCCCCCAAACCGACATTACGGGCCTGGAACTGTGGTCTTTGAGTCGGTGCTTTGCCCATGAAGTCACTCACTTCATTGGCTGGAGCAGAGACTAGGCCTAACGGTCCAACTGCTGCCCTTCCTGGAGCCCTACTTCCTGTTACCTGGCACCGCCGGTGCTAGGATGCTCTCTAGGACATCCTGCATTTATTTTTTTTTAATTTTTTAAAATAAACTTTATTGAAGTGTAGTTGGTTTAGATTGTTGTGTTCATTTCTGCTGTACAGCAAAGTGACTCATTTATACATATATATATTCTTTTTCATATTCTTTTCCATTATAGTTTATCACAGGATATTGAATATAGTTCCCTGGGCTATACAGTAGGACCTTGTGGTTTATCCAGCCTGTGTATAACAGTTTGCATCTGCTAATCCCAAACTCTCAATCCATCCCTCCCCCATCCAACCCCCCCCCCCTTGGCAACCACAAGTCTGTTCTCTATGTAGGACACCCTGCATTCATTCGGTCACCAGATGCTACCAAGTCTGTCTCCAAATGGTGTCCTGAGTCCCTCCCTCTCGTTATCTCCACTGTCACTGTTCACCTCACCCTTTCTGACTGACCTGCAATACAGTGGCCTCCTCCACAGCCCCTGGGGTCTCTTCTCTTCCCAAGTTGTCTTAAGGGACCCCACTGCCTGCCTGAAACTCTACTGCTTAAACAGCCATGGAAGTTCCTTACATCCCACTGAATACGGTTGAACCTCCTAATACTATGACGCGCAAATCCCTTCAGCGTTTGGTTGCTACCACAGTTCTCAGCCTTGCTTTCCTCTCCCTCAGAACCTTCTTTCTGGGCATGTCTCAAACATGCCAGGCCCTTATCAGGACTCCACGGTCAAGTCTCAGAGACGGAAAAACAAAGACAAACAAGCAAACACACGAAAGCGCTCTCACATAGTTCCAATAAAGGGGAAGGAGGACGTGACAGAGAGAGAGCTCTCAGAGGTGAAATTTGGTTGGGCTGGGCATGTCACCTGTTCCAGTCCTCACTTTCTGTATCCTTTTAGCTCAGATGATGTGTTTCTTGAAAAGTCTGGATTCTCAAGGCAGCCTGGTTGGTTGCTTCCCCATCAGTGATTGACTCATCTTGGGTAAAGTGACTGCCTCTGACCGATCAGTCATGGTAGGGAGGGGGCAATGCCATACAGTATAAAGGGTGTCTGCCAAGGGCTGAGATCTGGCAGGTTCTCTGGGAAGCCTGTGAAAATGCAGGAACCGACTCAGTGGCTCTGCCTTTCTCACAGGCTCGCAGGTGACACGGGTGCTTCTGGTCCATGGACCACACTTTGAACAGTGAGACTCTACAATAGGATGTAGTCGGGAGAGGCAATAAACAGTATTCAGTACATCCTTCTTATTCTAGAATGTTCTCCATTCTTTGTTGGCAGGAAACATTTTGCTCACTGTTTAAGGTGCAGTTCAAATGTAAGGTCCACAGGGATGTTGGGTTCTCCTAGAGTTAATCTCATAAGTCCTTTCTGGAATCCCACGTGTCATTTGCCTAATAGTTACTTGTGTATATTTGTCACGTTCGTTTTTGCTTATTCTACTTTTTTAATGTACATACAGTAAAATCCACTTTTCTTGGTACACAGCCTGTGAGTTTTAACAAGGTGGTACAGTTGTGTAACTACCACCACAATTGATTCAGATTCACAGTAGCTCCATCCCCCAGAAGGTTCTCTCCTGCTGCCCTTTGGAGTCACCCCTCCCCACTGACCCCAGCCCCTGGCCACCACTGACCTGTTTCTGTTCTACAATTTTGCCTTTTTCAGAATGTTATAAAATAGAATCATGCACTCCGTAGCCCTGTGAGTCTCCTCCGTTTTGCTATATCTGTGGATTGGGATTCGTGTCTGATTCATCTTCATTTTTGACTAAATAAGTGCTTAACACCAAGTTAGAGTTCAGATAACCCATATGCATGCATGATGCTTGTAGTGAGTCCAGTGTCTTTTCAGAAGCCTGACTATTAATAAACCTCCAGGTGGGGTGGAGCCTCTAGAGGTTTGGTGGTGATTCTTCAACTCAGTGTTTGCCTAACTTGCCTGGTCAAAGAATCTCCTGTCTCCTGGGTGTGTAGTAAAAATATGGATTTCCAGAACTCTTTCCTGCACAGTCTGATTTCACAGGTCTGGAAAGAAACCTGGGGAGCTTCTCAAATTATGCTCATGTCAGAATCACCTGAGTCACAGATTGCACGGTCCCACTCCAGAGTTTCTTTTTCAGTGGGTCTGCAGTGAGGTCTAAGAATTCGCACTTCTAACAAGTTTCCAGGTGATGCCAGTGTTGTGCTCTGGGGATCCCACTTTAAGATCCGCCGATCTACGGCTCTGCGCTAGGGTCGTCTCCAACGATCTTTGTACGCATGCGCAGGTGTGAATTCCAGCTTAAGTGCGACTGATGGGGAGGGAGTGTGCTATGTGGGACATTTTTGTACCAAACATTGCACCCTGGCCACGACCTCAATCCCACTTCACCCGGGACAACTTCTTCAGCCCACGTTGACCCAGAAGCAGAGATCTCTGAGATTTGTTTGATTCGATCATTCTCCCCGTGGCGGGGCACCAAGATGAAGGCGTCCGGCTCCTGCTGAGAATGCCGAAGGAAGTCGTATGCGAAACCAGTCCCAGTCCTTTCTAGTTCTTCACACAGGCTTGAACAATGATGATGTGGAAACTGTACATGAGGATGTGTCTCTGAAAGAAACCAGTGCGATTAAGGCTGGATTTGGACTCCGAAGAAAAGTTCCTGGGGACGCTGAGGGTTAGCGGTAACAGCTGTCATCCTGCCCATTGGAGGAGAAACTGAAGGGGGAAGAAAGGACTTGTTGAAAGGATGTGTCTCTGCAGCTCTGAGAGTGGAAACTGTTGCATCAATCCTGGAGGAAAGTGTATTCCTCGGTAAGTGGATGTTTTTTCTGGTTCAGGTAGACAACAAAGTGCCGGTGGGTAAGAAACTTCGAGATCTAAGGAGGGGGGGGGGAGGATGAAATTTATGGCTTTCGGTGGTGATCTGCGGCATGTGGCCCTCACCCCGCTTCCTCCATAGGCATCTGTGTTCAAGCTGCCTCTGTGGGGAGGAGACCAGCTTCCGCCATCCACAAGGGCCCCCCGGGGCTGTCTATGTGGCCCCTCTGAAAGGAGACGAGAAGGGCCCTGGGTCTCCTCAGCTGAGAATAGGCTTTTACAGCTCCTTGTTCATCATCTTCTAATGTGTCTGGAAATCGGTAGGAACGGCCCCTTGTGGTGTAGGGGTTTTGACTTTTACTGCCTTATGGAGAACAAACCTAGCAGAGAAAGGTATTGTCTGAGGACTCTTAGGACAAGTCCAAGAGATTCCCATTATACAACAGATCATACTCTGGTCCCCTGTGTCTGGTCAGTGTAAAGGTGGCGATGGTGTGTGCAGATAGGATGGCAGTAGATGACACGATGATTTGGTTGTATGGTTTACCTCCTTAGTCTACTGCTTTTATAGCTAATTTCACCAAATTTTTACCTTTTAAAACCAGCTTATTAGAGAGGAGAGCTGTTGTTGCTTTGCATTGCTCCTTAGATCACAATATTAGCAGAACTTTTAAAATACATGTACATAGGACTATAAAAACAAATAGTTATTTTTAAAAAATGCCTACTAGTCCAGAATTTTTACTCAGAGAGCTTTTCATCTGTCTTATTTGCTACTTCTCACTTTACTTCCATCTGTGAACTTCTTTGACAATCAACTTTTAATTCTTTCTGTGGATGGGCATCGGAGGTATAAACAAAAATATTTACTCTATAAATGTTGTTTTGCCCAAACATTTTATTCTATTTCTGAGCCAGTTTTTTTGTGGGCTTTTTTCCCCCCCAGTATATTTAACAATGTATAGAGTGGATGGGCTTGAGTATAACTTTCTCTGTGAGAAAGGAGTGAAATAATTAAAAATCATCAACAGGAGAAAGGACAGGAGCTATGGAAGCATTGCAAATTTAGCAGTCTCCTCTAAATAACTGATAGTTGGCAGAAGATACGTAGCAGTTAACTCTGTAATCTGCAATTAGAGAGATAAACCAAGTCACCATATGTCAGGCTGCCTGCCCATATTGGAATATTGGGTGTCTCATTTCAGCAATAATATATTACAGCTCACGTTGTCCTTGGATATCAGGCAGTTTGTAAGGAGTCCACATTAGGATTCAAACATTTTCTGGTCTTTTTTCTTTGATGTAATTAGTATAGCCTCTCTTTAAAAAGAAACATTCTTACAAAAAAATTACAAGAAGAGAGGTTTAAAAAAAAAGGTTTAGAAATGAAATACTTCCTACAGTCTGGCACATTTTTTTTTTCTTGTGGTTTCATTTTTCACATTTAAACTTTAATTCAATTGAAATTCCTTTTAGTTAAAAGATGTTCTAGCTATATTTATTGATCATTTCCACATTGATTTTTTTTTGTTTTTTTTAAATGCCATTTTAAAGAGATATACCTTTTTTTTAACAGAAGTATAGTTGATTTACAGTGTTGTGTTAGTTTCAGGTGTACAGCACAGTGATTCAGTTATACATATACATCTATTTTTATTCAGATTATTTCCTTTATAGGTTATTACAAAATGTTGAGTGCAATTCCCCATGCTATTACAGTGGGTCCTTGTTGGTCATCTGTTTTATGTATAGTAACGCGGCACATCTTTTTGATCTTGACCTTGAGTGCTTACAATCTGGGGAGGTGATACCGAAGGTATTTCAGGTTTAAAGGCAGTGTGGGATCCACGTCAGGCACATTCAGAAGGACATCGTATTGTTTTCCTAAATAGCATCTGCATTGAAGCTGCTGTTTCTCGGGGTACAGGAGAGGGCAGGATGAGGGTCCCCGCTGCCCTCGCAGGCTGGCCTTGTGCCGCTCTCTGCCCGGCATCCAGCTCCTCTGCCTTTTCCCATGGGGCCGGCTCGGTGGCCTGTGTGGACATGCAGCCCAAGCACATTCCAGCCCAGCCTCAGCACCCCAGGACCCCCCCACATCACCATTCTCACTGGCAGCTCTTCTGACTCACCGGGTGACACGGCTTCGGGTATGTATGGGAGAGGCTTTGAGAGACCCCCAGGAGCCCCTGGGCCATAGTGACAAATTCCAAGTTGTGTTTGTCCCAGGTAGGAGTTTCCTGGGCTAAAGTTGGGCTTAATCCTAAGAAGAAATTATGCAGCCAAAAATAAGCATGAAATATTTGTGGGTTTAAAAAAATTTTTTTTTATCGAAGCATAGTGGATTTACAATGCTGTATTAATATCTGCTGTGTAGTAAAGTGCCTCAGTTATTCACATATATACATTATTTTTTATATTCTTTTCCACTATGGTTTATCATAGGATATTGACTATAGTTCTCTGTGCTCTACAGTAGGACCTTGTTGCTTATCCATTCTATATGTAATAGTTTGCGTCTGCTAACCCCAAACTCCCAATCCATCCCTCCCCACACCCCCCTCCTCCGTGGCCACCACAAGTCTGTTCTCTATGTCTGTGAGTCTGTTTCTCTTTCGTAGATAGGTTCATTTGTGCCCTATTTTAGATTCTACATGTAAGTGATATCATATGGTGTTTGTCTTTCTCTTTCTGACTTATTTCACTTAGTATGATGATCCCTAGTTGCAGCTACGAAGCATGAAATATTTGTATCATGAAAACCATATAATTTATCTCTATATTGAGATTAATCTTTATAAGAGAAGAGGGTACAAATGGCCTTATAATAAAAACTTATTTTGTCTTTATTATAAGGTATAAATATAGTTACCCTGAACAAACATCACACATCGAGGATGTGTGAGAAATAGACTTTTTTCCTCCTTATTTAAAACTAAAATTATTTGAGGAGTGAAAAGAGCATTTCCTGCTATTTTAGTTCAGGTGCCTACAAATTCAGAGCGAGAACTTGAGTGCAGGTGGTTTGTTTGGGGAGTGATCCAGGAAGCATAGATGAGAGAGAGGGGAAAGGGTGACAGGGAATAACGAAACACTAATGAGGTGTCAAATAGAGTGGGTTACTGCCGTGGGCAACGCACTGGGGCCCAATTCCAGTGGGGACCCTCTGAGAAACCACGGGAAACACACCTGTGAATCATCCCTTGGGAGGATGGAGGAGGGGTATTTATTGGTTGAGGGTAGCCCCCCAGGGGTGTTTCCACCATCCATCCCACCTCCCAACACGCATACACACACTTCAGAGTCACACCTGCCCACCTTGGACCAAACTCCCAAGATGCCAGCTGGAAAAAGCAGGAAAGACAGCTACTCATGCAGAGTGAAGGAAGTCAGAAAGAGAAAAACAAGTATCGTATATTAACGCATATATGTGGAATCTAGAAAAATGGTGCAGATGAACCAATTTGCAGGGCAGGAATAGAGAGGTGAACGTAGAGAACGGGCAGGTGGACACAGTGGGGGAAGCAGAGGGTGGGATGAATTGGGAGATTGGGATTGAAATATATACACCACCATGTGTAAAACAGATAGCTAGTGGGAACCGGTGGTATATAGTGCAGGGAGCGCAGCTCAGTGCTCTGCGATGACCTAGAGGGGTGGAATGGCAGGGGGTGGGAGGGAGGTCCAAGAGGGAGCGGGTATATGTATACATAGAGCTGACTCACTTTGTCGTACAGCAGAAGCTAACACAACATTGTAAAGCAATTATACTCCAATAAGAAAAAAGATAGAAAAAAAAAGAAAGAAAGCTACTGAGGTGATTCAGTTATACATAGACATATACACCCCTGGGGGGGCTACCCTCAACCAATAAATACTCCTCCTCCATCCTGAAACTAACACAACATTGTTAATCAACTATACTCCAATATAAAATATAAAGGTAAAAAAAAAAGAAAGCTACTGATGTTGAAGATAGTAGCTAAGCGTAGACAGGAAGGTATCTATTTAATCGCTACAGTGAACTCAAACACATCAACACTGTTGACTCCATTCCTTTTTGATGTATGCTAACTCTTTTGATGGGAATTAGAGGCAATACATGGAAATGAAATTTACCCTCTGTCTATGGTTTTATCCAATCATTTTGTTCTACTGATTAGTGTGAGGAATAAAAAAAAATGGAAAATATTGTCGGGTTACCCCCTCAAAGAGTTGCATAGTTTAAGTTCCAGTACTACTGAATGAGTGCCCTAGTTTTTCTGTTGGCCTATCAATATTGGTTATAATTACACATTTTGAAATTTGTTAACATGATAGGTATAAAATAGTGTCTTATTTATAATTGTTTTAAAAATTATGATTGAGCTTGTTTATTTTCTGTTTGTGTCTATTGATAATTTTCAGTTTGGCTATCTTTTTGTTAATTCACCATAACTCTTTGTATATTTGTCTGTTGTATCTTACAAATACCTTTCTCATTTTATCGTTTGTTATTTCTTCTATATTGAGAATTTTAAGAAATCATCTTTTCCTTTATGGCTACTGAATTTGCTTGGAGAGGCATTCCTAACTCCAATATTAAAACAAAAACAAAAGCAAAAAAAACCCAAAACAAAAACAATGAAAAAAAAAGCCAAACTATTGTTTCTACTTCTTTTGTATTTCATTTTTACATATCTTTTATATTCCATCTTTACAAATGGAATTTATTTTGGGTGTGAAATAGCACTTCAACCTTTTTTTTTTCCCTAATGAATTGCGTACTTTTGGGGGACTGGGCTGGTCCTAAGCTTTTCATTTTGAAAATACGCATGTAAAGTCACCAAGTGGAACTCCTTCAAGTGTGTTGACCTTGAGTGGATGTTTTCTGTGGAAGTGGCTGTGAGGGGCAGTCGTGATTTCATGGGCTTTCTACTTCAGGCCCAAAGGGAGTCTGATCATCAGATAGCTGGCACTTTGGTTTTCATTCCTCCTCATTCCAAACCGATGGCTTGTTTTGAAGAGGCTGACACAGTCACCCACGTGGACAAGTCTGGAAGAGAAATCTGTCGTTTGAGTGGCGGGCCCCCGCCCACCCCGTAAGGGACGTCAGGTTCCTATAAGAGAGTCAAGTTCTGGTTCTTGGTAACTGAGCTTCCACTTTGAAGACAGGGAGCTTCTCCTCCCTTTCTTCTCGTTTCCTACCTCCCACCCTCCACCTTATAACAAGGACAGGGTCACTGGGGCTGCCCCAACTAGAGTGTCTCTACGGGGGGGACTAAAAAAAAATTGTCCCAACTCCCCTCTGTGCTGTTATCCATGGTCCAGGAATATGTGATGTCCCTCCTGCCCACGCACAGATGAACCTTGGCCAATCTCTCCAGGAAATTCTCACTAGGGGACAAAAGAGCTGCTGGTGGGAGAGTCGGGAGAGAGCCCAGAAAGAGAGAGACAGAAGCAGACAGACAGTGGACACTTCCTGGGCCTGGGCAGAGCCACTGAGGGCTCTGTGCTTCAGCTTACTGTCCCCCAGATGGGTGTGATCATGACAGCACCCACCTCGTAGTGTTGCATAAGGACGAAGGAGCCAACTGCGTGGACCAGTTCCCGGCAACTGTAAGCATCATACAAGCATCATCGTTCCTCAAAAGGAGACCGTGGCTTTGTCCTTCTTTTCACTCACATGTACCAAGAAAGCGAACTTCTATTTTTTTTTTTTTTTTTTGGTTTTTAGGAAAGGGTATGTATTCCTCTGTTTCTTTCCCCTACACCCTCATATACAGAAGAGGGAGGTTGTGCCCAAGTGTGGAGATATCCAGACCCCATGGTTGTCCCCTCTGCACTGGGGAACATGAGAGATGAGGTGTACATCCCCTGTCCCTCAAGGTCCTCTTTCCTTCCATCCATTCCTGGTGGCCTAAAACAGCAGGAAGGACAAACAAGGAGGACAACACTGTGCCCTGACAACTTTGCCCATCTGGAAAGGCCAGGACCCACTCGACTGTTGGTGTAACTGGCTCCTGCCAGGACGTTGGTTCCAATGCAAGGGGTGTGTGGTGCCTGAAGGCCTTCAATCTGTACAGTTACTTTTATTTCTCAAAGCCCCTCCGTTTGTATTTTTAGATGTACTGTCATAGCTGCTCTGTGCTACAGAAGAAGTAGTTCAGAAACTGTTATCTCCTTTTGGCAGAAAAAGGAGCTGAGTCACTGGTCAGAAGCATCTCTCAAGTCCTCCTACATTCTCTCACCTCCCAGGATCCTTTCCCACCATAACCTTGACATGACAACAAACCATGACTTTTACTTGCCCCTTAACTCTCTGGGTGATCTCAGCTAAATTCATCACATTTTTATAACTGCCTTCTGAATACTTACAGTGAGAACAATGGTACTTGCCAATAATCCCTACTTCGGTGAAATTTGGGGGAGGATGAATGAGATCATGTCAGTGCAAATGATTTTTACTGAAGAAAGGCATTATGTATTCAAAATATTATTTAGACTATGAATGATTTACCTCTCATTTTCAATAGCATTTACAATTCCAATAGGATTATACGATTTTACGACAGATTTATAAAATTTTCAATGAAGGGTGTAATTCAATTCATGACGTACCAGTACTGGCGAACGATCACAGTTGAAGATGAAACCTTTTGAGTCCACGGTTCTAGAAGACACCTCTTAGTCAAAAGGAGATTCTTAATGATTGCATTTATTCGGGAGGGTAATTGATTTGTACCTATTGTCTCCTATAGTCACCCGAGGGAGTAACACAATCATCTCTCTCTAAGTTCTATCCATGTAGACTTGGGCTCTTCTTTATCTTTTTGTTTGTTCTCTCCTTTCTATCAGGACGGCCCGAGGTACGATTTAAGGGAAACTAAATCCTCGAATCTCTCTGCTCTCTTTCTCCACCGTTTATCAGTGGTCCAGTCATATTTCGTTTACTGGAGGAGGATTGAATCATCTGTCGTGTCTCAACAGACACACAGTAGAGCTAGTTCCGACAGCCACGTGGAGCCTGGCTCACCTATGCCAGCCCCTGGGCAGAGGCCGGAGGGCATGGAAGGAACCGCCCCAGGTGTAGCTTGCCGCTGCATTCACCAGGCTGGTTGGCAGCATTATTTTCACAGTTACTAATTTTCACTTAAGAATGACTCTAGCCAGTTTCCTGTTCCTGGGACCCAACCAATAGACACCTGCCATGGGAGTGTCAACAGTTCCTGGGGATGGGATCCCACAGCCATGGGTGTGGGTCGGGGAGACTCTTGCAAGTTCAGGGTTCGCTGCAGCAAACACACTCTGTCCGGCTCAACCTCACAGGTGAAGTTGGGCCACGAAGCATTGGAACTGAGCTGCAAAACCAAAAAATTAGCCAACCACCTTCCCCCACTCCCACACTTAACAAATCACCACGATATTTCAGCTGTTTTCCCCAGACCCCTGAGGCTGCACAGGCAGCACCAGAAAGAAATAACCCTTTTTTCTTTTTTTGTGTAAGTTCATCCAGTTTTGATTGTTACTTTCCGAGGTAGGTAGATGGCTCTTTGCAGCCTGGGTTGTAGAACAGAATGAGGAACGAGAGGCTGTTTTGATGGCAATGGGTGTTTTCCCTGGCTCACCAAGTGGCTTTAGATTCCATTGGTCCATGAACTTCTGAGAAAACAAACAAACAAAAACAGATAATGAAAAAAACCCTAACCAGCTAGAGAATGTCTGATCCACTTGAAAATTCCTGGTGAAATGGAACTCATTTTCGTTATTTATATCTAGTTAAGTGCTCTGAACAGATGCCTTCGTAAAGGCATCCAATCACCTGCACAGAATATCCAACCTTTGGTCCATTCAATTCCACTTTCCTTTCCGGGCTAACATGGTGAGGCTGGGATCCGATATGAATCCCTGACTTTGCTAGTCTAGCAGACCCAGGCTCAGAGCCAACCCTGGGCCACCCTCCATCCCTGCCTGTGACCAAAACCTTTGTTTTCTCCACATTGCCCAGCACTGCTCCTCCAACCATTTCACCAAGATACTCCTAAAAGCAGAGAAAAGGTCTCAGGGTCTGAGAGGGTGGCCTTAAGAAGACCCTGCAAATCCAACATGGGTTTGAAGTCTCCTGTTTCATGTTATAAATCATGTGAATGTTGCATTCGGATCCCAGGCATGTTTGTTTTAAGATGAATATGAATATTAGTGAGGCTTCAGGAAGATGGGTCCCGTTGATACTGTAAAGTCTCTCAGATGGTTGACCCTGCTGGCACCTTGTCCCCTGGGGGGTGGCGGACTCCAATCCGAGCAGCTACAGGGTGGACCCCTCATCATGCTACTCACATTCCTCCCCTTGGCCCCTGCCTCTTTTCTTACCCATTCCTCTACACAAACCCCAGTGCTTCCCAAGGGTAAAACGAATGTGTGTGTGTGTGTGTGTGTGTGTACACGCGCACACATTGGGGGAGGTGTCATCTAACAAAGTTAAATTGATTTTTTAAGTGTAAGAAGACTTCAGTTGGCAAATGTGAGTGACAAATTGTCCCATTGGGAGGATAGTATATTGTAACTCTCAAACTTATTTTCCAGCAGAGCCTTGGAACACTTTGGGGTCCTACCCAACTGCACTAGGCATGACCTACTTTTATATCTCCATGTTTTGCCTTCTGACATTTCCTTAAATGGAACTGTTCCTCATGATGAACTATTTACCTTTCCAGGAGCGATTCAAATATCTCCTTTGTGAGCCTTTTCCCCTTACTTCTTGGTAGGCAAATGTAATTGCTTTCTTTTTTTTTTTCTTTTTTTTTTTTTTTTGCGGTACGCAGACCTCTCATTGCTGTGGCCTCTCCCGTTGCGGAGCACAGGCTCCGGACGCGCAGGCTCAGCGGCCATGGCTCACGGGCCCAGCCGCTCCGCGGCATGCGGGATCTTCCC
The DNA here is from genome assembly GCF_964374135.1 of Grampus griseus. Taxonomy (NCBI): domain Eukaryota; kingdom Metazoa; phylum Chordata; class Mammalia; order Artiodactyla; family Delphinidae; genus Grampus; species Grampus griseus. Next base: position 25,096,425 of record NC_138997.1, read on the forward strand.
AGACCGGGGCACGAACCCGTGTCCCCTGCATCGGCAGGCGGACTCTCAACCACTGCGCCACCAGGGAAGCCCTGTAATTGCTTTCTTCAGCTCTGGTATTGAAGCTCTCCTCACACTGCGATTTATAAGGTTAGGCATCTAGGAGTCTGTCTCCTAGACTTTGAATTCAGAAACAACAGTTAGCAATCGGCATCACTTCTACATCCCCAGCACCTGGAATGATGCCCAGCACGCAGTGGGTCTGCAGAAAGTGTCTGAAGCATTTAGAGTTCAGGCAGGAGTTAAAACTGTCAGAAGTTTTGCTAAATTCTGCATGTCTGTGTAAGCCTTCTTTATTTTTCACGTCAATCTTGGTATTTTTGAGTAATGAAGACATTAGAACAAAGTGTCACAAAAAAAAAAAAAAGAGAGAGAGAGAGAGAAAGAATTCAATCCAACCCAGTTGCAGCCCTGGCCAGAGAAACTTCTGTCAGCACCTTTTTGTGAACAACATCGTGGTCGCCCTACTCATCATCGTGGTAAACACGTAGCGCTCGTCGCATCTGTACCAGGCACTGTGCTGCATGCGTTTACATCAATGATTTCACTTTACCCCTGCTACAGTCCTAGGCTGTAGGTACCGTTACTGGTCTCATTTTGCAAAAGAAGAAACTGACCTTCTGGAGGACTTACCCCAAATCAGGAATTAGCAGAGTGAAGATTCCAAAACCTGTGCTTGTGTGTTTGCTGCCCTCTGTGAAGCTATTTCTAATGCTCTGGGCCATCATGTCAGCTCATCACAGATGGGAAAGGAGACAGTGGAGGGCAGTGATCCCACCTCTGCCCATAGCAGAGGCTCGAGCCCTTACCATCCCTGGGGAAACATTTTGCATTCATATACTATGGCAAGAATGATCTAGGGCTTTAAAAAATCTGTGATTTGTGGGATTCCATTTTATTTTCTAGCTAGAAGCAGGCTTTGGCAGAAGTGAGAAAACACAGAGTGGTCACAGCGGTTTCTATATTCTCTGATTGGTGTCTGTTAAGAAGGCACAAGCCCAGAAGCCTAGGAGCTTACACTTTAAAAAGACATGAGAATTCAGGTGCTTTGCTGCTTGGTCAGGAGTTTCTATTACTGAGCAAATCATCTTTATGGTGATGCTTTTGAGTGGTTCACACTTAATAGTCTGTCCTCAGGCACGTTAAAGTCTCTGGCATTCAGCCCATTGTCCTGGCTGTGTGTGCTAATCGATAAAAGGAACGATTTCTCCTTCTCTCCCTGTAGTGTCTCTGGGCCTCCGCTTGGCCCCCAGGGTCCCCGTCATTCTTCCTCAGCAGCGCACGGATATCTCTGCTGTGGCCGTCCTTGGAGCTGCAGGAGAGGACAGCTTAGATCCTGTTCCTGCCAATGTTCGGGTGACAGAATTTCCTGGGGCTGCAGAGACTCCGTTCCCAGCATCTTCACACATAGCTGCCGTAGTCAGCGATGGCCACCAGCCCAGTGGGGACAGCAACCAAACCCTGGAAGCATCCCCAGACGTTCGTGGGCTGGAGAGGTTCATGGCCATCAGGGGATTCTCCTCAGAGAGCTTTGCTTCCAGCCCTAGCACCCACCACAGGTAATGGGCCAGGGGTGGGCCATTCGGGACAGGTGGTGGGATGAGGCCAAACACAAGGGTGCTAAGGAAATGCAACCTTCTTGGAGTCAGACAGAAAAAGATCTCAACCATATTTATTCTTAAGTACGTGAGAAACACTGATAGCAGAAAAGCCACTGGTCAGAAGAGCTGGATATATAAATTACCTGGGGAAACTGTACTGTCTTGGACAGGGTGAGGTCTCTGAGATGCTGCTATAAATAAAATAAAATATAAATATAGGTTTTAGATACATACATTTATAATATGTAAATATATATAAATATAAATTATATAAATCAATTCAAGCATTCACTGAGTCTTTGCTGCCATCTTCACATATCACCCGCCCCCATGCCCTCTCCAACTCCAAACTCCAGTGTTTCCAACAAATGTAATTTTATCAGTATACACAGCAGTGACAGGAAATGTTGCTTTTATTTATTTATTATTATTTTTTTTTTTGCTGCGTTGGGTCTTCGTTGCTACGTGCAGGCTTTCTCCAGTTGTGGTGAGTGGGGCTCTTTGTTACGGTGCACAGGCTTCTCATTGCAGTGGCTTCTCTTGTTGTGGAGCATGGGCTCTATAGGCACGCGAGCTTCAGTAGTTGTGGCTCGGGGGCTCTAGAGCGCAGGCTCAGTAGTTGTGACGCACGGGCTTAGTTGCTCCGCGGCATGTGGGATCTTCTCAAACCAGGGATCGAACCCATGTTCCCTGCATTGGCAGGCGGATCCTTAACCACTGCACCACCAGGGAAGCCCCAGGAAACGTTGCTTTTTGATTATCATACTAAGTGAAATAAAGTCAGAGAAAGACAAATACCATATGATATCACTTATATGTGGAATCTAAAGAAAATAATGCAAATGAACTTATTTACAAAACAGCAACAATCTCACAGACTTAGAGAACGAACTTATGGTCACCAGCGGGGAAGGGCAGATTGAGAATTTGGGATTGACATGTACACGCTGCTCTATTTAAAATAGATAGCCAGAAAGGTTTTAGCGCAGGGAACTCTGCTCAGTACTCTGTAATAACCTAAATGGGAAAAGAATTTGAAAAAGAATAGATACATGTATATGTAAACTGAATCACTGCTGTACACCTGGAATTAACACAGCATTGTTAATCAACTCTACTCCGAAATAAAATAAAAATAAATTAAATAAATTAATTTCTGAAGGAAAAATCAAACAAACAAACAAAAAAACCTGGCAGCAAAGTAGGTAGGTAGGAATAAAGATAAAATAAAATTGGTCATGAATTAATAATTTTTGAAGCTGGGTGGTAAATATTTGGGGGTTCATTATATTATTCTACTTGTTTACTTTGAAAATTTTTATAATGAAAGGTAAGAAAAACCCCCCGATACTTAGGGACTCCTTCTAAGCCTTTTTTCCCTTCCCTTTAGGACTCAGAATGATCCAAGCTTTGATTCATTGGAAACTTGCCTACCCTCGGATAGGGATGAACAGGTAACAGCCAAGTTGCGCATGGGCAGTGAGTTTGGTATTTTTGACGCCAGAGTGGGAAGTTCCAGGCTGGGAAATCAGAGCTATTAGACTAGTAGCCAAAATCAGAGAGAAGGAGGCAAGGGTATGATATATACACAGCATCTTTTTCCGATCAATATCAGCCTTTTCATTATACACAGCATCTCTGAAGTTATCGGCAATTGTAGAAATTGATGGTTTTAGTGAGTTGTTTTCCCACTTAGCTTCGGTTAATAAGCCCTCTCTCCTCCTCCCCCCACCCTGTCCTTCATAACATTGGCCTCAAAATACCATGTATGGTCCCAGAGGTGAGATCAATGGACAATATAAAATATACATGCCCAATGAATACTATTCCTTTGAACTCTTAAAAGGAACACAAAATAAAACATGGTATACTATCCTTACTCAAATTGATTGGAACCTACAGCAAGATTCAATGGTCCCTCTTGCATAAAAAGACACACTCAAAGCTTTCAGCCATTGGAGATGACTGTCACCCACATTGGTCTAGAAGCCTCTTAAACGACCCTAAGTTTATTCTTGACTTACAAGAATGATCTCTCAGTGGAGTTTCCATTAGCTTCCCCATCACCATCAATAACAAGTGCATGTTTATCTGCATGGACGTTTTCCTCTGAGCTCTCTTTTTTAAAAATTTATTTATTTAAATTTATTTATTTAGTTTTGGCTGTGTTGGGTCTTCGGTGCTGCACGCGGGCTTTCTCTAGTCGCGGTGAGCAGGGGCTACCCTTCCTTGCAGTGAACGGGCTTCTCATTGCGGTGGCTTCTCTTGTTGCGGAGCACGGGCTCTAGGCACACGGGCTTCAGTAGTTGTGGCTCACGGGCTCTAGAGCGCAGGCTCAGTAGTTGTGGTGCACGGGGTAAGCTGCTCTGCAGCATGTGGTATCTTCCCGGACCAGGGCTCGAACCCGTGTCCCCTGCGTTGGCAGTCGGATTCTTAACCACTGCGCCACCAGGGAAGTCCCCTCTGAGCTCTTTTAAGAGCAGGCATGAGGCTGGGTTTTCATCTGCGATCTGGGATTCTCTAAGGAACTCAGGTTAGTTGCCAAGTTCAGTGGCTGCTTGGCGGGGAGACCAGCCCCTTTGGTCTCTCTGTTTTCCTTTGCTTTTCTAGGACAAGATGAAGGCCTCAAATAGGACGGTGATGAGGCCTCCTCTGTACACTGTCCGTCTTTCCTATACTCGCCTTTGGTCCTCTGGGGCACTCACTGGACATGGGGCCAGGGCGGCCAATCCAACCCCTGTCCTCCACACCTCTGCCACCTCCAGGCCACCCACTGCCAGTGGTCAGTCAGAGTCATCAAGACCCTCTGCCAGCTTCCTGCCTCAGTCAAAGCACAAGGAGCCCAAAGTGAGGGAGGGCAATGGAGAGAGTGGCGTGGGACACCCCAGGAAGACCAACCCAAGGCCTGAGCTTGGGCAAGACGAAGCCAGGGCCCCTTTGGGGATCCAGCTCAGAACTCTGCAGCTGGGAATCCTGCTTTGCCTCTCAGCTGCTTTGGGCATGGCCGTGGCTGCTGGCCTTCGCTGCCTGCATACCCAGTCTTGCCACAAGCGGACAGAAGTATTCTTTAGTGAGCCTGCTGGGCACGCACCTGCCAGGAGTGACGGAGGCGAGATCGTGCATGTCAGGAGGATTGGGGAGAACAGTTTTGTTTTGGTTGAAGCAGGATACAACTGGATCACTCCCTCTGTGGGTAGCAAGAAAACAGTCCTCTGAGAAGGCTTCTCAGTGCCCCCCCTTAGACCCTGCAGAGTGTCTCAGCCAGAACAGAGCTACTGAGACTAGCTAATGAGGACAGGGTTTCACTGTGCCTCCCATCAGGGAACAGTGAATGGAGGGAGCAGCAAAAGGACAGTTTTATCAACAGAGGGAATTACTTTCTGGCTTTGTTGTCTTAACATCTGTAATTTAGCAGTTTTTTTTTTTCCTTTCTTATTTTTTTTTAGCAGCTTTTTTTTCTTTTTGCAATTAGACGTTCTGTTTGAAGAGTTAAACTCAACACAATGAATATTGTATAATCTGCTCATTAACTAGACTCCTGTGGCCACTGAGCTTCCTCCGTTGCCTTAAGGAACCCGCAGAAATAGAACTTCTGTCCCTCCTCAGTGTGTCAGCCTCATCGACTCTCTTTGAAAAAAAAGTAACGTTGAGGTTGAGTCTCTTGCAAGAAAAAGGACTGCAGCCCTCCCTTTGCCTCTTCAAACCACCCCCAAAGAAGTCCTGTTTTCCAAACTGGAGTTCAAAGGTGGCTCTGATGTCATTGTCTGGGTGAGTGCAAGGGTGTTCAGCCTTCTTGGACACTCAGAAGCCCAGCAAATCTGCCATGGAAATTGATCCAAAGCAAGGAAGAGTTTAGAGAGTTGGATTACCCACATCTGTGGGAAAACATACATGCAGCGGGAGGCCATAAACACCAGAGAGGGGTAAGCAAACCTCTTCATCAGGGGTAAATGGATCTGAGATCACCCATCCATTTACACTTGATGAGAGACTTACGTATCCCAGAGACTAGCAGACATCTTGCCTTTTGCGAAAGGTCATGCTGAAAAAAATGATGATACCAGCACAGTTTTAAGAAGAGTCTTTACCCGTCTAAGAAAGCAAGAAGGACGAAGACTGTCTACCCACCTCATGACTTTATGAAGGTCACTTTGATTTAGCAAGAGTCCCATAGATACTACATGCGGTCAAAACAACGTGTTTGAATAGAACTCTCGAATATGCTCACCTAATATAACACAATGGAATTAGCTGTGTTTTCAAAGGTAAACCTATGACAGAGTCATGATCCGTTTAAATGTGGAAAGGAAAACCACTATAGATTTGAAAAGGATATTTCCTGATTGAGCACCTAAATCGTGCAGGTACTGTGCTAAGAACTGTACATATATTTTCACATTCAATTCTCACAATAACTTCATGAGGAATAAGTTCAGTAAATCGCTTAAAGGGAAGGAGGCATTCGTGACATCTCAATTCAACAAAAACATTTTTAAAAAATTGGGTGTGTGGGAAAGAGCTGCTTCTGTTTTTCCAGCCCCTGTTAGCTCACTAGGCATCAGTTCCAACACTCTCTCCTCCTGGATTCTGGGGTTGACAGATCTGTCCCCTGACTTCAGGCAAGCACCTCATTGGGCACGTGGAGACCTAGGTAATTGTATGTTCACAAATGAAGGTGTTCTAGGAATGCTGTGGAAAGAGACACATGTACTGTACTCCAGGTGGGGCCACAGATATCCCTCCTACATACCCCACCCTCCCAAGGGATGCCCCCCGCCAAGATGCAGAAGACAAGCCATCTCACTAGTGGAGAGCTCCCATCTGGCCAGGTCACATCAGAGCTGGGTGCACCACATATACACTACCTTCCAAATCTTTCCCGTCCAAGAGGATATTATCCTGTGTAAACACACTGTTTTGATTCTCTATTGCTGTGAAACAAACTACACCTTAACCCAGTGCTTTAAAACAACGCCTACCACTGATGGTCTCACGGGACGCTGGGGTTGCCTGGGCTCAGCTGGGCAGCTCTTCTGCTCTGCCTGTTGTCAAATGGGCTGGGACATCCCAGATGACTCACTCACGGGGCTGGCAGTTCCTGCTGGCCGCCGGCTGGGTACTCACTGGGGCCGTGGATGAGTGTGAGAAACAATTTGCTTCTCCTCTTTGTGGCTTCTTACTGCATAGTGGCTGGGTTCCCAGAAGGAGTGTCCCAGGCAGACAAAAGCAGAAGCTGGGCATCTTGGAAGGCTTAGCCTGGGAAGTAACATGGTTTTACTCCCACCACGTTCTGGTGGTCACAGCATGTCACAGCCCTCATTCTTCCAAGGGAAGGGCAACAGATTTCAGTTTTCAAAGGAAGAGGTGGCCAAGGAGTTGAAGTTATGCTTAATTCACTGCATCGCTGGTTAGACTGCTGACCTGCCACGGGGCTTGTGTGAGAAGAGACAGGCTGCTCAGCTTCAGGAGATGCCATGGGTCACCCTCCCTGCAAAGCATCAGAGGGGCCGAGGGAATTCTCCAGGCCTTAGGGGGTTTTTTTTGTTTGTTTTCTTGTTTGTGTTTTGGCCACACCACGAGGCTTGCGGGATCTTAGTTCCCCCAACCAGGGATCGAACCCATGCCCACTGGATGGCCAGGGAATTGCCCAGGCTTTAGGGTTTAGGCACCTCCTCCTCTCCAGCTGGGAACTCCAGGTCAGGCACGATAGTGACAGGGTGCAGAAGAGTCAGCCAGACTTATGAGCCTCAGCTTCCTCATCAGAGATAAATGGATCACAAAATGATTTATCTCTTTTGGCTGTTGTGAAGATTAAACGCATGTTGAACACTTAGCTGCCTCTAACCGACATGCCATTGTTATTAACATCACCCTGCAGCTGCGACACTATCTTTAAATCTAGTCCATTTAGAGAAATCCTATGGCCACCAAAAATGTGATTCCCTGTCCGTGACAATTTCTCCCCCTGTGCCCCTACAGCCCCAGCCCAGCCAGTGGAGGCATCACCGCCTTGGTTGTCATGGCAGCCACTGGCTACAGTTCCTGCTGGGGTCAGACATTTTTGCTGAGACATTCTGAGTAAACTCCGTTTTGGGAAGGGCGGCTGGAATCCCCAAGCCTGAATTCAGGACACATCAAACCCCTCAGTCACTGATCTTGAAGGTCCTCTAAGCCTGGCTTCAGAGAAGCCCCAGAGGGGAGGGAGTAGGCAGTGTTCATTTAACCTGAAGGCATTTACTAAAGCACAAAGCCCTTAAAAGTTATAAAAAGGCGAAGGACTCAAATGCAGCATTTAAAATAACTTTTTTGTTTTGTGGGAACAGCTAGAGAATTGCTCAGCCCACCACGTCTTGGAGAAGGAAGTTTGGGGCTAAAGACACACTTCAGGGAAGATAACAGAAAACCAATTGCTAAAATCTCTATTTTAAACAAATGGTTTTACATCTATTGTGCTAATTTCATAATCACAGATCGGGGCTAGGGATGGGCTTTAACCTTTTTACATTCAGAGACTATTTTTGATATTTCTAATTAATTTCTCCCCTTGGATACAATAATTTTGGTAAATCACGACTTAACGCTTAACTGTAGCCCCGCTGAGCTATCTCACTGGCAAGGCTGTCTGCATTAATTTACTGTTACAATGTTTGCTTTCTTTTTAAAAAAAAAATCTAATTAACAACAACAACAACAAAAGGGATCAACAAGCCAGTAAACATTTAAACAAGTGTCACGTTTTATTCGAAATGTTGTCTGGGAAGAGCCAGCATTTTATGAATAAATTACAGATAGCATACCCTCTCCTGGTCCTGGACTTCCGGTATTACAACGTGATCCCAGCCTTTCTGGAATGCAGGCCCTGTGATTGGATTTCATGTCACCCCGACGTATTCCCCTCTTCTAAAAAACGGTGTGTGGCAAGGAATTTCTTCTATTCGAGTGAAATGAATTTGCATTAATTTGTTTTATTAAACTTGAGAATTTCTCCGTTGTCTTAAGCTATTCGGAACTCGGCTCCATCTGGCCTTTAGGGGTTTGCAAAAGCGGCCATAATCATCTCTGGCTTAGAATGTCAGGAGGACCTTGGTGACGAAAGGCCGGTTGATGTTTTGTGGGTTTGCTCTGTTCTTTAACTGCGAAAAGAAAAGTGAACATTTTGAGACTCTGCTCCTCTGAGCAGATGGGTGGAGCGGTCGATACAACCGAAGTCTGGCAAATGTTTTTCGGTGTTTGTATTTTGCTTTTAAAACATAAATCGTTCATGCAACACTGTCTCCACGTTCACTGATGGCTTTCCATCTCGCGCAGAATAAAATGTCAATATCCGGACTGGGCTGACCAGGTACTGCGAGACCCCGTCCTCCAACCACCTTCTTGCACATGCCCTGAGTTTCCAAGAACGGTTCAGGGGTGCTGCACAGCTCCATCCAGCTCCCTTGGTCTGGCTGCCCTTCTTGTCTGGAAACTGGTACCCCCAGAATTCCACAGTCTTCAGAACTTTGCTCCCATGTTGCCTCACCCGAGCGGCCTCTCCTGTGCATTGCCCCCCCCCCACTCTCTATGCCCTTGGCTGCTTTAATATCGACAGCGCTTCTTACCTCCTGAGTCTATGCATTCACTTGTGTGTTTATTTTCTGACTCTCCTTGACTGGGGTACTTTGTAAAGGCAGAGGCATTGTTTATTCATTGCTGATTGTTCCCAGTACATAGTAAGTTATCAATAAATAACAAGTGAGTGAAAAGTTCAGTGTTCGTGTTACTGTCACCACTGCCTGGTCTAGATCGAACTTGAATATGCAGCCAGCACCTTGGGCCGCTGCAGGTGCCTGGGTGTCAAGCAGTATGAGTTTCTCTCCAAAGGCGAACTAAAGAGTGCTGTGTGCCACCGTCCCCAGGAGGGGAATATTCTGTGTCTCAGATCCAAGGCTTGGAGCGTTCTTGGTGGGGGGAGGAGTTGAGAATGGACTTACCCTTTCAATCTTGGCTGGGCAGAAGAGAAACTGAAAGGAGTCTTCCCACTTCACCTGTGAGCATCCTTTCCTCAGTGTATGTGGTCTAGGCACGGGGTTTCTCATCCTCCATGCTACCAACATTTGGGGTTGGATCATTCTTTGCTGTGGAGGACTGTCCTGTGCATTGGAGAAGGTTTAGCAGCATTCCTGGCCTCTACCCTTTAGATGCCAGTGGTACTCCTAGGCGTGACAACCAAAAGCATTCCCAGACATTGCCAGATGTCCCCTGGGGGGGCAGAATCACCCCCAGTTGGGAACCACTGGCCTAGCAACTAAGAGATGCAATGATAGGCCCTTCGATGAAGCCGCATCTCCTAAATCATTTTCGTATTCAGTGATGGAGTGGGCAGCATTGCAATAGAGAGCTACAAGATTCAAAAATTGGAAATGGCTTTAAAGATAATCTGACTTAGTGGTTTTGAATTTTCAATTTTGCCTATTAGGTGAGACAGTAAAGGCTGAACGCTCTAGTTGAAGGCTGAGTATATTTCCCCTCCGCCTTCTCTCTCACCTGAGGCACCGCCTCAGAAATGCAGGGCTCCAACAAGCACGGACTGAAATCACTAACAACACCTCCTCGTTAAAGACGATGAGAGCAAGGCCCGCGAGCCGTCACAGTCAAGCAACAAGACAGGGTCTAGGTGGTCCTCGGATTCCTGCCTCTCCCCTCGACTTCCAACCCACTTTTCTTTCGCCATACTCGGCAGATCAGTTATTTTCTTGGACCATGTTGGGTGCTGTAAATATTTCAGTGGATCAAGAGCGAGCCTGGAATCAAGCAGAAAAATGGCCTGGAATGATTAATCTACAGTCGCCATCAGGACCAGAAGGATGAACGGACTTTGAGCGATGGCCACTGCGGTGGGCTGAGGGCGTTACCGAGTCCAGGCTTATGCCGCTTCCCCCACGACAAGCCAGTAATGGAGAGAGGAATTGCTGGGGCCAGGAGTAACGACTTCATTCGGGAAGCCGGGAAACTGAGAAGATGGTGGACTTGTGTCCCAAAGAACCATCTTGCCTGAGTTAGAATCCAGGCTTCTTTTATACTAAAAGGGGGAAGGAGTAAAGCCAAACACTCCCTGGTTCCCATCAGCCTCCGGAAGGGATGTGTTCATTTCTTCCTTCCTGCAGCCATTCACAGGTGGGCCTGGTCAGGATGTTTCCCGTGAGCTAAACAAAGGTATTTTAGCTTAATGTTCATGACCTGGGAAGCAGGGTTCCCAGAGATGGGCCATTATGTACAATTTAATCTTATAGGCAACATCCCTTTAGTGATTAACTTGTAATAGAATACAAAAGATTCTCCCTTATTACAAGGGGAGGAGACATAACGGAGGGAAAAGAGACCAATAGGCCCAGATAGGGAAGGTGCTGGCTGTCCCCATCCACTGCCCAGCTAAGAGACACCACTTTAAGATGTTTCTCTGGTTTACAGACGCCATCTTGAACTCAGTGCCTCCCTTCCTCTGGGCTCCTGCATTTTCCTTCCTTCCAAGAGCCCCTTGGGAGAATCTTCCCCCCATCAGCTGGTCAGAGACGGTTTCCGCCAAGGGTTTTGTTAGTTACTTCGTCGAGGAAAGAAGCTGCCTGGAGATACAATCCATTGGATGTTAAAGAATGTGTTTTCTTGATTTATAGTCAGGCCAGGCAGGGTTGTCCGAGAGGCAAGGAACCAATGGGGCGATCCACTTTGACTAATGATTAATTATTATACCTAAAGTGATGTTTTCCTATCATCTGATAGGCTAGAAAAATAGACTATAGCTTGCCAGGTTAGCGTCACGGGTCACAGACGTTGCCTCTGCATTTTCAGATTGTATTATCCATTACAGTCGGCATCTTCTCATTTAGAGACATAATTTGTTGTTCTCGCAGACAAAAAAAAAAAACCCTGACATTTCACTTGCAAGCCGAAGATTAGAATCACAGCACAGGACCACAGATGGGAGTACATTAGGAGGTGGTTGTGGCGTCCCTGCATCAAGGACAGGAGGCTTGTGCCAGGAGAGCTGTAGAAGGCGGTGACTTCTGATCTTTATTATGCAAATGTGCGGCCCCGAGAGCCGGGCTGTTTAACCTCATCAGGGGAAATGTCACTGATCATTTCAAGCTCCAAATGTAGCACAAGCATTAGTACTATTATGTTATGATGATTATTATTTGTAGGACATG